>NW_023425515.1:131727548-132107490 GCF_014108245.1 Pipistrellus kuhlii | reverse complement strand
TAGGGGGTGAACAGGCTGGCAGGCAGAAGCCATTAGGGGCAATCATGAAGGCAGGCAGATGAGCAGTTGGAAGTCAGTAGTCCTGTATTCTGAGAGGGATGTCTAACTAAACAGGCAGTCAGACATCCTTCGAGGGGTCTCAGATTGGAGAGGATGCAGGCTGGGCTGAGGGTCATCCCCTAATGTGCACCGGGCCTCTAGTTCTAAATAGAAATTTTTTTAAAAAATGCCTTTGGCAGTTTTGCCTAGTGGATAGAACATTGGCCTGTAGACCAAAGGATCAGTTTTTTCCAATTAAAGGCATTTGCTGGGTTGCATGCTCCTCCTTGGTGTGGGTTCTGGTCAGGGCTTGTGCAGAAGGAAGCAACCAATCAATGTGTTTCTCTCACATCAATGTTTCTTTCTGTCTTTCCCTCTCTCTTCTACCCTCCCTAAAAATCAATAAAAAAAAATAATAACCTCAAGTGAGGATTAACAACAAAAAAAAAATCATTAAAATTTTTAATGAAGTAGCACATACTTCCTTACTCATTAATAAAGCCACAACAAAAACAGAACTGAGACCTGTTAAACTATAAGTGAGTCAGTGGTTTGGATCATGCTGCGTCTAGATTCCCCACAGAGAGTCAGGCAAGATAAACGTATTTTGAGATAAAAAGACATCTTCCTTAGGCATTGTTAAGTGGTCCCTTCTTCCATAGTTTTCTCAGTCCTTATGTCTATTTAGAATTTGGAATACCTATTATGGGATTGGGATGTGATTGAATAGAGACAGTTGTAATGATTCCAATCAATAGCTTCTAAAGGTGGTGATCTGACCCCAGCAGAAATTTAGTAATGACTAGAACATATTTGGTTGTCGCAACTGGGTTGTTTAGAAGTACAGATGCTGTGGCATCTTGTGGTTAGAGGCCAGAGTTGCCTGTTAAACATCCTACAATGCCAGCTCCCTCACATAATATACAAACATATATATATATATATATATATATATATATACATGCACACACACACACACACACACACACACACACACACATATAATTATAGACAAGCATGTAAATTGACCATACCTCTGCAATGTCCACAGCCAATCAGAGTGAGTATGCAAATTACCCCAACAAAGATTGAGGTTAATTTGCAAACGTAGGAGCCCAGCAGCCTGGGTCCTGGGAACTTTCTCAGCACCCAGAGCACTCTGAGGTAGGCCTCTCCTGGGTCCTAAGCAACATGGGAAGGATCAGAGCCAGGGGGCTCCTGGGCAGGGGTGGAGCCAGGTGATCAGAGGGAGCTGGGGGTCCCCTGTCCACGCCTCAAGCCCAGGCCAGAAGCTTGGGCCTGGGCAGGTGCTGGGCAGCCCCTGCCCAGGCCTTGAGGCTTTAGGCCTTGGCTGGGATGGAGCCGGCAATCAGAGGGAGCTGGAAGGCCCTGCCCAGGTCTGGAGGCTTTAGGCCTTGGCAGATGTGGAGTCTGAGATCAGAAGTGATCAATGTGCACTACAGAGGAAGCACCTTTTCTGACAGCTCACTGGCTAAGCTCTCTGTATGCCACTGGTAATATTAGTAACTTTGCTATAAGAATCCAAAAAGGTGATCTAGGGTTTTTCCACCACATTCGTGGAGAAAAAAAAATGAAGGTCTGTTGCTGGAGGGCTAAGAGATGTCATATCCTGCCCTAGCAGGTTTGGCTCAGTGGATAATGCCTTGGCCTGCAGACCACAGGCTCTGGTTCAATTCTGATCAAGGGCATGTACCTAGGTGACAAGATCCTCCCTGGCGGAGGCCCAGGTCAGAACTCATCCAAGAGGCAACCAATCAAAGTGTTCTTCTCACTTTGATGTTTCTGTCTTTCACTTTCTGTTCCACAATTTCTAAAAATCAATGGAAACATATCCTCAGATTGGGGATTAAAAAAAGAAGAAGAAAGAAAGAAATGTCATATCATATGAAAGTCACATCTTGAAAATGCCTAAAGTTGTCATTTTTCCATGGGAAAGGGACTGGAGTCTGTATTGATGAAAACACTTCGATGGCAATGGTGACTGGCAGTGGCTGCAGCAGCAGGTGATGGGAATGGTGCCTTCTCCTGATCAGCCATGTCACCTCAGTAGGATATCCCCTGAGGGCTTCCAGTATGTGAGAGGGGCAGGCTGGGCTGAGAGACCACATCCCAGTGCATGAATTTCCTGCACCAGGCCCCTTGTGTGTGTGTGTGTGTGTGTGTGTGTGTGTGTGTGTGTGTGTGTGTGTGTGTGTGTGTGTGTGTGTGTATTTCCAGCCCAAAATATCAAGAGTGCTAAGGTTGAGAGGTGTTTGTGGAGTAATGAACAGAATGAACTTCTGTTTGCAACAAGGATGACTCTCACATACGAAACATTGAGCAAAAAACTCGGAAAAGAGTATATGAAGTTGTGTTATATGAAGTAAAGACAGACTAAACTTTGCTTGGTGATAAAAGTCAGAGTAGTAGTTAATTGTGGGTAAGGAGAAGTAAAAACATTACTGGGATTAAATTAATGCTTTATATTTTTATAATGGTAGGAGTTTCAAGGATGCATTTATGTGTAAGTAATATTGTAGGTACCTCTATACTAAACTCTCCAGTAGACTTAGAACTTCATCTGCAACTTTGGCTCTTCCTGGCCTTCACACTAGAAATGGAACATCAGCTCTTCTGGGCTTTCTGGCCCACCTTGCAGGTTTTGTACTTGATAACCTCCATAATAATTTGAGCCAATTCCTTTCAATAAATTTCTTTCTACATATACACACATCCTATTGGTTCTGGGGTCTTTTTGTTTGTTTTGTTTTGTTTCTTTGTAGAACCCTAATTACAAAACATGGTCAAATTTTGGAATTAACAATAACATTTCCGCATATGAAACTTGCCATTACAAATTTAATTCTTTGCTCATGACATTCTTTTTTTGTATTGTGAGCCCTTCTTCTACAACCCTACATGAATGCTCTTGAACTTCAGTGGAATATATATATCCATTGTTCTCACCAATTTTCACCTCTCCCATGTCCCTTAACTTTCTAAGATTCCTTGCTTCTAAATTTCATCCTCTCCTACAAACACATGTAATTCAGTGTTCAGCTCCCTTGCCCAAAGTCTTGACTCTTCTTAGGGTGTTCATCATTCCATGACTGATCTCTTAAAAACATGGGAAAAGAAAGAACTACTGATTACCAGAGTTCTCCATTGAAATGGGTGAAGCAATTGTTAAGAATGTGGCTAATTTCCCCTTTCTTCCTTCCTAGTCTCATTTCCGTATACATCCTTTCATAAATGCTCAACCCAGTAGTGTTCCATACAAAAATTTTTCTTACAAATTTCAGTCATATAATTTGCTTTCTAGGGAATTCAACCAGCAGTAGATTGTACCCACAGAGGTCTGAAAAATAAGTTTCTATAAAAAGATTCTAGAACTAGGTAACTGGTTGCCTAGATGACAGAACCAGTATTGGTTAGTGTGGCATACATAGACCATGGCAGAAGGAAGGTATGCATATATTAATCTTTATACGGGTACTGTTTGCTGTTAGTGCCTCAGTTAGATCATCTTACAAGTCATTGTGCATGTTCGTTGCTAAAAAGCTCACAGCTGCTCTTTTCTTTGGAAAATTTTCCTTAGCAGCATGGTGGCTGCTCTGCTCAAGATGGATAGCCCCCACATAATGTCTGATGGGGTACAAGTATCTAGCATTTTGTTTCAAGGAAGAACAATCTCTCATGCTATTTGTGCTATGGAAACCCCAGTGTATTAGCTTGAAGCCATTTTTTGCCTGCAACCACAGCCTCCTTTCATTTCTATCTTCCTGCCCTCTCTTGCTTCCCTTAGGCCCCTTCTATTGAAAGCACACCGTCAAAAATCACATGATTTTTACCAGGGCCCGGCTTCTAGAAAATCTGACATAAGACAACTAATCCTGCTTTATGGTTTGGTACAGGTAAAATTCATCTGATGTTTCTTAGTGTGCTTTACAAAAAAATCATATTCCACTATTGTTGGCTTTAGGGTTCTACATTCATACATTAGGCTTAGTTGATCATCATGTTTTCAAAATATTTTCTAACTTTACTTAACATTTTTCTTATTTTTCATTTTTTGTGGTTTCTTTTTTTTGTACTTATTGAGATGTATGAAAAACATTTTTATGTCTCCGAGTATAAAAAATGGAAACTTTCTCTCTTCTCTGATTACGTTATAAATGGCAATCTTTAGACTTCAATCATGAAACCCAAAATTACTCACATTAGGCCTTAGTCTCTTCAAAAAAATTCAAGGTCCAAGTAATACTTGATTTATATCCAGTCTCTTTGGGAATTATTTTATGTTAATTTTATCTGCTCTCTTTTAATCCCAGAGTACATTATTATTTTTTTATACAGTCAATATTTATTGTTTCACATATATATTACAGTTTTGGATCTGCATCCACTTTTATAATGCAGACATTTTATTTAGGCTATCTTTATTTTTACCTGAACTAAAATATTTAAAACATTTCAGACTTTTTCAAGAAAAATGACCCTCCAAATATAAATTTTGCACCCATTTTTGAAAGTTATTTTTTGAAACCACAGGTTGACAATTATATTTCACTAATTTACACTCTAGTTTTTGCACTGCAATTTGACTACCCTAATTATAAATATCATGAAAACTCCTCTCGACCCTTTCCACCATGTGAAGACACAACAAGAAAGCAGCCTTCTGCAAATCAAGAAGAGAATTCAGACCAAGCACACCCAATGCTGGCACACTGATCTCTAATAGCCTCCAGAACTAGAAGAAAGAAATATTTGCTTTCAAAGACACACAATAAATGGTAACTTTTTCTAGCAGCCTGAGCTAAGGCAAACCATGATACTGATGGCATATACTGCAAAACCTGGCCTCCATGTGACAAAGTTTATCCCCAACACCAGCAGGCCATCCACTTCCACAGCGGCTCATGTCTCTTTGGCCCTTGATTAGAGCATAGAGTCCACCATTGCACTTTTAAGGATGACAGGATCTCTCTCACCAGACCATGTTCTTATGTTTGGTAATTTGTTTCTAACACCTTAGAAGTATAATTCAGGATAGAAATAGAAGTTACTCTAGCTGAGATTTCCAAGTGAAACAAGCAAGTGTATGTCTCAGTTTTGAAGCAAATATAATGGATTGAGAACCAGGCCTAAAAGGAAACAAGATGAGGATGCAAATTTTATACTTTGCATACTTTGACTTAAGATGAAACCCGTATTTTTGCAGGCTGGTGTCATTTCTAAAAGCAGTGAAACTTTCATGATTCAATAGCCATTTTTTACATTTTCTTGTTATTATAATCATTATTTGTATTGTATTATACTTTACATTTCTTTGTTATTTATTTATTTATTTATTTATGATTTTTTTTTACATGATTCCAAAGAAAGATTATATACTGAAAAGCAAGTGACATGTTTACATTGATCCCACCCACTTCTCTTGAGTAGAAACTGATATTACTTCTATGAGGGCTCCCATAGGTATTCAATGTGTGCACATACCTATGATTGCACACAGTATTTACATTTTTTCCAGTAAACACATTATACACTTCTTGTGTACCTCCTTTTTTTCACTTTACAATGTATTTTCAACATTGTTGTATATTTATAAAAAATAGAGCTGAATTTAATGGCTGCATGTTATTCCAGCATGTGCACATGTTAAATTACAATATATTACCAATTTATATAGATAAATGTTTTAGTAGTTTCCAACCTCTTGTCACTTAAAGTGGTAAGTCGATGAATTGTTTGTAAGTATATTTATTTCAACATGCATATTTCATAAAGTAAACATACTATATCAAAGCATATGAGCATTAATTCTGTCTAATGAGGTCTAGGCATTGATATCCTTTAGTAGGCACTTTTTTTTGTTTAAGACTTGGATGAATGAAATTAAAAAGAATACTCACTAAAAACAATCCATAGCATATATCCATAGTCTATAATTTATTTCAAAGGAGAATTATTTCTTTTTTCTAATAAGTGATTCAATGCCTCTCACAATAGGGTTACCAGGAAGACACATTACTGAAAAGACATCTAAGGCTTTTTCAATCCAGTGAGAAGCATCTTTTTTAGCATTATTAATCATATTTTTTAAATTACTGATCTCTGCATTCATCTCGTCTGCTTTCTTTTTAAATCCTTCATTAAGTAGATCTTCTTGAACCTAAAAAAAAATAAAAAAAATAAAAAGAGTGAGAAGGGAAATAAAACATTTTAAATTCCCCGTGTTTTTCAAGAATTTAATTTTTGCCTGGACCGGTTTAGCTCAGTGGATAGAGCTTCGGCCTGCGGACTGAAAGGTCCCGGGTTCGATTCCAGTCAAGGACATGTACCTTGGTTGCGGGCACATCCCCAGTGGGGGGTGTGCAAGAGGCAGCTGATCGATGATTCTTTCTCATCGATGTTTCTAACTCTCTGTCCCTCTCAATTCCTCTCTCTGTAAAATCAATAAAATATATTTTTAAAAAATAAAAAATAAAAAATGAAATTGTTCTCTCTTACACAATCAAGGATAATTTTCCAAAAAGGAATAATTCTGTCTTGGACCTAAACTTTGAAAGAAAGATTAGTTTACATTCTTACAAATATTCACACATATATAGGGTTTTGATAGGATGCTAAGCCTAGCCTGTGGACAAATGTAATGTGTGCTAGTCACAATATCAGTTGAGCAGTAACCTTGGTCTGCTGGCATCAATTCTCAATCCCTCTTAGGATAATATTGCCAACCAAATGTGGAAATAATGGGAAATTATACATTGCTCTAGAACCCTATTATAAACATGATCAGATAGCCAATCAGGAATTCTTCCTTTGCCATCAGATCTCTTGGGTAGATTCTCCATATATGGGAACCAGCAAGTTTGAAGCTGTCATACTCCTATATTTTTAATTTGGACATTTCTGATAGTTTATTGTCAGCATAGATCTACCTTAAAGTCTTTGGGTGGTAGCAGAGTTCCTAACAATGGGCAATGATCTTAGTAAAATAAGCCAGTTGGTAGTCACAATAAATACATGTGTTTCAAAATAAGTCATTTTAAAATAACCTAAAATCACAGCTCAGAACCTATTTATATTGTCTAAGTATTCAGAGATGAGATGCTTGTCCTGACCACTCCAGAGTCTATGCCCAGAGTGTATTTCAAAATTAATTTTTTTTATAAAGAAAAAGAACAAGGGGAAGATTCAATACTTTAGCAAATCACAAGTAGTAAATGGCAATGGTGTTGCCTCCATGGTCTTGCTGTAACATTCTCCATCCCACCTGACGTACCAGGACAATGACCATGGAGCACTACTGAGGCCATGGCAGGACTTACCTTCAATTTATGCTCCAACATCATAGTCTGCTCTTTTATTATATTCTCTCTTTCTTTCTCCATCTTCTCCTTCAGTTGCAATATATTTTCCTCGAGACTTTTCTTCTGTGCCTCCATCTGTTGCTGCTGCTCCTGTAGTTTCTGTTTCATGACCTCCTGTTCCTTCTCAGCTGCCTCCTTCTTGGCCCGCTCAGCTGCCCCAGGGAGGTTTGAGAGAGGCAAGAAAATTAGGTGAGGACTGATCTCTACCCTCCTGAGCTCTGGGAACAAGCCAAACTGGAAGGGGAGGTGGAAGAATCTGAACTGCTTTCTTTTCTACACCATCAGGAGCACATTTCTGAGTGTGATCGGAAAGGCTCTGGCTGGCTGAGGTGCCCTGGTGTTTTCAGAGTTAGAGAGTATGTCCCACAGAAGAACAGAAAGCTCCTTGTTTCCGGAGGTTTTGTTCTCACAACTGTCAAAGGACACTGCAGGTACCTGCCACCCATTCTGAGCCCAGCCCTGCCACTTACCTGCCATGGCCTTCTCCCCATCCGTGAGCGCTTTGTCTGCCTGCAGAATGGAATTCTCTATTGCTGCCTGTGACTGCAGGAACCTCTGGAGAACCTCATTTGCCTGAGGAGACAAGAAGGAACAAAGAACTTTGATTTCCACTGGGAAGAACAGGCTTCAAAATAACTTTGTCTATGTAATTTTTCTTGCCTGATTAAAACTGAATCATATCTCCATAGTTTCCAATCTCATTAGAGAGATCAGAAGCTCTTCATACCCCCTGAACTCTCTCTCCTAGTGCTCCATTCTTCTACTCACTCTACATTCCAACCAGTGAGAACCATTTTCAGTGCTGCAAAACCACTGGCTCTGGTGCTTTTGTATATTTACCTTCTAGGGAGATATGTTTTCTCCAATTAGTGTTGCTGTTCTCCTCTGACACTTGCTGGCTGTACCTTTAAGCAAGTCATTTTAATCCATCTCTGCCTCTCAGTTCAGATGTGTGAAATGTTTATAAAATGTATAGATGCCTGTTAATGCTAGTTGAAGGATAAAATTAAAATTCTAGGAAAAGTACTCAACATTAGGTCCTAACATTAAGATTTCAATAAACATTAATTGCATTATTATCATTATTATTTTAATATTATTAGTTGGTACCACCACCAACTATATAGCCAACTATCTCAGATTCATAAGTATTTTAATGCTGTATGCAATTATGTGCATGATTGAATTCCTTTCCTCTTTTGATAAGTTTTGAATACAAAAACTCTGATTTTAACTTGTAAATTGTTTGCCCTTGACTCACTGAATGTTACATTGTTGGATGGAAAGTGATTATTTCTCTTCCGAATTTTATAGATTTCAGAAATCCATATTCTTTTTTGAGATTTGACATTGTGGCTCTCTTTAGGAAGAAAGACCAAATTATGGGCCTTTAACATTAAAACAGTCATGATATCCCCATGCTCTCATATTACCCACAACCAGTGCTGTGACCAATTTCTAGGAGACTCTCATGACTTTAATCCGTAGGATCCCTATGCTCCCCTTATTCCTCACCTTCACTCCTTTCTTGGGCACTTGCCAGTAGTCCTGTTCAATCTTTCCCTTTGTTTCCATGTAGAGCTTGTGACCACCAGGAACAGAGAACATGCCTGCTGAAATAGCTTCCATTAGGGACTTGGAAAGCTGTTCCAGTTTATCCTGACAGTATTGAACAGATGCATCTTCATTCTGCAGCAAGAACTTATCCTGCTTATCCTTTATGATTTCCTGCAAGGGAAATATAGAGAGCTGTCACCAGGAGAAACACCAGAGGATAAAAAATTCCAAAGAATCTGGTGGAAGGAAGTCTAGCTGTAGTCCTCATGAGAAAAGCATTCTGTTGGGGAAGGACATGGAATAAAGCAGGAATTACAAGGCTTCCTTCACCAACAAGGTAGGTAATTTCATGTAAGCCAGAAAAAAGCTTCCAACCTTCTTGGATGTCAGGTTCCTCAAAAAAAATGTTGGTGTTGAACTGCCTTATCTCTATAGCTCCCTGCAGCTATAACTTTTGTTAATTCCATCTTCAATGGCAGTTAGTTAGATATTAACAAGAGACTAGGTGCCTAATGGAATAAAACATCTGCTAAACCCTGATTAAATAGATACATCAAGGAGCCAAAGGAGTTGAAAATAGCCTGGTATGGAGGGTCTGTTTAGAGACATTTGGTTCCTGAGAGTAGGAGAATCCCTCACAAAAGTGACTAGCTGAGGAATGACTTTTGGGTGTTCAGGGTAGGCTTGAATTCAACATAAGTATTCATTTCTTAAAGACATCTATACTGAATATGCATCAGGGACCAGCGAAATTTTTACATAAATTGCCTGAGGTTTGGTGGGGAGAGGAAGAAGAAAATGCCATCCCTTGAAACTCTGTCCTTCATAAGAATCCACACCACTCAATCAATGAGTGAGAGAGGAGGACTCAGGTCAGAAAAGCTCTTCTAGGCTTCATTTTTCAAGGGAAAGACACAAAGGGTAAGTAAATACTAAGACAAAGTACCATAAGATGCTTCAGGTACTCCTGGTTTTCATCCTTGAAGGAGTTCTCCATGAAGATTGCAATGGCTTCCCTCTCACAGGCTGCATGCAGGTCCAGCAGCTCCTGCAGGGTGTCTGTGGGGAAACTCACTCTCTGGGCCATCTGCTCACTGTAGTGGTCGGCTGCCTTCTGCACAGCCGCGGAGTTCTCAAGCTGGGCCAGAGTTGTCACTGCATTCTCCAAACAAGGCACTGCTCCACTATTGATGGCATCCACATAAGTCACCACTAGAGTCCTTAGACCTAATAAGCCAGGAAATTTAAGGGATGTCACTCAACGGGATCTACAATTCAAAGACTACAGTTCTAAATCTCTCCGTCTGTCTCTCACAACCAAACACATACATATGTGCACACATATACAAACACACAAATGCACATGCATGTGCGCGTGTGCACACACACACACACACAGACTACTTCCATCTACTATGATTGGTCTACGCAGATAAATAAATATTAACAAGAGACTAGGGGCCTAATGGAATGAGTCATCTGATAAAACCTGATTAAATAGGAAAAAATAGTCTTACAAACCTCTTGGGGAGTCCACCCAACTAACCAGGATGGGAGAAAATGATGCAGAAAGAATTCCTCTACTAAGTACCTGCACAATAGGAGCCAAATGACCAAGCAGAACTATGAAGCATGTGTAATAGGAGCTAAATTTGGACCATATGTGGGGGAGGGTACAAGCCTGAAAAAATCTAGGGGGAAAGATTGCATAGGGGAAGGGCACAGCCTTAAAGAAAACAGGAAAGAGATTGGATCATTTTAAAAATAAAACCCTGCTCTTTCCCAAACCCAAATATGGGGAAGCTTAACAAAAATGTCAGGGCAGTAGCTGCTCTCTAGTCTGCCAGATCTGTCTTCCTGAGAGTGTACATTGCTTTTCACTTTAATAACCCTTGCCATTATCACATAAAATTCCTCCTACATCAAGGGTCCCTTATATTCCTTTCACACAACACCATAGGAGAACATATTTCCTCCAGTAACACTATTGTCCCATTGACTATTAATTTTTATGTTTCTTTAGACCACAAGGCTAACATAATTCAATATATTCCTTTATCTAACATACTAAATGGTATCTTGAAAACATAATTTCCCATTGAAAATCTTAGAAACAAATTGTTTACATAGGTAAACAAGATGAGGCAGCGTAAATGTGATGCTATATTTTTCTGAATTCTGAAGCTTCCAGTAAATTATCAGAGCTTTATGTGCTTAGGTGCATTGCTAAATTTCTCTAAACCTCCAAAATATCTTTTGTCTTCTTGCAAATCTCATTCATTATAAATGACTTCAATTAAGGAAATAGGATATTCTGTTTTTACACCCAGTTAGTGATTCATTATTAGTAGAACACTTTTTACATGTATGGATGTTATAGATTTTGCTGTCAATGGTTGTAATTTTGGAGAGAAATTTATAAACATCCAAAACTAGGATAAGTATACATGTGTATTTGTGGAGTATGAATATCTGTGGACCCATAATTCTATGTAGAATCAAAAATAAATCCTGGAGAACACATCCTATAATATAGTCAACAATTATTAGGCCCCACAATATGTGAAATTGAGACTCACGTTTCCCAGTGATTGTGATTCTCTCCCTGAGGGTCTTGGCCCTCGCCTGGGTGAGGATGTAAGAACAGAAATTCTTTGTTTGTTCCTGGAATTTAGGATCCAGTTGGTATTCTGCAACCTTCTCAATATTGGCTAGGAGTTCTTTGTCATTTATTGGTCGGTCAAAGACAAAACACTTTCGTTTTGGAAAGAAATTCCGGATGCACTCTCTGGGGAGATTGGATTTTTGGGCTTTGGGATTCCTGCCTGAAAGATAAAACAAACAAAAACAGGTATTGCAGTAGGAGCAGTCTGAGGACAAGGGATCTAAAGATTTTTATGACAGGGAATTGTGTATCTTTGCCATATATAACTTCTGGTTATAACTCCTTTGGATGGACATACAAATGCTTCTTTAACATCAAATTTACCGATGATACAACTTTGGGGAAAATTTTGGAAGTGATTAAATATGCTTAAAAAACAACTACAGCAACCTACTACTGTTGTCGAACCTCAAATGGTAGAGTAATGTTTATATTGTCGATATTAGCTGCTGAATGAATAACAGAAAGTTGGGTCAAATATAAGTTTTTGGTTTACTTGATCCCATGGGAAAATGAAGCTGTGGATCAAAATGAAGAGCTCAAACAATACTTAATGAAGCAATGTTGGAAATAACACCAGATTATCTAAAGAAAACTGTTAACCGTATTTTCCGGTGTATAAGACGACTTTTGAAATGAAAAAAAAGACAACTGAAAATCCGGGGTCGTTTTATACACCAAGTATATCCCAAAAAACGTCTCCATATGCAGCTGAACGAATTTTCCAACTCGATCCCGCACCAATCACTGCAAGGCTGCTCGGACCGCCTCTCTAACTCAGCCAATCCAAGCAGGCTTTTTATGCATGCAAATTATACATGTTCTGTACCCGAAGCTACACTGTGTTCTAGTAAAAAGCCTGCTCAGATTGGCCAGAGTCAGAGAGGCGGTCTATTATAACCTTTGAACCTTTGCTTGTTGTGATTGGCTCACCGTGGTACATACAGTTGCAGCACAGGAACGTTCTGTGTAGCCAAAGCTGCTGTATCAGGACACATACAGTGAGTTGAAAGGTACCGTAATAGAACATTCTGTGTGTAGCTGAAGCTACAGTACTGTATAACCCCAGCCTAAAAGATTATGGGTGTACAACAAATGGCTGGTAGAAAAGAACCCATCATGGCTCCAGCAAGAAGAAGGAAATTTGAAGCCAGTTTCAAACTGAAAGTTGTAAACTTTGCCAAGGAACACAATAACTGTGCTGCGGCAAGACAATATGGAGTAACAGAAAAGATAGTCCGAGACTGGAAAGCAAATGAAGATGCATTAAAAAGTATGCCAAGGAGTAAGTGTGCATTAAGAAGAGGCACCCCTTATTGGCCAGAACTCAAAAAGCATGCAGCAGACATGGTTCTTGAGCATTGTCAAAATGGTTATGTAGTGACAAGAAACAAAATACGTATGTTTGCACTTCAGTGGGCCAAATCTAACCCAGATAACAGCAAAGGATTTAAGACCACCGTATCCTGGAGTACTGGGTTCTTGTAAAGGCACAATCTGGTACTGAGGCAAAAGACCAAAATTGCACAAAAATTACCTGCAGATCTTGACAGCAAAGTAAGTCTTTTCCATCAATATATAATACAACAGCGCAAGAAACATGGCTATGCATTAAGTCAGATCGGAAATATGGATGAAACTCCTATGAATTTTGATACGGTTGGAAATAAAACTGTTAATCCAAAAGGTGCAAAAACAGTGTTAATTAAAACAACAGGACATGAGAAGTCCAGTTTTGCAGTGGTACTAGCATGTACAGCTGATGGTGCCAAACTAAGACCAATGATTATTTTTAAAAGAAAAACAATGCCGAAAATCAAGTTCCCTGTTGGAGTTTTTGTACATGTGAATGAAAAAGGATGGATGGATGAAGAAGGGGTAAAGCTATGGCTTGATAATGTATGGAGTAGGCAAACAAGTGGACTTCGTCAAGAACGTAGCCTACTGGTGTGGGATATGTTCATTTAACTACCAGCACAAAGAACAGGCTGGCAAGAATAAACACAGATGCGGCAGTTATTCCTGGAGGATTGACATCATTGGTACAGCCACTGGATGTGTGCCTAAACAAGCCATTTAAAGATCGCAGTGGAATGAGTGGAATGAGTGGATGATTAGCGGCGAAAAGTTATTCACAAAAGGAGGAAACATGCGTGCGCCACAATTGGATGTTTTGTGTAACTTTGTCATAAAAGCCTAGAATTATATTACTGAAGAAACAGTAATCAGGTCTTTCAAGAAGTGTAGCATATCAAATTCTTTGGACGGTATGGAGGATGACTTCTTGTGGCAAGATGAAGGGGAAGCCGAAGCTAAAGCCACACCATATGATTCGGAATTTGATCCATATGATGACTGTCTTACAAATGTACCACAAGAGGTCATTGATGAACTTATGATGTCAGAAGAAGAACATGATGAGGATTTTGAAGGATTTTAAGCTCACAATGCTCCTCTGCCTAGAAAAACCCCTTATCATCCCAGTCAGTCATAAACAAGCGTTTTCTGCGAGTTCTTCATGTAATTTTCTTTCCAGGTGATGCCATCATTGTTAATGTTCTCTTTTGGATTTCTTGTTTCTCAGTCAAGTTCATGGCATTGCCATTTGTGAAGAGACCTTCCATTTATCGTATCAATGTACGGTATATTACAGTATGTTTGAAAAATGTCATTCATTAAAAATTTAATTAAAAATAGAACTTGTGTTGCCTCAGAAGTGGGAAATAGTCTTATACAGCGAATATAGGCATAAACCTATGTTTTAACTGTGAAATTAGGGGGTCGTCTTATACGCCGGAAAATATAGTAGATGCTAAAAATAATGTGTATAGCATTAGCTTTTTAAAAAAGTAAAATACTCTGAAGAGTGAAGTCCAAATGTAGTTAAAACATAATTTTAAGATATCACCATTAGTCTCTAAACTCTTTAAGGTAAAGAATTATATTTATTTCATAGTTTTGCTGTTCTGAAATTAGCCCATTTCTCATTGTTTTGAGAAATTATAAATACAAACATGAAATCAAGAGTGTATAAATCAGAAGTGGAATTTCTTTCAAGGGTTCATCAGATATCTACATGCCTATGTAAATGTAACCCATTCAAATATTTTTATTATTTTGAAATTGTAGCATGGGTAAATATGGTGAAATTGGGGGGGAGGGGAAATCTATGATACAGATAGAAAGAATTAACATAATTAAAATGTCTATAATGCCCAGAGAAATCCATAAATTCAACACAATCTATCTCAAAATAGCAATGGTGTTTTTCACATCATTACAATAAATAATCCAAAAAATGTACATGAAACCATAAAAGACCCTGAATAGTCACAGACATACTGAGAAAGAATAAAGTTGGAAGTTTATGCTACCTGATACCAAACTATAATACAATACTGTGGTAATCTAAGCAGCATAGTGCTGGAATAAAAACACACATACAGATCAATTGAAACATAAGGGTGCCCAGAAATAAACCCATGCAAATACAATCAATTAATAGATGACAAAAGAGCTAAAACAACAACAACATACAATGGGGTAAAGGCAGCCTAGTTCGTGCATGGAGTTGGGAAATTGGACAAATATGTGCAAAAGAAGTGAAACTACACCACCTTCTTACACTTATATAAGAATAAAATCAAAATAGATTGAAGACTTAAATGTAAGACTCAAAACCATAGATCTATTAGTATAAAACATGGACAGTATAATCTCCAACATGAAGGCCAATACACATATGAAAAGATGTTCAACATTGCTAATCATCAGATAAATGCAAGTTAAAACAACAATGAGATATCACCTCATACCTGTCCAAATGGCACTCATTAATAAATAAACAAGCAATAAGGGTTGCTGAGGATATGGAAAATATGGAGCCATTGTGCACTGTTGAAGGGAATGCAGATTTGTGCAGCTACTAAGGAAAAGAGAATGGAAGTTTCAAAAAGAATTAAAAATAGAGCTATCTTATGGCCCAGTGACTTCACTTCTGGTTATATATTTGAAGAAATCCAAAACACGAATTCAAAAAGAATATGTGACTCCTATATTCATTGCAGCATTATTTACAATAGCCAATATATGGAAGTAACCTAAGTGCCCAAAAATAGACAAGAAGATAAAGTATAGGTAGTAATATACACAATGGACTACTACTCAATCATAATAAAGAATGAAATCATACCATTTGAGATAGCATGGATGAATCTAGAGAGTACTGTGCTCAATTAAATAAGTTAGACAGAGAAAGACAAATATCATATGACTTCACTTATTTGTGGATTCTAAAAAAACAAGCTATAACAAAATTAATACAGACTAATACATATACAGAAAAAAATTGATGGCTGCACAAGGAGACTGGGGTGAAAAAGTGAAGGCATTAACAAATACAAGTTGGTATTTAGAAAATATTCATAGGGATGTAAAAAGCAGCATACAGAATATAGTTAATAATATTGTAATATCTATGTGGTACCAGGTGGGTAATTGAAATATAGGGGGATCTCATTGCAAAGGATTTGTTATCTATTGTGCTATATATTTGAAAATAATACAAAATGATATTGAGTGTAAACTAAAATTGAAAATAGGTGTCAGTGAGTGAGGGACAATTAAATCCAGCAGAAATATCAGAGGCTGGCAGACCAGGCTCTCCTGGACAGGGAGCACCTACCAGCACCAGCAGCACTACTTGGGCAGTGGGACTTGGACACAGAGTCCTTGCCATCTTGAAGAGGAGAGCAGCCTCTTCAAGGAACTCATCAGCACCACCACCCAGACTGGCCTTAAGGACACTGCCCGTGACCCTGCAGTCATTCTAGTCAAAATCCTGTTGTCCTGGCCACAGACCTGCAGATCCTTAGGACTTCTACCTCCAAGGGTGCACAGCTCCCGCAGCAATAAGTGTGACTTCCCTCTCCCTGGCTGTCAACCTCCAGAAACCACAGTTGTGCCTTTCCATTGTGCAAGTCTCCTGAGCCCACCACCTCAAAAGTGACTTTTCAGTGCCAGTGTGAACCCCCACTGGGTGCACTTTAATCAAACAAAGGAACATGTGCTAGCAATAGAAATTGGAACTCCCTCCTTCCTGGCTGTCTGCCCACAGGCACAGGAGGTAACACAGGTTCAACGCCAGGATCCTTCAGAGTGCTCTGCCATGGCAAAGGACCACCGGGTGCCTCTGTGAGCCACTGCTGGGCTTGTGAATCCAATCAAGGGCACAAGGGCACAGCTGCCAACCGCCAGACACCACAGTCATGCCTATCCAATGCACAGGAAAAGGCAGCTGTGTACACCAGTAACTTGACTCTCAGCACTCGCATGCTGGGACTTTGTTTCTCATTGGATGCACATGGGATCCCTAATTCTCAATGTTTGCAAACTGAGTTCCAGTGACTCCAATTCTTGGCACACATGCACACATATACCCTGATTCTCTGCGCAAAGTCACACTATTGACAGAGACTCCAATACTTAATTCTCGGCGTGTACATAAGGTGACTCTGACTCCTGGCATATGCCAGAGGACTCTGATTTTCAGTGCATAACTACAGAGCCTTACTTTTTTCAGTGCGGTGCATGTGGGATCCCAATTCTAGGTGCAGGCATGAGGCTGCACTGAGCACCAGTAACTCTGAAACTTGGCACACATGTCACCCACTGATCCATGGCATCCACAGGTCTTGGTGTCAGAGCTCTTCATTGACACTCTGGTGGTGTGACGTTCCCACTGCACATGGCTCAGGCCCCCTACAACTTAGCATTTGGACCTTCTGATGATAGTTAGAATGGATAGACAATGAGACAATCCCCAGAAGAAAGAAAAAGAGGAATCGCCAAGAGAGGAAATAAATGAAACAGAGACATGCAATATGACAGAAAAAGAATTCAGAGTAATGGTCATACAGTTCATAAAGCAGATGGATGAGAAAATCAACAACTTATGCAAAAATCAGGAAGAAATCAAAAGTGATATAGCTACAATCAAAAATGTTATGGAAGGTTTCAATGGTAAACCAGAAGAGTCAGATGACTGAATTAGTGAGTTAGAAGATAAGGTAGAGAAACAAGCCCAATCTGAACTCCGCCTGGAGAGAAAAAATTTTTTTAAACAGAAGGAGACCATAAGGGAATTTTGTTACAATACAAAATGAAGTAACATACACATAACAGGGGTAACAGAAGGATAAGAAGAGGAACAATGACTGGAGAATCTATTTGAAGAAATAATGACAGAAAACTTCCCTAATATGGGGAAGAAAAAAGTCACACAAGTATAGAGATTCCCAAGCAAGATGAATCCAAAATAGACCCAAACCAAGACGTGTCATAATTACAATTACAAATGTTAATGACAAAGAGAGAATCTTAAAGGCTGCAAGACGGAGACAGACAGTTACTTACAAAAGGATTCCCCATCAGATTATCAAATGATTTCTCAACAGAAACACACCAAACTAGAAAATAATGGAATGATGTATATAAAGTTTTGCAAAGCAAAGGACTGAATCCAAGAATACTCTATCCAGCAAGACTATCAATCAGAATTGAAAGGGAAATCAGGAGCTTTGCAGACAAAAAAAAAAAAAAAAAAATGCTAACAGAGTTTATCACTAGCAATCCAGAAATGTAAAAAAGCTAAGGGGAATGCTGTGAAAAGAAGAAATAGACAAGGAAGAACAAACAGGCATAAAGTCCAGAAATGTCTACAAACAAGTACCAATCAATAATAACATTAAACTTAAATGGATTAAATGCTCCAATCAAAAGACATGGAGTGACTGAATGGATAAGAAAACATGGCCCATATATATGCTGTCTTCAGGAGACCCACCTCAGAACAAGGGACTCACACAGACTGAAAGTGAAGGGTTGAAAATATATTTATCAGGGAAATGGAAATGAAAAATATACTGGGGAAGCAATACTTATATCTGACAAAATAGACCTCAAAATGAAGTCCATAACAAGAGACAAGGTAGGCCACTTTATAATTCTAAAAAGATCGATAAAATAAGGGATATAAGTCTGGTAAATATGATATATATGCAACCAATACAGGAGCAACTTAATAAATAAATTAAAAAAAAACTTCTGTAAGATATTAGAGGAGAGATTGATAGTAATACACAATGTAGGAGAATTTAACACTGGATAAATTATCTAGACAAAAAATTAGCAAAGAGACAGCAATCCTAAATGACTCACTAGATCAGATAAACTTAATCAACATTTTTAGAACATTCCACCCCAAAATCACAGAATATATATTTCCAAATATACACCACATATTGGGACACAGGCAAAGCTTCTCCAAATCCAAAATGATTGAAATCATATCAAGCTTCTTCTCAGATCAGAATGGCATAAAATTGGAAATCAACTACAATAAAAACAATCAAAAAATTCAAACACTTTGACACTGAATAGCATACTACTAAACTATTAGTGGCTTGCCAAAAAGAAGAAATAAAAGCATCCTGGAAACAAACAACAATGAAAATTCAATCCAAAATCTTTGGGACATACTGAAAGCAATCTTGAGGGGAACGTTTATAGCATTCAGGCATACTTCAAAATACTGGTAATAAGCCATTAACTCTGCAACTTGAAGAATTAGAAAAAGAGTAACAAGAAAATCCCAGAGTGAGCAGAAGGAAGGAAAAAATAAAGATCAGAGCAAAACTAAAATACAAAAGATCAATGAAACTAAGAACTGGTTCTTTGAAGGGATAAACAAGATTGGAAGAAAGGAAGAAAGGAAGAAAGGAAGAAAGGAAGAAAGGAAGAAAGGAAGAAAGGAAGAAAGGAAGAAAGGAAGAAAGAAAGAAAGAAAGAAAGAAAGAAAGAAAGAAAGAAAGAAAGAAAGAAAGAAAGAAAGAAAGAAAGAAGAAAGAATTATGGGCCAATAACCTTATTTAATATAGATGGCAACATTATCAAAAATTTCTAGCAATTACATTAGAAAGATCATACACCATGACCAAGTTGGATTTATTACAAGGATGCAAGAATGGTACAATATCTGCAAATCAATACATGAACAAATGGAAGAATATACCATGTTCATGGATTTGGTAGAATCAACATTAAAATGACCATACTACTCAAAGCAATCTATAAATTCAATGCAATCCTCATTAAAATACCAACTACATACTTCAAAGACCTAGGACATATAGAAATTCAAGAGACATATTAAAACATGCTCAAAGACCCCAAATTTCCGCAACAATCTTGAGAAACAAGAACAATGTTGGAAAGATCTCAACACCAGGTATCAGGGTATACTACAAAGCCACTGTTTTCAAAAGTGCCTAGTACTCGCACAAGAACAGACATAGACCAGTGGAAAGGAACAGAGAACACAGAAATTGACACAAGTCACTATGCTCAATTAATATTTGGCAAATGAGGCAAGAACATACAATGGAGTCAAGATAGTCTCTTCAATAAATGATGTTGGGAAAATTGGACAGATACATGCAAAATAATTAAATTAGTCCTCCAACTAAAGCGATACACAAAAATAAACTTAGAATGGATGAAGGACTTAAACATAAGATGGGATACCATAAAAATCTTAGAAAAATCCATAGGTACTAAAGTAGAAGGCATTTGTCAAAGCAATATCTTTATTGATAGAGCTCCTATGACAATGGAAATTAATGAGAAAATAAACAAATGTACTACATCAAAATAAAAAGCTTCTGTACAGCAAAAGAAACCATCAACACAACAACAAGAAAACCCACTGAATGAGAGAACTTATTTGCCTATGTTATCTCTGATTTAAGAGTTCAATCTCCAACATTTGCAGGGAACTCATATAACTTAACAAAAGGAAAGTAAACAATCCAATCAAAAAATGGGCAAAGGGCGTAAATAAGTACTTTTTGAAAGAGGACATATAGAAAGTCAAGACATATGAAAACATGCTCAAAGTCACTAATCATCAGAAAGATGCAAATCAAAACAAGAATGAGGTACTATCTCACACCTACCAGAATGGCTATCATCAAAAAATCAACAAATGACAAGTGCTGTTAGGATGCAGAAAAAGTGCTGAGGAGATGCAGACTGGAACAGCCACTGTGGAAAAGAGTATGGCATTTCTTCAAAAAATTAAATGGAACTCGCATTTGGCCCAGTAATACCACTTCTAGGAATATAATCCCAAGAAAGCAGAAACACTAATCAGAAAGGATATATGCACCCCTATGTTTATAGCAGCACAATTCACAATAGCTAAGATTTGGAAACAGCCTTTATGCCCATCAGCAGATAAGTGGATTAAAAAATGGTGGTACATCTACATAATGGAATATTATGCTGGTATAAAAAAGAAGAAACTCTTACCATTTACAACAGCATGTTTGGAATGGGAGAGCATTATGCTAAGCAAAATAAGCCAGTCAGTGAAAGATATAGTATGATCTCACTCATTTGTGGAATATAAATAACATTATAAACTCACTAGAGGCCCGATTCATGAAATTTGTACATGGGGGTGGGGATTCCTCAGCCCAGCCTGCACTCTGTCCAATCTGGGACCCCTTGAGAGATGTCTGACTACCAGGACTGCTGGCTCCAAACATTCACCTGCATCTGCCTGATAGCCCCTAACCACTTCTGCCTGCCAGCTTGATCAACCCCTAACCATTCCTCTGCCAGTCTGATCAATGCCTAACTGCTCATCGGCCTGCCCAATTGCCCCTAACTGGACTTTCCAACAGGCCTGATCACCCCCAACTGTCCTCGCCTGCTGGCCAGGTTACCCCTAACTGCCCTCTCCTGCTAGGCTGGTCACCCCCAACTTTCCTCCCCTGCAGACCTGGGTCCTCCCCGCAACTGTCCTCCTCTGTAGGCCTGATCCCCACCCAACTGCCCTCTACTCCAGGCCTGGTCCCCCTGCAATTGCCCTCCCTTGCAGGCCTGGTCTCCCCCAACTTCTCTCCCCTGCAGGCCTCAGTTTCCCCCAACTGCTCTCCCTTGCTGGCCTGGTCTCCCCCAACTGCCCTCCTCTGCTGGTCTGTCACCCCTAACTGCTCACAACTGTCCTCCCCTGCTGGCCATCTTGTGTCCACATAGGGACAGCCATCTTTGACCACATGGGGGCAGCATCTTGTGTCTTGGAGTGATGATCAATTTGAATATTACTCTATTATTAGATAGGATGAACAAAAATAGATACAAAGGCAAAGCAGCATCCAACACACTGCCAAACTACATCAGGAAGGCAGGGTAGGGTTGCAGGTGAGGGATAAGAGCCCAACTGAAGGACTTGTATGCATGCATATAAGCATAACCAATGGACACAAGATACTCTGTGTGAGGATGAAGGCATGTGCCAGGAGATAGCGGAGGCTAGGGGGAGGTCAATGAGGGGAAAAAGGAGATATAAATACTACTATTTGTAATACTTTAAATAAAATAAAATTTTAAAAAAGTAAATTATTTAAAAATAAGAAAAATACTTAGAGAGAAAAGATGGCGTCTGGCAAGACAGAGCTGAGAGTGAGGAAGTGAGTGAGTGAGGGTATGAAAGGAGTATATGTGGATGTGTGTGGGATG
The DNA here is from genome assembly GCF_014108245.1 of Pipistrellus kuhlii. Taxonomy (NCBI): domain Eukaryota; kingdom Metazoa; phylum Chordata; class Mammalia; order Chiroptera; family Vespertilionidae; genus Pipistrellus; species Pipistrellus kuhlii. The sequence goes on along the minus strand of NW_023425515.1, from coordinate 132,085,266 downwards.
TATGTGAGTGAGGGAGGGAAAATTAAATCTCTCAGGAGCAGCAGGGGCTGGCAGACAGCCTTTTGTTGACAAAGAGAGACTACCACCACTGTGGGCACTCCAAGGACTGCGGGACTCCAGCACAGAGCCCACACCATTTTGAAGCAGAGAATGGCCTTTTGTAGAAACCCATCAACAACACCAACAAGACAGGCCTTGAAACTGCCCCGTGACCCAGCACCCACCCCAGCCAATATCCTGCTACCCCAGCTGCAGACCTGCAAACTCTGGGACCTCCACCTCCAAAGAAACAACATTCCGCAGCTGTAAGTGCAACTGCCCTTCCCCAGCAGTAGAACCCTGGGTTCACACATGTGCACGTGTTCGTACGTGTGCTTCCAACCCCGTAGGTAAGCCTGGACACTTTACTTTGGGTTTGCATGTGTCTCTTTTGGAAGCACTTGGGAAACACTGAGAGCGTCCAAGGGTGTGGTTCTGTGCAGACCGGGGCACGCAGCCCTGCAGTGGAAATTCTGAATTCTCTATTCCTGGAGGGTTGCCCACGTTCACCCCAACTACTCAACCATGGAGCAGGGATCCCTCGGAGTGCATTGGAGCTCTGTGCCCAGAGAGTGGGTCTTTGCAGATGCGAGGTTCCAGCAGCCGGGCACACTGAGCCCAACTAACCACAGGGCGCTAGTGGAAGCCACTGTGAGCTCTCCTTCGGTGCGATCTTGAACAAGCAGGGGGCACACTCCTCTCCAGCAATAGAAGCTTTGGATTCATTTAGCCTGGATACTGGCCCACAGGCACCTCAATTGTGCAGCTACACTGCCAGGGCCTTTCAGAGTCCTTCAGTGTGCCTCACTGGCAAAAGTACCGAAGGTGCTCCAGTGAACTGCTGCTGGGAGTAAGCGCCTATCCATCACAGGTACAACAGCAAAAGCTGGGTCTCCCAACCCCATGACTGCAGAACACTGGGCACCAGAGTCAAGCCTTTCCAAAGACCATTTCTCTGAGCGCCAACACCCCAACAGATGGTTCCAGGGTGTCCCTGCTAGGCACGCGTGATTACAATTCAGGGTGCAAGGCAGCAAAGATTAGGATACTCCCCTCCACAGTGGCTGAATTCTAGACATCACAGTTGTGCCTCCCATGCTCGCAGGCCTACATCAAGAGAACCCAAATATCTCGAGTAGGGAGCTACACTAGATAAATAAGCCCAGGAGATTTAAGAGATTACTCCAGCAGCACCATCCCCAAAAGAACCTGGGCAGCAAAGCCATTGCATCTACAATAAAAACATTACAGGAAAACATGGGAAGACAAAAAAAAGCAAAGCCCAAAGTAAAGAAAAAGAGGAATGACCAGAAGGGAGTTAAATGAATTCAAGACTAGCAGCTTATCAGAGATAGAATTCAGACTAATGGTATAAGGGTGTTTAAATGGCTGAATGACAAATACACACAGCTCAATGACAACTACACACAACTCAATGAGAACTATAACGAGCTGAATGAGAATGCCACAACATGAAAAGAAACCAAGAGGAGATGAAAAATGACATAGCTGCAATAAAGAACAAAATGGAAGGCTTAAACAGTCGACTAGAAGAGGCTGAGGACCACATCAGCAAATTAGAAGACAAGGTAGAAAAAAAAGAAGAAAACAAAACACAAACACAGCAGCATCTAAAAAAAAGACTTAAAAAGCAAGAGGATAGCCTACGGGAGCTTTTGGAGAACACAAAACAAAATAACATTCATTTAATAAGGATATCAGAAAGAGAGGAAGAGAAGCAAAGTATAGAAAACCTGTTTGAAGAAATAATGACAGAAAACTTCCCTGATATTGGCAAGAAAAAAACTATCCAAGCCCAAGAAGTCCACAGAGTTCCAAACAAGTTGAACCACAGAAGACCCACACTAAGACAAATCATAATTAAATTGGTGATCACCAACAACAAAATAAGAATCTTAAAGGCTGCAAGAGAGATACAAAAGTTACTTACAAGGGATCTCCTATTAAAATACCAACTGATTTCTCAACAGAAATACACCATGCCAGAAGAGAATGGAATGAACTATACAATGTGATGCAAAACAAGGAACTGAATCCAAGAATACTATACCCAGCAAGGCTATTATACAAAATTGAAGGTGGAATCAGAAGCTTCACAGACAAAAAAGGGCTAAGAGATTTTATCACTACCAACCCAGCAATGCAAGAAATGCTAAAGGGACTGTTATAAAAAGAAGAATGAGAAAGGTAAGAAGAAACAAAACCACTAAGGAAAAACATGACAACAAACAGGTACTTATCAATAATAACATTAAAAGTCAATGGATTAAATGCAACAATCAAAAGACATAGGGTAGCTGAATGGATAAGAAAATATGGACCATATATTTGCTGCCTACAAGAGACCCACTTTAGAGCAAAGGATTCACACATATTGAGAATGAATGGATGGAAAAACAATTTTCAGGCAAATGAAAATGAGAAAAAAGCTGGGTTGTGATACTTATTTCAGATAAAATAGGCCTCAAAGTAAAGGCCATAATAAAAGATAAGGAAGGCCACTACATAATACTATAGGGAACAATTCAACAAGAAGATATAACTCTGGTAAACATATACGCATCCAATGCAGGAGCACCCAGATACATAAAAAGTCTCCTGAAAGATATCAAGGGAGAGATCAACATCAATACAATCATAGTAGGGGACTTTAATACACCACTGACATCACTGGATAAATCCTCTAGACGAAAAAAAAAAAAATCAACAAAGAAACACCAATTCTAAATGACACACTAGATGTCAGATGGACCTAATTGACATCTTCAGAGCATTTCACCCCAAAGCCACAGAATATACGTTCCTCTCAAATGCACAGGGGACATTTTCAAAAATGGACGGCATATTGGGTCACAAGTAAAATCTCCCCAAATTAAAAAGATTGAAATCATATCAAGCATTTTCTCATATCACAATGGCATAGTATTAGAAATAAACTACAATAAAAACATTCCAAAAAATTCAAACACTTGGTAGCTGAATAGCATGATACTAAACAATGATTCAGTTATCAATGAGATCAAAGAAGAAATTAAAAATATCCTGGAGACTAATGACAATAAAAACACAACATTGCAAATCCTTTGGGACACAATGGAAGCAGTCCAGAGAGGTAAGTTTATAGCTCTCCAGGGCTACCTCAAAAAAACAAGAAAAAAATGGTAATAAATCATCTAAGTCAACAACTCAAAGAATTAGAAAGGGAGAATCAAGAAAAAACCAAGGTGAGTTGAAGGAAGGAAATAATAAAGATCAGAGCAAAAATGAATGACATAGAGACCAAAAAAGCAATTCCAAAGATCAACAAAACCAAGAGCTGGTTCTTCAAAAGGATAAACAAGATTGATGAACCTCTAGCCAGGCTCACCAAGAAGCAAAGAGAAAGGACCCAACTAAACAAAATCAGAAATGAAAGAGGTGAAGTAACAACAGACCCCACAGAAATACAAAGGATTGTTAAAAAAGAATACTATGAACAACTAGACTACCTGGAGGAAATGGACACATTCCTAAAAAAACACAACCTTTCAAAAGTTATTCGGGAAGATTCTAAGAATCTCAATAGGCTGATAACTATGGACGAAATTGAAGCAGTCATCAAAAAGCTTCCAGCAAACAAAAGCCCAGGGCCAGACAGCTTCACAGGGCAGTTTCACCAAACATTCAAGGAAGAAATAAAACACATCCTCCTCAGAATATTCCAGAAAATTCAAGAGGAAGGAACATTACCAAATTCTTTCTATGAAGCCAGCATCACCCTAATACCAAAACCAGATAAAGATAACACAATGAAAGAGAATTACAGGCCAATATCCTTCATGAACATATATGCCAAAATCCTCAACAAAATTCTAGCATATAGGATCCAGCAGTACATCAGAAAGATCATAAACCACAATCAACTAGGATTTATCAAGGATGCAAGGATGGTACAATATTCGCAAATCAATAAAGGTGATACATCACATAACCAAACTGAGAAATAAAAAATATATAATGATATAAATTGATGCAGAAAAAGCATTTGACAAAATCCAACACCATTTCTTGATGAAAACTCTCAGCAAGGTGGGAATAGAAGGATTATACCTCAACATAATAAAAGCTATATATGATAAACCCACAGCCAATATCATACTCAAAGGGCAAAAACTTAAACCATTTCCTCTAAGAACAGGAACAAGATGGGGATGCCCACTCTCACCACTCCTGTTCAACATAGTGCTGTAAATACTAGCCATAGTGATCAGTAAAAAAGAAGATTAAATAAAAGGCATCCAAATTGGAAAAGAAAAAGTAAAATTGTCCTTATTTGTAGATGATATGATACTGTACATAGAAAACCCTAAAGACTCCATCAAAAAATTATTAGACTTAATAAATTAATTCTGCAAGGTAGCAGGATACAAAAGCAATGCCAACAAATCTGTGGCATTTCTGTACACCAATAATGAGCTTACAGAAAGAGAGACTAAAAAAACCAATCTCATTTACCATTGCACAAAAAAAATTAAGATACCTAGGAATAAACTTAACTAAGGAAGTAAAAGACTTATAGATGGAAAACAACACGACACTGAAAAAAGAGATAGAGGAGAAACCAAGATGACACCATAGGGTAGACACCTGAATGCAGCCTACCACAACAATTTTGAATTTAGAGCTGGAAAACAGGGGAAACATCGCCTTGAAGCACCGGGTGGCTGGTTGAGAGGAGGCTCTACCATCCAGGAAGGAGAGAGAAGGCACGCTGAACCTCGAGAACTGTAAAGGTGCAAAGATCTGTGCATGAGAAAAGGAGGCTACTGGCTTACTTGCGGCATGGAAAGGGCGGGCTGAGTTCGTGCCTGGCTTACTCCAGACACGCAGAGAGGGCGGATAGCTAATACGCAGCTGGCTTTCTTGTTCGGGAGGAAAACAGACCTACCCTATTGCTCTGATAGATGGCCCCAGTCAGGGAGAGGCCAGACTGTTAGGCAATGGGCACAGATTTCTAGGAGGTGTGTGAAGCCAGCGACCATTACTGAGGGACTCAAGGAAGAGCCGACGAGAAACCAAAGCTTGTGGGCACCACCCCAAGACTCCACCCCATCCAAGTGGAACACAAAAGCCCTCCCCAAAGCTGGCTTTCTCGTTACCCGCAAACTGGACTCTCCTGAGGAGGGACAAATCCTAAGCTTGTCTGCGCCTATACCAAAGAGGTGTGTGCGCCTGCAACCAATCTTGTGGGACTCACCAAAGCTAGTCTGTGCCACCCTGAGACGCTGCCCCATCCAAGAGAAGTACAGAAGCCCTCCTAGCTGAGACACTGCTGATCCTCACAGCCAATTGGATTGGAAATCAATGCTTCCCAGTGATACCAACAACAAGCAAGGCTTAACAACAAGACTGCACACACAGCCCACAAAGGGCTACACCAATAATGTCCACCTCCGGTGACTGGTAAGGCTGTGCTACTGGGCTCTACCAGAATGCCTAGCACAGAAAAGGAATCCAAAGGGGACCACACCAAGACACATTATAATTAAAATTCCAAGAGCAAAAGACAAAGAGAGAATATTAAAAGCAGCAACAACAACAAAAAAAACAAAAACAAAAAAGCAGGTAGTTACCTATAAAGGAGCACCCTACGATTGTCAGCTGATTTCTAAACAGAAAACATGCAGGCCTGTAGGGAATGGCAAGAAATATTCAAGGTGATGAATAGCAAGAACCTACAGCCAAAAATAGTCTACCCAGCAAAGCTAAAACTCAGAATTGAAGGCCAGATAAAGAGCTTCACAAATAAAAAAAAGCTAAAGGAGTTCATCACCACCAAACCAGAATTATATGAATTGCTGAAGGGGGTTCTTTAGTAAGAGGAATAAGATAAAGATAAAAATTATGAACAATAAATACGTAATTATCAACAAGTGAAACTAAAAACCAAGGGAATTATAAAATCTGATGAATAATATTAACTGGTGAATATAATAGAATCAGATATATGGAAGGGGAGTGGACTGATGATTCTCAGGGAAAAGGGGAGAGGGGGGTGCTGAAAGAGACTTGCTCCTGGGAGAGGAGCAGAAAATGTAACTAAGACCTTGTCTATACAAAAAGAAATTGACAGCCAGTTTGAAATGGAATTGCCATGGCCTAGAGCAAAGAATATCTTTAATGATATTATTCTATAATGTCATTTCAATTCTCCCCAGATTTATGTTACCCTCATTACCTATAATAGTACCTCACACCCTTCGGAATCAATAAAAAATAATAATCTTTTTGGTGCTTTGAGACAAAGGTAACATATCTCTTGATAGTTGTGAATTACAACAGCATAATGTACAATTATCCTAAACAAACTTACAAACCAATTCTTTGAATGTCTAGCAGTAATTTAAAAATTACATGAAAGGATTTAATCCCTTCCACTGTATAAGAGATCCCCCTGGGAATGATCTGAGCATTTTATATTGTCCCCTCTTGCCCTTGTGGCCAAAAGGGACCCTCTTCTCATGGTCCAGTTGCCCAGAGCTGTTGCCTGAGCTTTCAGTTCATGCCAATGTTGAAGCATCATGTACCATGGATCTGTCGCTCGCCCAGTGGGGTGAGCTGGGCCCTCCCTGGATTCCCCAAGATATGTGATCAGTGCCAGGGCCTTCTACAGCAGGTGAGGGGATCTCAAGGCAGGTGCTGGGTGTGGAGGCCACAGGGGCATAGGCTATCAAGGAGACAGAACTGGCCAAGATCAGTTTGGCTCAGTGGATAGAGCATCTGCCTGTGGACTGAAAAGTCCCAGGTTCGATTCTGGTCAAAGGCATGTACATTGGTTGCGGGCACATTCCCGGTAGGGCGTGTGCAGGAGGCAGCTGATCGATTTTTCTTTTTCATCAATGTTTCTAGCTCTCTATCCCTCTCACTTATTTAAATTTTTTTTTTTTTTTTAAAGGAGAGAACTGAACCTCACATCACCCTGCTTGGCCCTGGAGGATGGCTGGTTAGCCAGAGATGGGTAAGATTCCTCAGGGATGGAACAACCTAAGACAGGCACAGTCGCAGAGGGGCCATCAGGAGAGAACTTGAGGGTCAGCAAAGGTGGGGCACAGACCTTTACCCCCCCACCCAACTTTGCAAGGGCCTGAACCTTCACTCCTTCTGATGGAGGTCTCCTGCCCCCATGGCTGTTTCACTTCCCATACACAGCTCAAATTGGGACCCAGTTAACAGACAGAGACTTGGCCAACAACAGCTTCCTCTCACTGCAACAAGACTTGTTTAAGATGTCTTGCACCTATGCTGGGAAGTGGGTTTTTGATATTCAAATCCAGCCTAGTACCAGGAATACTCAGGGCCTAGTCAAAAAGGCAAATAATACCTTCCACTAATATACACAGGGTAAAATAAGATTGTTGTTAGAGTGTTGAGTTTGACAATAGAATAGTAGTCAAATTTTCAGAGTAATTTAAATTGGCTAGTTGAAATAAGCAAATATTCTAGAAAAAAAATTATTGTACTGCACAAAAAGCTGTTTCTAAAGTGTTAACAAAAAATTTTATTGGCAGTTCATCTCATGATAAAATTGCATAACATGTAATGAACCTAAAGCAGTCATATTTTAGAGCAAATAATTAAAATGTAAAAGCTATCAAGACTACATTATAAAATTTCCAAAAGCCTCCTAATATTTAAATTAAAAAAGGGCATAATAGAAGAATATCATGTAAGGAAAAATATCCTGTGAGTAAATTACATCTATAAAATTTGTACTTTAGAAAATTAACTTTCATTTGTAATGCTAACAGCAGGACACCATAACATGAAACACGGACATGGTGTCAAAACAAGCCAGAGGATAGTCATTTGGGCAAAAAATGAAAAAGGATTCCAAGTCAAATTTATAGAAAATATTCCTTTATTAACATTTGATAGAGGATATGTTTGTATATTTTCAGAAAACAACTCTGAGACCATGTGGATTCCTGCAAAAGAGAGGAATTGACATGACTGCTCCAGTCATGATGACAAAAGAGAAGCAGTCCAGAAATGGAACTGACAACACCTTGCCATACTAACAGACAGCAGCTGTGCATCACTGAAGGATGCCCAGGACCAATTGAGGGACAGTCGGACCTGCAACACCACCGTTTGTCCACCAACCAGATCTGAAATACCGTGGCTGACATGTACACATAAGGAACTATATGACATTGAAATTGGGACTGTTGGCCTAGAAAGGAACTCACTACAGACTGGATTCATTTGCCTCTCAGCAAAACCATTATGGCTTGTCTCATTTTTGGTTCTTATAAGTGTATTTCTGTATCACATGATCTCACGCAACTAGGGAAAATAATGAGCAACATAAACTGAAGAACAAAAACAGACCCAGAGACAAGGAAGCATCAATCAGACTGTCAAATCTAAGAGGGAAGATAGGGGAAAGTGGGGGAAAGGAGAAGAGATCAACCAAAGGACTTGTATACATACATATAAGCCTAACCAGTAATCAGAAACAACAGGAGGGTGGGGGCATATGTGGGGAGGAGTTTGGGATAAGAATGGGGGAAAAAAGACAATTATGTGATACCATAATCAATAAAGGAATTTTTAAAATAATAAATAAATAAATAAATAAATAAATAAAATAATGCTTTAAGTTAAATTATTATATCTATTGGATTCAGTTCATTGATGAGTTATTTTTTTAATAAAATGCATTACAATGGGGGGAAATCTTTTATATAGAAATTAAAATTATATTCTTATAATTATCAAAAATTACACCAATGGGTAGATTGAAAAACAAAATATACTACTTCAGGTTTATGAGACCATAGTAATTTTTATAAATAACGTACGTATAAAGATATTAGAAAATTATATGCCTATTTTAGAAAAATTATGTCTAATTACATGAAAGACATTTTTTCATTAATGGGCTTTTCTTTGTAAATTTATGCCTAGAGAGACAAAATAATAAAAATAAATGCCTGCTTTTTAGAAGATTTTAGCACCACCATTTTAAAAGTTACAATTGGATTCTAAATTACAATGTGTAAAGAACAAATTGGTTATGAATAGTTTTACTCTATTTTAGGCTCCACTTTTCTTATGTGAACTTAAACTCCAGCCCATAGAGCTTTTCAACTCATTCCCAGCCACCGTTTCTGCAGACTTCTAGTCTTAAGTACAAATGTAACTCCAGACATGATGTTTAGTACCTCCCACCCTGTATTGGACCATCCACTGCCCAGCCATGCTTTGTTACCTGGAATCAGCTTCAAAGCATTCTCCAGGTATTCATCTTCTGTGATAGGGTGACCATTTAACTCCAGCTCCAGGGTGAAATCCCGTACGGCCCAGATAAAGTCTGGAAAGAAACTCACAAACTCTGTTGAATTTTCTATTCCATCAGGTATAAGGGAGGACTTTGCCTTGATGAGTTTTGTCAGCTCTGTCACATAACTATAACCTGGATAAGGAACATGAACTTTCTGCCCACAATTCACACATTTCTCTCATTTAAAAAAAAAATATTTTATTTTACAGTGGTTCCTTTTGGTCCACCAAAGGCAACTAAGTGAGAAGAAAGGAGAATTAACTGGATCACCATTCCCACAACCTCCATGACACATGGAGGTTGGGTTCCTGAAAAGATACTGCAGCTGCTCCAGGGCCTGGTGGTTGATAGTGTTCATGCTATTGTAGACAAAGCTGCTACATAGCAGCACAGCCAGGGCAAAGATCCACGAGTCATTCTTAGGGTCACCCTGAAAGTACATTAGGGCAAAACAGTCAGGGATTTACCCTACAGAAATCCATTCAGACACTAAGTCTAACAGTCCTTCCTTTTATTTCAGGTAATGTACTCACCATGCAAACAAGTAAGTTTGAAGACGGAAATAAATATACATATGAGTTTTAGCAATTACAAAAACATTACTTGTGAATGTGATCTTTGTCATCACAGGGATTTCTTTTTAATGAATTGGATGAAATAAGTAACTAACATAAAAAGTAATTTAGTGCAGCACCTGGTATGCTATTATGTTTAAACTAGCGGCCCAGTGAATAAAATTCATGCACAAAGGGTGGTGTCCCTCAGCCCAGCCTGCACCCTCTCCAATCTGCAATCCCTCTCACAACACAGGACTGCTGGCTCCCAACTGCTCACCTGCTTGCCTTCCTGATTGCCCCTAACTGCTTCTGCCTCCCAGCCTGATCACCCCCTAACTACTCCCATGCCAGCCTGATTGATGCCTAACTGCTCCCCTGCGAGCCTGTTTGCCTCTACCTATCCTCCCCTTCAGGCCTGGTCACTCCTAACTGCCCTTTCCTGCAGGGTTGATCATCCCCAACTGCCCACCTTTGCAGGCCTGATGCTCCCCAACTGCCCTACCTTGCTTGCCTGATCACACAAAACTGCCCTCCCTTGCAGGCCTGATGCCTCCCAACTGCCCTCCCCTGCTAGCCCTCTTGTGGTGGTCATTTTGTGTCCACATAGGGACAGGATCTTTGACCTCATGGGGGAAGCCATATTGTTTGCTAGAGTGATGGTCAATCTGCATATTACCCTTTTATTAAATAGGCTAGAGGCCTGGTGTATGGATGGCGGCCAGCTGGTTTGCCCTGAAGGGTGTCCCGGATCAGGGTGGGGCTTCCCTTGGGATGTGGGGTGGCCTGAGCATGGTGCCTGTGGTGGTTTGCAGGCCAGCTGAGCCCCTTGGTGACCCAATTGGAGGCCCTGGTATCTGGAATTTACCTTCTACAATTGAAACTTTGTAGGCTGGAGCAGAGCCAAGCCTTTTACTTGCTCAGTGGCAGCAGCCACTTCTGTTTGGATTTGTTTTCCTTTATAATTGAAACTTTGTGGCCTTGAGTGGAGGCTTAGGCTGGCAAGGGCAGACCGAAAGCTTGGCTTCTTCTATTGCCTGGGAAACCCAAGCCTCCCTCCTGCTGCAGCCATGTTGGTTGGTGTTAATTTGCATGCTTGCTCTGAATGGCTGGTGGATGTGGCTGGGGGGCATGGCTGGTGGATGTAGCAGAGTGATAGTTAATTTGTATATTACTCTTTTATTATGTAGGATGAACGGGTTAGTACATATTTATTCTGCATATATTTGTTGTTCATGGGCTATATAAAATACTCCATAGTTAAATAACTGGGGATATAGCCAAGAAGTGTTTATGAGAAACTACTGAATATGTCCACTATTGTTAAAATAGAAATCAGTTTAAAATGACAAATTTTACTTTCAAAGTGACTATTTCAAAACTATGATGGACATCTGTAGCAAGGAATTTAACAAGGATAATATCTGTAGGTTGCTACATCAAAGTAATGTATATAAGCATTGGAACCTGTAGATCTAATAGTAAATTAAGGGGTGGGGGGAAGGGAGAGATAATATCAACCAAAGAACTTATTATATATACATATATGCACAAAACATGGACACTGACAATAGTATGCTGAAGGTCTGCAGAGAGGATAGGTGTGAGGAAGACATGGTCAATAGGGTGGGAAGAAGGAAAAAATATGTAATACTTTCAATAATGAATATAAATTTTAAGAAGTATTAAATTAAAATTTACAAGTCTAGCATGGAAGAACCAGAGCTCTGAAAGTTGGAAAATTTTACATAACATAAAGTCTTCCTCAGCATCTTGATTGAAAATTAAAGACTTAGCAAAGTGTGAATTTGAATAAGTGGAGGTATCCTGCATGGAGAGACCCACAGAAACAAAAGTAGACATGGCCACATACAGGAGTCTGGCAAACAGGTGAAGGATCTTAAAGGAGGGGTTAATTTTTTGAATAAATACAGCAGATGTAAATAACAGCACAATACAGAATTTTCATTCTATTATAAACACTGTCTAAATTTTTCACCAGAGCAAAAGTGGACAGGATCTAGAAAAATTTGGAGGGAAATGCTAATTTGACCATTTATATTCCAAACCCCCATTTAAAAAAAATGATTACAATAAGAAGTGGCACTTATGACAAACAATAGGTTATACAGAAAGCAAGACTGTTTGATATATACATAAAAATAAACACAACATTTCTAACTCTTCTTTGGGTATAAATAGGAAGTTGTAGACATTTAGATACTATCTACATAATAAAAGTCTAAGTGACCATTACAGCTGAATGATCAGAATGACTGGCCCCTATGATGCACACTGACCACCAAGGGGCAGACGCTCAATGTAAGAGCTGTCCTCTGGTGGACAGTTCGCTCCCACAGGGGAAGCGCTGCTCAACCAAAAGCCGGGCTCACAGCTGGCGAATGCAGCAGCAGTGGCAGAAGCCTTTCTTGCCTCTGCAGCAGCTCTAAGGAGCAGCAAGCCAAGCAGTAAGAAGCAATGGCAATGGTAAGAAGCAAAGGGGCCCAGACTGCAAAAGGGACACCACCCCTGTGCATGAGTTTTGTGCACCAGGCCTCTGGTTTCCAAATAAGTCTCAAACTAAAGCAGAAAGGGAAAATAATTCATTTCATCTTTTCGCAGAAAATTAAAATATCAAATACCCATCTTAAAATGTTGTAGGACAAACGCATGCTTTTATAGAATCATCTCATTCAGAGCTGTCTTAAAGTCTTCCAGAATGCTTGGTGAGTACTAATGAAATTCACCAGAAAACTGCAGACTTTTTGAGGGCAGGGCTTTTACATGGGTCACTAGCATCTACAGTACTAACTTAAAGACCAGGAATATGGTGTTCAACAATTGAATCAAATTAGTCATGCATTGCCGAGAAATAGAAAAAAAATTATTCAATGTTCCATGACAACTTATCTAAAAATAAGAGTCAAACAACTGAGAATTTGCCTGATACATAGTTGGATTTCTAGATTTCACAAATAGATCAAGCAGTTAAATTAAAGAGTTTGTTATGAGACTATCCAGAATGAAACCATTTTGTCTTTGACTCTCTGCCTTACCTTTTCCACATTGCCCAGGCCCTCGGTGTCTAGAAGGACCAGAGTGCAATCAGGCTTATAGGGGTGAGGCACACACCACATCCAGATGCCCTTGGTTTCAGACTGCACCGTAGAGCCCAGAGGGAAACCTATAAATGAAGGGGAGACCAAACCCACAGTGACAATAGACAAACAGAGTAGCCAAAGGACTACAAAATCAGACTTTTTGGAATGGAAATGCCCCAGAATATAAGATGGTGCTTTCTCTATTTTGTAAGAATTCTTTTCTTTGTGTGTCATCTTTTCAAAGGAGGAGATGAATGTTAACTGTGAAAACGATACCCAGCAAGAGCTCAAAATGGAGGTGAAGTTCATCCATAATCAGACATAATAAATGTCACTGAATACCACAATAAGAGCATTTTAAAGAATGGTCCAGTAAAGGCCAAATAAAAGTGGATAGAAGAGAGACATCTAAAGAAAAAGAAATTCAGATAATATTTTTCCAATTAAAGTGATAAAAATAAAAATGGCAAATGGTGTGGGACAGGTTAACAACAATGGGATGTGAACTCAAAAAATCTTTAAACATGGTGATAGATATGCAATTATCTTTATATATTTATAGGAAAAGCAAAACTTTATAGAGAGAGTAAAACATATTATGAGCAAGAGAGAAGGCATAATTTCAACACCTCCGTCTTGGTACTGGTAAAAAAAAAAAAAAAAAAAAAAAAAAAGGGAGCCTATGCATTACTAGAAGGAATTTTCCTTAACATAAGTAAAACTATAAATATGGCAATGGAATATATTAAAGTAATGATTTACTCATGAAAACTAGACTTAGAAGTTTGGTTTATTAAGAGGAGTTTAGTTCTCTCTTCATGTAATCAGGGAAGAAAACAAAGAAGCTGTGATTTAGAGTAACAAAATTGGTCCTGGCATGATATAACACCAATTAAGGTCATAATTTATCAGAAAGAATTAGAATTAGAAGGTGGTTTATTGAAAGGAAGTTAGCTCTTTTTTTTTTCATGTGACTAGTGAAGAAAACTAAGAAACTGTGATATAGCTAGAGTCAAAGAATTGTCCTCTGCCTGAGATACCACTCACCGTAATTCTGTCCTGCAAGCCGATTCATCAAGTAGGATTTTCCTGTACGATACAGTCCTACAATGGCCACAACCACCACTGGCTGAGAAATCTGGTCAAGAATCTCTAGAGCTTTCTGATTCACTGACAGACGCTCATTGATGTTTTCCACCAGGCAAATGGGGGTCATCATGTTGGGTCTAGATGCCATAGCAACCTGCAAACCTAGAAGAACATCACAGTAGAAATAAGATTACAATGCTATTCTCTGAAGCAGAGTTGTTGCAAAGCACCCACCATCTCAGAGCAATATGATTGTTCTACTTTGTTCCTGTCATAGTAAGCATAAGCCAGGACCTGCAATGAAAAATTGATCTACTTTTGGCTCTATATTTGCACCGAATCTCTGCAAGGGCCAAAGTGTTCCCAATGCTGTGAGGCCTCTGACTGAATGTTATTGCTGGCGCTGGGCAGCAACATCTTAAAATGCTGTAGAGTGGCTCTACTCTATGCCAGAATCACCACTGAGAAGCAAAGCCATCACCTCATGTGAATATCCTCTCCCCAAATATAAGGCTTAACCAACTTCTAAGAGGATAATGAGAGGCAGATACTGAGGAAGGACCTGCCTGGGACCAGAGCAACCTGGGGACAAAGTCGAGGTATTTTAAGCCACAGATTCCATGCATCTCTCTGTTTTGTGATCCTAGTTGTTGAGAATAGCTATAGAACTAGTGATGAGTATGACTAGTATTCATCACAATCTGAGGTATTAGCTGGACAAGTTGGTTTGACATATGAAAGACCAATAAAATGTAATATCTATGGCTCCATTTATGATACTGAAGGGATTGAAGGAGTTTGGGGCTCCAGAAGAAAAACAGCTTTTGATTTTTCTCCTTTCTTATAAGTTTTCAAAATCATTTAGGGCATAAATTTTAACAGTCATTCCCTGTTTATTGAAACTGAGTGGTGTGATATCTAGTTTGTTTTTCAAAATGAAGTGTGCAACAAAATTTAAAAATAGATTGATGTTATAAGCCAATAAAAAGTGTATATTAATAAAACTGTCAACAAAAAATAACAAGAACTCCTCCCAATTTTTACATCCTCCATGTCCTGTTAAAAATATCCTTGTGATTGAAAAAAAAAAAACAACAACTTATGTAAGACTCTAGAGGAAATTAAGAGTGATATAGCTACAATAAAATAAAATTTAAAAAAAAAACACTATGTAAAGTTTCAATAGTAGACTAGAAGAAGCAGAGTTCTGAATTAGTGAATTAGAAGATAGGCAGCAAAACACACCCAAACAATTGAAGATAAAAATTAAAGGCCAGGAGGAGATCCTAAGAGAGTTTTGGGACAACATGAAACAAAGCAGCATATAAATAATAGGAGTGCCAGAACAAGAAGAGGAACAAGGGTTAGAAAATTTTTTGAAGTAATGAAGTAATAATGTCAGAAAACTTCCCTGATTTGGGGAAGAAAAAGGTCACACTAGCACAGAGAATTCAAAAGAAGATAAACCCAAAAAGACTCACACCAACACTCAACTTAAGTACGATGGCAAATGTTCAAGAGAAAGAGAGAATCTTAAAGGCTGCAAGAGAGAGACAGAAAGTTACAAAGGATCCCCCATTAGACTATCAAATGATTTCTCAACAGAAACACATCAGGCCAGAAAGGAATGGAAGAAAGTTTACAAAGTGATTCAAAGTAGGGAACAGAATCTAAGAACACTTTGTCTAGCAAGGCTATCATTCAAAATTGAAGGGGAAATAGGAAGCTTCACAGACAAAAAAAAATGCTAAAGGAGTTTATCACTACCAAACCAACAATGCAAGAAATGTCAAAGGCCTGGTATAAAAAAATAAAAAATAAAAAAGGAAGAAGGAACAAAGGCACAAAAAATAAAAATGGCTACAAACATGTACCTTACAATAATAATTTTAAATGTAAACAAATTAACTGCTCCAATTGAAAGACATTGAGTGGCTGAATGAATAAGAAAACATGACCTGCCCTAATCTGGTTGGTTCAGTGGATAGAGCATTGGCCTGTGGACTAAAGGATCCCAGGTTCGATTCCGGTCAAGGGCATGTACCTTGGTTGCAGGCACATACCCAACAGTGAGTGTGCAGGAGGCAGCTGATCAATGTTTATCTCTCATCGATGTTTCTAACTCTCTATCTTTCTCCCTTTCTATCTGTAAAAGTTAATAAAATATGTTTATTTAAAAAGAAAACATGACCCATATACTGTATATGCTGCCTACTAGAGAACCACCTCAGAACAAGGGACTCACACCGACTGAAAGCGGGAAAAATATATTTCAGGCAAATGGAAATGAGAAAAAATCTGGGGTGGTAATACTTATACCTGACAAAATAGACCTCAAAGTGAAGGTCATAACAAGAGATAGGGAAGGTCACTTCATAATACTAAAGGGATTAACATAACAAGAAGATAAAACCCTGGTAAACATATATGCACCCAATGCAGGAGTACCCCAATACATTAAAAAAAAAAAAAAAAAAAACCTTCTGGAATATATCAAGGAAGAGATCAACAATACAGTCATAGTAGGGGACATTAATAACCCACTGACATCACTGAATAAGTCCTCTAGACAAAAAATCAGCAAAGAAACATCAATCCTAAATTACTCACTAGATCAGATGGAATTAATTGACATCTTCAGAACATTTCACCCCAAAGCCATGGAATATACATTCTTCTCAATGCACATGCGACATTTTCAAAGATAGACCACATAGTGGGTCACAGGCAAAGTCTCTCCAGATTCAAGAAGATTTAAATAGATCAAGCATCTTCACAGACCATAATAGCATAATATTAGAAATAAACTACAATAAAAACAACAACAAATTTTCAAATACTTGGAGGTTGAATAGTATTAAACAATGATTGGGTTACCAAAGAGATCAAAGAAGAAATTTAAAAAAATATCCTGGAAACAAATGACAATGAAAACACAACAACCCAAAATCTATAGATACAGAGAAAGCAGTCATGAGAGGGAAGGTTATAGCTCTACAGGCCTACCTAAAAATAAATAAATAAATAAATAAATAAATAAATAAATAAATAAATAACAGATAGATAAATAAATAAAACAGGTAAAACTGTTATTAAATTATCTAACTCAGCAACTTAAAGAATTAGAAAGAGAGCAACAAGAAAAGCCCAGAGTGAGCAGAAGGAAGGCTCAGAGCAAAAATGAATGACATAGAGACCAAAACAGGGCAATACAAATGATCAATGAAAACAAGAGCTGGTTCTTTGAAAGGATAAACAAGATTGATGAACCTTTAGCCAGGCTCACCTAGAAGCAAAGAGAGAGGACCCAAATAAACAAAATCAGAAATGAAAGAGGCAAAAATAACAACAGACCCCACAGAAATTCAAAGGATCACAAAAAAATACTATGAACAACTCTATTCCAAAAAATCTAGACAATCTGGAGGAAATGGACATATTCCAAGAAAGATGCAACCTTCCAAAACTCAATCAGAAAGAATCTAAAAATCTCAATAGGCCAATAATTATGAAGGAAATTGAAGCAGTTATCAAAAACCTCTAGCAAATAAAAGCACTGGACCAGACAGCTTCACAGGAGAATTTTACCAAACATTCAAAGAAAAAATAAAACCTATGCTCTTCAAATTATTTGAAACAATTCAAGAGGAAGGAATACTTCCAAGCTCATTCTATGAAGCCAGCATTACCCTAATACCAAAACCAGATAAAGACAACGCAATGAAAGAGAATTACAGGCCAATATCCCTCATGAACATAGATGCCAAAATCCTCAACAAAATTATAGCAAATCAAATCCAGCAGTACATCAGAAATATCATACACCATGACCAAGTAGAATTTATCTCGGGGATGCAACGATGGCACAATATCTGAAAATCGATATAAATGATATATCATATCATATAAACAAATTGAGAAATAAAATCACACAGTCCTATCAATTGATGCAGAAAAGGCATTTGACAAAGTCCAACACTCTTTCTTGATAAAAACTCTCACGGAAGAGAATAGAGGAATCATACCTCAACCTAATAAAAGCGTTATATGACAAACCTACAGCCAATATCATACTCGATGGGCAAAAATTAAAACCATTTCACCTAAGAAGAGGAAAAGACAGGGATGCCCGCAATCACCACTCCTCTTCAACCTAGTGCTGGAAGTGCTAGCCATAGCCATCAGTGGAGAAGATGAAAAGGCATCCAACTTGGAAAAGAAGTAAAACTATCATTATTCGAAGATGACATGATACTGTACTAAAAAAACTGAAAAACTCCATAAAAATGATTAGACTTAATCAATGAATTCAGCAATGTAGCAGGATACAAAATTAACACCCAAAATTCATTGCATTTTTATACAATAGTGAACTTACAGGAACAGCGGTTAAAAAAACAATTCCATTTACCATTGCACCAACAAAATTAAGATTCCTTCCTTTCTTCCTTCCTTCCTTCCTTCCTTCCTTCCTTCCTTCCTTCCTTTTTTTCTCTCTTTCATTCTTTTTTTCTTCCTCTTCCTCTTTTTCCATTCAACAAAATAAAGGCAAACCAGAGCTCTCTGAGCCAAATCTACTCTTTAGAAACAAATTAAATTTTAAAAATTTAAATTTAACATTTTGTGTAAGCAGTGAATCTAAGGTGGAATTAGAAAAGGACCATAATCCAAACTAGTGCACACTACAATGAGGAACACTGAGCTCATGCATGAAGAAGCTGTCTCCATGCACCACCCCATCCCTTTAAGCAGCCATGAGAACACCCGAATCTCTCATCTCGCCATGCACCCACATTCTCTGCTCCACCATCTACTATCCCAGTTAGGAGAAGTCCTACTAAACTGTCACCTCACAACTACCACTGCCCCTGATGGGGAAGCTAAAGCCAGCAGCTGAGCCCTACAGTCCAGGCTACCAGGCTACTGGTGTCCCTACCTCTCCATTCCTCAGTCCATTCTGCATCAGAAAGTGAGAAGTTTAAGCTCAGGACCAAGTTGCTTGCAAAAGAAAGTTGAATTCTCACTTCTGTCCCACACACAGCTCCTCAGCTCAGAGTGTCCCAGAACAAGCTCCCAGGTCCTTCTCACTCCTCCTTGCTCCCTCTCCTCCTCCCACTTTTCGGTTTCTAGTTTACAGAAGTTTAAAAAATAAAAAATAAAAAATAAAAAGCTGAGGAATTTTGTTTTCATTCTTACAGAGGACTCAGCAAAACAACTGAACCTAAAAACAATAATTGATGTAAATTTTTGGTAGGGTCTAAACATTTGTAAACTACAGAATAAAAAACCTGGCTTAGACCTTACAGATAGTTTTAATAGTTGAATAAAATATGTTAAAATGAAGTATTTCATCTAAATACCACTTTATAGAATCTTTGGGATACTAAATACAGTTAATGCAATAAAGTATGTTTTCATGTTTAAATTGTATGTTAAGGATCATCTTCCCTCTGTTTTCTAGATGTCCCACAGACACCAGGGAAATGTCTGAGATGGGGACGGAAAGATGGAAGAAGTGACTGCAACCAGGGCTTCTTAGGGAAGGACAGGTTTCCTTCCTCAGTCACAGAAAGGACTTCAGCCCCTTCAAGCAGGGGTGATGTAGGGTTCACCCCTCCTTCTGGGCAGGGCTCTTTGTGCAGCCTGGGAGGGTGCCCAAGAAGGAGCTGGGCATCTAAGGAACAAGCTGTGCCCTCTGCCCTGCAGCAGCCTTCCATCCAAACAGAGGGGCTGAGCTGCCTCCAGCTTATAGCCCCGGGGGGCACCTTCCTCTGCCCCCACCATCAGCCAGCTGCCTCTAGGGCCAGGTGTGCTGCGCTGGAGCATGCATTGTTCTTGTTGATGTTACTTAATGAACACGTGCATGGAAATCCAAGTCTCTGAGGGAATTTACCTGTCTCCTAAGCTGCAGACAACGGATAAGTTATTGCCTCTTGCTGCTTTGCTCCTCCTGAGTCTGGCTCCGCAGGGTGCTCACAGTTCTCTTTAGATGCTAATAATGAAGCCGAATATGACAGCGAAGCTGTTTTCAGTGTGGTTGAGAAGAACCTAAATCGAAATCGAAAGGACACATCCTTTTCTGGGAAATTAGATGTTGGACCTTCACCCCCTCCCTTCCTCTTCCCAGCCCCCAGAAGGCATGCAGAGTGGTTGAAGTATCTTCCACTCCAGCTTGGAAATCCCTGTCTGGCACCTCCCCCTCAGAGGACTTGTGTTTCCTGACTCCATAGGAACAGAGCTGCAGAGCTGAATGTGAGCCAGTAACAGCAGGCTGACAGGTCTGCAGTGACTCTCTCAGAAGTACTTTGGAAAGGCAATGAGGTTTTTCTTATTGTTGTTGTAGTAATTTTATGCTAAGACTGCCTTTTCATTTTTGGCTTTAAAAAAAACAACACAACTTATTATTAATTTATCCTTTTTCATTATCAATAACTGTGTGCATAAAACTCCTATTTTCCCTATCAAGAGATAAACCCTAGTATTTTGTAGCATATTCTCCCACTTACTGTTGTTTGTTGTTTTTCTTTGTTGAGGCTCTGTGGGGGAGTGTAAGGGTCCTGAGTTTATATTTCGAGTGTTTCTTTCAGTGAAATAATATAAAAATACAAACTAACTCAAAACTGGACATTCAAAATGAACAAATAAGTCATAACCATCAACAAGTTTTTTAAAGTTGACAAGTGCCACAGATATTATCTGTTTTTTGTTTTGTATTGTTGTGGGGTTTTTTGTTTATTAAGTTTCATTCCATATTTGCATTTTCATCTGAATAACAATTCAGGGGGGGAAATGTGATTTTAAAGGATTCCACTCTGTTAGACTATTTTTAAAAAACTGTAATCAAAGTATTTTTTGTTAACACCTATTATCTTCTGGATGGATATAGGTGGGAGTTGTGTTATTAGAACAACTTTAGGTTAGTTTCATTGCCTATTTTTCTCTGCCTAGATTATTCTGAGTTGGTTTCAAAGACATTAAAACATCAATTCCACTTTCACCAATATGTTTGATATTTTGCTGCCTATAGATCCTTCTAAGATTTTTATGGTTTCATGGCTTATATTTAAGTCTTTTTTCTATTTTGAATTTATTTTTGTGTATGATGTAAATTGGTGGTCTAGTTTCACTTTTTTTTTTTTTTCATGTATTTGTCCAATTTGCCCAACATCATTTATTGAAGAGACTGTCTTGACTCCATTATGTGCTCTTGCCTCCTTTGTCAAATATTAATTGAGCATAATGGTTTTGGTTGATTTCTGGTTTATCTGTTATATTTCATTGGTCTATATGTCTGTTCTTATGCCAGTACCAGGCAGTTTTGAGATCCGTGACTTGAAGATATAGTTTGATAGCTGGTATTGTGATCCCTCCAACTTTGTTAGGTTGTATTTTTCTAGGAATATGTCCACTTCTTCTAGGTTGACCAGTTTTGTTGGAATAGAGTTGTTCATAGTATTTTTTTTAATTTGTTTTTACAATCCTTTGTATTTATGTGGGATCTGTTGTTCTTTTGCCTCTTTCATTTCTGCTTCTTGGTGAGCCTGGCTAGAGGTTCATCAATCTTGTTCATCCATTCAAAGAACCAGCTCTTGTTTTCATTGATTTTTTTTTTTTTTTTGTCTCTATGTCATTTATTTCCACTCTGATCTTTACTATTTCCTTCTTTATGCTCACTCTAGGCTTTTCTTATTGCTCTCATTCTAACTCTTCAAGTTGTCCATTTAAATAATTTTTACCAGTTTTCTTGTGTTTTGAGGTAGGCCAGTAATGCAATGATCTTTCCTCTCAGGGAGAGTCCTTTCTTATCAACTGGATCCAAGAGCATGCCCTTCTGTTCTCTCTCTTTTTTCTTTATTGTTATGCTTCTTATTTGTTCCAGGAGGCTATAATAATAAAATTAAGTCTAGACTTTAAAGAATATAGTTCTAGATAATTCTTTTAGCCTTAGAGTTAAAATTTTATCATTGTTGTTATTTTAGTATTATTTATCATATTTAAGGCTTATTAACTTATTTTTAATTCATTATTATTATTATCATTGAAGAAAAATACATTTGGAGTCTTTTCTAAGCTTCCATGGTGGGAAATTAATTGCAAGAAAAAAAGTTTTGGACAGACCATGTGTTTCCAACATGTCAACAACTATGGGAGTGGACACCTTGAGTGGCACCAACAGCACACCAGCAAGAAGTGCTTTGAAGTGAAAAAGTGGAATGTGGTAGCCCTCTGGGCTTGGGATACTGTGGTTGATAACTGTGCCATCTGCAGGATGATCTTTGCACAGGGGATCTTTGCACAGAATGCAGGCTCACCAAGCCTCTGCCTCTTCTGAAGAGTGCACCCATGCGTGGGGAGACTGTCATCATGCTTTTCACCTCCACTGCATCTCTCTGAGCTCAAAACATGGCACGTGCATCCACTGGACAACAAAGAGTGGGAATTCCAAAAGTATGGGCACTATAAAAACAATATTCTTCCATCAAGCTCAACTATGTTGTTATTCATTTAATAACTTGCCATCCTGTTACTTAATAGCAAGTTAGATAGAACCGGTTCTTTTCTGCTTTGCCTTTTTAATTTTCTATTCCTGCAGTCCTATTTTTAAAAGTATATTTTAAAAATATATTCTATAATTATAATTCACAAAAGTATAATATTGGTAAAGGAAGAATTATTAAAATGAGTTCTTAAACTGATGGAGGTTAATAAGAGTTGATTTAACTGAAATGAAATTTTTGTTTATTTTATTATTTTAACTCCAGAAAAAATTACCAATCACTTTGTTGTGGAAAGTGTGTTTATTTGGCACCAAGTGTACTCAGCTTGGTGGACTAGTGGAAATTCTTAGACAAGAAAAGTCTCATTTTATTTAATCTTTATTGTTGAGAGTATTACAATGTCCCCTTTTCCCTTCCGTTGCCCCCTCTACTTGGTTCCTGCCCCAACTCTGACCTTCACCACCCTATTGTTGATGTCCAAGATCTTTGATTAATCTAATCTCACATCCCCCTAACCCTTCTCTGGAGTTAAAATAATAAAACATGCAAAAATTTCATTTCAGTTAAATCAAATCTTATTAGCCTCCATCAATTTAGGAACTCATTTTAATAATTCTTCCTTTACCAATATTACACTTTTGTGACATAATTATAGAATATATTTTTTAAATATACTTTAAAAATAGAATCCAACTGGCTTTTATTTGACACAGAACACAATAGGACTGCAGGAATAGAAAATTAAAAAGGCAAAGCAGAAAAGAACAGGTTCTATCTTACTTGCTATTAAGTAACAGGAAGGCAAGTTATTAAATGAATAACAACACAGATCATGGTATAACATGAAAACTGGAACTAAAAACAAAGATGATACGTAAGCTTAAACAATAGTATTGTATTCCAGTCTGAACCTGAACCTGAACCATGCAGGACATGGCTGGGACATTTGCAGGTCTTATTTTGTTGGTCAATTTAGTTTGTTCATTAGATTTCATAAATAAGTGAGATCATGTGATATTTGTCTTCCACAGTTTATATTATTTCACTTAGCATAATATTTTCCAGGTCCATTTATGCTATCCCAAAGGATAAGAGATCCCTGTTTTTTACAGCTGCATAGTGTTTCATAGTGTAAATGTCCCACGGCACTTTCTGAGAATTCATTATTGGTGTAAAAAATGCCATCAATTTGTGGATGTTGATTTTGTATCCTGCCATCTTGCCAAATTCATTTATTAAGTCATTTATTAAGTTTTTCCATTGAGTATTATGTTGACAGTAGGTTTATCATACAGCCCATTGAGTATTATGTTGGTTGTAGGTTTGTCATATACCAGGTATGGCCTTTATTACCTTCAGTTATAATACCTCTATTCCCACTAACATCAGAGGGCTTTTTTTTTTTTTTATCAAAAAAAGGTGCTGGCCCCAACTGAGGAGCAGCAGCTGCATGAGCATCCTTCCCCCTCCCCAGTAGGAGGAACCATCACTGATGAGAGCAGAGCTCATCAGAGGAGCCACCACAACTAAGGAGCAGCCGCTGCCATGACTTCCCAAGGAGCAGCTGCTGCGTTAGGAACCAATGCCACGTGAGGAGCAGCCTCCACATGATACAACACTTAGACCAGTGGTTCTCAACCTTTCTAATGCTGCAACCCTTTAATACAATTCCTCATGTTGTGGTGACTCCAAACCATAAAATTGTGTTGCTACTTCATAACTGTAATTTTGCTACTGTTAACCTGTGGATTGAGAACTGCTGCTGTAGAGCCTAAGACCATCAGAAAACACAAATATTTACATTATATTCATAACAGTAGCAAAATTACAGTTATGAAGTAGCAACAAAAATAATTTTATGGTTAGGAGTCACTACAACATGAGGAACTGTATTAAAGGATCGCGGCATTAGAAAGGTTAAGAACCACTGACCTAGATCTTTCAGTGAGAGCAAAAATGAACTCCCAAAGAAAAGAAAAGGAGGAATTGCCAGAAAAGTAGATAAGTGAAATAGAGGCATGCAAAATGTCAGGGGAAAAAATTTAGAATAAGGGTCATACAGTTCATAAACCAAATGCATGAAAAAAATCAACTCTTATGTAAGAATCAAGAAGAAATGAAGAGTGATATAGCTGCAATAAAAAAATAAAAAAAATTAAAAAATTCAAAAACCGCCATGGAAAATTTCAACAGTAGATTAGGAAAAGCAGATGACTGGATAATCAAATGATTTCTCAATAGAAACACATCAGGCCAGAAAGGAATGGAAGGAAACTTACAAAGTGATGCAAAGCAAGATATTGAATCCAAGAATACTCTATCCAGGAGAAATAAAAAGCTTCACAGACAAAAAAAAAAAAAAGTTAACGGAGTTTATCACTACCAAGCCAGCAATGCAAGAAATGCTAAAGGGATTGTTGTAAAAAGAAGAAATAGATAGGGAAAAAAGAAAACACACACACATACATACAATGGCTACAAACAAGTATATATCAATAATAACATTAGATGTAAATGAACTAAATATTCCAATCAAAAGATATTGAGTGGCTGAATGGATAAAAACAAAAAAGCATGTCCCATATATATGCTATCTACAAAAAACTCACCTCAGAAGATGTGTGATATGATTTCTTTTTTTTTTTTAAATCAATCTTTATTGTTCATATTATTACAAAGGTTCCTCATTTCTTCCCCCCTCCACCAGGTTCCCACCCCACCCTCCGCTCCCTCCCAATCCCCCATTGTCCTCATCCATAGGTGCACAGTTTATGTTCAGTCTCTTCCTCCCTCCCTTTTCCCGATAGTAAATCCCTTTTCAGATAGTAAATCTGTTACTTAGCATTTTCTCATATCAATAATACCTCCACATGCAAAATACCTCCCACAAAAGTTTCCAGCCATGTCTGAGAGGCAGCCGTGGGGGAGGGGCAGGCGAGGAGCGAGCTGTTCCGGGCCTGGCTGCTTCGGGCCTGGCCTCTGTTACTCTGGTTCGTTCCACAACCAGCTGCTCCGGGTCTGGTCACTGCCGCTCCCGACCTAGTTGCTCTGGACTTGGCTGTTGCTGTTCCAGGCCTGGCCACACCCGACCAGGCTGCTCTGGGCCCGATTGCTCTGGGCCCGGCCGATCCAGGCCTGGCCGCTCCCAGCCTGGCAGCCGCTGCTCCGGGCCTGGCCACTCCCAGCCTGGCAGCCGCTGCTCCGGGCCCGGCCGCTCCAATCCTGGCAGCTGCTGCTCCGGACCTGGCCGCACCCGACACGGCTGCTCTGGGCCCGGCTGCTCTGGGCCCGGCTGCTCCGGGCCTGGCCGCTCCCGGCCTGGATGCTCTGAGCTTGGCTACTGCTGTTCTGGGCCTGGCTGCTCCCAACCCGGCTGCTCTGGGCCTGGCTTCTCCGGGCCCGGCCACTCCGGGTCTGGGTGTTCCTGGACTGGCCACCCTGGGCTTGGCCGCCTCTGCCTCAGGCCTGGCTGCCACTGCCCCAGGTCTGGCTGCTCCAGTGGTGGCCGTTGATGCTCTGGTTCTGGCCGCTGTTGCTCTGGGGCCTGGCCGTTGCTGCTCAGGGCCCAGCTGCCAATGCCTTGTGTCTGGCCACTCTAGGCCTGGTGGCCACTGTTCCAACATTCTGTCCCTTTTTCTTTTTTTTCTTTTTTTTAAAAAAACGCATTTATGTTGCAATGTTGGCTGGTGAGTTGAGTTCTGACTTAATCTTTGATTTTTCAAGATCTTCTTTGTATTCTTTCTTAAGTAATTTTACTATCTTTTGCTCTCACTTGATTTCTTCACATTGAGAACTTCTTTGGTTTCTTCCTCCTTGTCCTGGGAGCACAGCAGGTTGGCCTGTGGCACCCCTTTGTTCTCCTCGGGCTCCTGCGCTGCTTCAGCCTGTTGCCGGGGTCGGTG
This sequence comes from Pipistrellus kuhlii, assembly GCF_014108245.1. Lineage (NCBI taxonomy): Eukaryota > Metazoa > Chordata > Mammalia > Chiroptera > Vespertilionidae > Pipistrellus > Pipistrellus kuhlii. The sequence continues at coordinate 132,058,737 of NW_023425515.1, read as the reverse complement.
CCACCCAGGAAGCAGCCCCTGTCCTTGGCTCCGTTGCCCGCGCTCAGCGATCGAAGGCTCAGGGGCACCCCCCCCCACACTGGGGGCCCCGCCGCCGGGCTCCTTGCTGGTGCCCGGCTGGCCGGTGTCCGGCAGGGGCTCCTGCTCCTCGTCACATTCCTCCAGTCTGGAGCTTTCTTTCTCCCTCCCGCTAGGGGAGTCCAGGATCAGAGTCAACAGACTGTCCTCTGCACGCAGTGTGCGCGACTCCGGGGGCTCCGCTTTTCGCAGCTCCCCCAGGACTCCACCTCACAGCCCTGTCTTCCTCTGCTTGAGCTTGGGTCCCCAGGGACTGGCCCAGACCTGGAGTTTGGGGCGGTCTGGACTGAGGCTCAGCGCCACCGGAGGCTTTGTTTCTTCCAGCTAGGGTAATCCAGCATCAGAGTCAACATTCAGTCCTCTGTGCACAATGTGCGTGTGACTCTGGGGGCCCCGCCTTTCGCTGCTCCACCGGGATTCCGCCTCACAGCCCCGTCTCCCCCTGCCAGAGCCTGGGTCCCCAGGGTCTGGCCCATAACTGGGGCTCAGCGCTGCCAGTTTGGGGGTTCAGCCCAGGCTGGGGGTTCTATTTCCTTCCTGCTAGGGAACGCCAGGCAGCACCCAGCCCTCTCCTCCTCTCTCGCTGCGACCTCTCCGAGCGCGTGTGCGTGCGAGTGTGCAGCATGTCTCCGTACCTTAGGCTTTTTTTCAGCTCCTTTGATTTTCCTTCTGGTTTTCTCCCTCCTTCCTATTGTAGAGTTTTCAGTCAGTCAACTACCTGTAGCTCTGGGCAATGTCCACTCTACATTTTAGTTGTATTCCATTGAAATTGTTGTGTGCTGCTGCAGTTAGATGTCTACCCGAGCAGCCATCTTGGATCCTCCTGATTTCAAACTTCTTGAATTTGGAGAGACTTTGCTTGTGATCCAATATGTGGCACTCACAGAGACTAAAAGTGAAGGGATGGAAAAATAATTTTCAGGCAAATTGAAATGAAAAAAAAAATTGGGGTAGAAATACTATATCTAACAAAATAGACTTTAAATTGAAGGCCATAACAAAGATAAAGAAGGCCACTTCATAATACTGAAGGGATAGATACCAGAAGAAGATATAACCCTGGTAAATATATACATACCCAAAGCAGGAGCACCCAAAAACATGAAAAATACTTCTTGAAGATATCAAAAGAGAGATCAACAACAATACAACCATAGTGGGGGATCTTAATATCCAACTGACATCACTGGATAAATCCTCTAGACAGAAAAAGGGAAAAGAAACAGCAATCCTAAATGACTACTAGATCAGATGGACTTAATTAACATCTTCAGAACATTTCACTCTAAAGCCACGGAATATACATTCTTCTCAAGCGCACATGGGACATTTTAAAAGGTGGTGATCCACATATTAGGTCACAGGTAAAGTCTCCCCAAATTCAAGAAGATTGAAATCATATCACACATCTTCTCAGATCACAATGGCATAATGTTAGAAATAAACTACAATAAAAACAACAACAAAAATTCAAACACTTGAAAGCTGAATAACATGCTATTAAACAATGATTGGGTTACCAAAGAGATAAAAGAAGAAATAAAAAAAATCATAGAAATGAATGACAGGTGGAAAAACATACCGTGTTCATAGATTGGTAGAATCAACATCATTAAAATGTCCATACTATCCAAAGCAATCTATAGATTCAATGCACTCCCATACCATACCAATGGCACATTTTACAGACCTAGAAATAACTCTCCAAATATTCATCTGGAATTTTAAAAAGATCCCAAATAGTCACAGCAATCCTGAGAAAAAAGAACAAAGTAGGTGGGAACTCAATAACAGATTTCAAATTGTATTACAAAGCCACTGTTCTCAAAATGGCCTGGTACTGGCATAAGAACAGATATACAGACCAATGGAATATAATAGAGAGCCCAAATATCAACCCAAACCACTATGCTCAATTAATATTTGACAAAGAAGGCATGAACATTCAATGGAGTCAAGACAGTCACTTCAATAAATGGTGTTGGGGAAATTGGGCAGATACATGCAAAAAAAAAAAAAAAAATGAAACTAGTCCACCAACTTAGACCACACACAAAAATAAACTTAAGATGGATAAAGGACTTAACCATAACACAGGAAACCATAAAAATACTAGAGGAATCCACAGGCAGAAAAATCTCAGATATATGCCAAAACAATTTCTTCACTAATACAGCTCCTAGGGCAATGGAAACTAAAGACAAAATAAACAAATGAGACTACATCAAAATAAAAAGCATTTGCACAGCAAAAGAAACCATCAACAAAACAACAAGAAAGCCCACTTCATGGGATAACATGTTTGTAAATGTTATCACTGATAAAGGTTCAATCTCTAACATTTACGGGCAACTCATACAACTTAATAATAAACCCAATTTTAAAAAAATAGACAATGGACCTAAATAGATACTTTTTTAAAGAAGACAGAAGTTATGGCCAAGAAACATATGAAAACATGCTCAAAGTCACTAACCATCTGAGAGATGCAAATCAAAACAACAATGCGATACCATCTCACACCTATGAGAATGGCTATCATCAACAAATGAACAAAGACAAGTGCTGGTGAGAATGCAGAGAAAAAGGAAGCCTAGTGCACTCACTGCTGGTGGGAATGCAGACTGGTGCAGCCACTGTGGAGACAGTATGGAGTTCCTAAAAAAAACTAAAAATAGAATTCCCATTTGACCCAGTGATCTCACTTCTAGGAATATATTCCAAGAAACTAGAAACACCAATCAGAAAGAATATATGAGCCCCTATGTTCATAGCAGCACAATTTACAATAACTAAGATTTAGAAATAGCCTATGTACCCATCATCAGGTGAGTAAATTTAAAAACTGTGGTAAATCTACACAATGGAATTACTACACTGTTGTATAAAAGAATATTCTTACCATTTGCAACAGCATGGATAGAATTGGAGAGCATTATGCTAAGTGAAGTAAGCCAGTAAGAGAAAGATAAATATAACATGATCTCATTCATTTGTGTAATATAATGAATAACATAAGTTGATGATCAAAACAGATCCAGAAACAGAGAAGCATCAATCAGACCATCAAACCTCAGAGGGAAAGTAGGTAACAGAGGATGTAAGAGGGAGAGATCAAAGGACTGTATGCATGCATATAAGCCTACCGTATTTTCCGGCATATAAGACGACTCCCTAATTTTAGTTAAAACGTAGGTTTAGGCCTATATTCCCTGTATAAGACTACCCCCCACTTCAAAGAAAAGACTTACTTTGCCGTCAAGATCTGCAGGTAATTTTTGTGCAATTTTGGTCTTTTGCCCCTGATTTTCGGTTGACTTTTTTTCGTTTCAAAAGTCGTCTTATGTAACCAATGGACACAGACAACAGGTGGGTGAGGGAATGAGTGGGGCTGTGGAGGTGGCAATTGGGGGATAAGGACATATAATAATATCTTAATCAATCAAGAAAGAAAAGAGTGCTGGATTTTGTTGAATTTTTTTTTTCTGAATCTATTGATATGATCATGTGGTTTTTATCTTTCAATTCGTTTATGTGATATATCACATTTATTGATTTGCAAATATTGTGCCATCCTTGTGTCCTTGGAAAAAATTCCAATTGATCATGACATGTACTCTTTTTAATGTATTGCTGGATCTTATTTGCTAAAAGTTTGTTGATGGTTTTAGCATTTGTGTCCATCAGGGATATTGGCCTGTAATTCTCTTTCTATGTAGTATCTTTATCTGGTTTTGGAATTAGGGTAATTCTAACTTCCTAAAAAGAGCTTAGAAGTATTCCTTTCTCTTGAATTTTTTTGAATAGTTTGAGGAGGATAGGTGTTAGTTCTTCTTTGAATATTTGGTAAAATTCACCTCTAAATCCATCCAGTTCAGGACTTTTGTTTGCTGGAAGATTTTTAATTATTGCTTCCATTTCATCAATTGTTATTGACCTATTCAGGTTTCCTGATACTTCCTGACTGAATCAGAAAGAATTCAGAAAGAATTTTGGAAGATTGTACCTTTATAAAAATTTGTCCATTTCACCCAGCTTGTCCAGTTTGTTGGCATATAGTTGTTTATAGTATTTGCTTACAATCTTTTGTATTTGTGTGGTATCAGTCATATTATCTTTTTCATTTTCAATTTTATTTATTTGGTTCCTCTCTATGTTTCTTGATTAGTATGGCTAGGGGTTCATGCATCTTGTAATTTTTTCAAAGAATCACCTCTAAGGATATATTGATCTTTTGTACTATATTTTTTACTCTCTATGTAATTTATTTCCATTCTGATTGTTATTATTTCCTTCCTTCTACTTCCTCTGGGCTTTTCTTATTCTTGCCTTTTTAATTCATTTAGTTGTAGGATTAGATAGTTTATTAGTGCTCTTTGTTATAGCTCGAGGAAGGCCTGTAGTGCTATGAACTTCCTTCTCAGGACTGCTTTTGCATAAGGTTTGGGTGGTTGTGTGTTCATTTTCATGAAGTTTTTAATTTATTGCTTAATCTCATTAGCAATCCATTCATTGTTAGATAACATGCTATTTAGTCTTTAAGTATTTGAGTGTTTTGAATTTTTTATTGTAGTTAATTTCTAACTTTATGCCATTGTGATCTGAGAAGATGCTTGGTATTTTATCAATATTCTTGAATTTTTATTGACTTATTTTGTACCCTAATATGTAGTCTATCTTTGAGAATGTTTCATGTACACTTGAGAAGAATGTATATTCTGGTGATTTAGGGTGCAATGTTCTATAAATATCAGTTAGATCCATCTGATCTAGTGTGACGTTTAAGGTTTCCTTATTGATTTTTGTCTGTAAGATCTATCCAGTATTGTCAGTGGTGTATTAAAGTCCCCCGCTATGATTGTATTGCTGTCAATATCTCCCTTAAAGTCCATCAAGAGTTTTCTTAAGTACTTGGGTGCTCCTATATTGGATATATATGTTTACAAAAATTATATTTTCTTGTTGAATCTTCCCTGTTAGTATTATGCAGTTGCCTTCTTTGTCTCTTGTTTAGCCATTGTTTTGAAGTCTATTTTGTTTGATATGAGTATTGTTACTCCAATCTCCTTTTCCTTTCCATTTTCATGGAATTTTTTTTCCCATCCCTTCTCTCCCAGTCTGTGTATATCTTTGGTTCTGAGATGGGACTCTTGTAGACAGCATATATATGGATCGTGTTTTCTTATCTTTTTATTCTTTCTATGTCTTTTGACTTGAGCATTTGATCCATTTACATTAAAGGCTATTATTGATAGGTATTTTTTTTATTACCATTTGTATTTTCTTTATGTCTATGATGACTCTCTCTGTTCTTTTCTTCTTCTTAAAGCAGTCCCTTTAACATTTCTTGCATTGCTGATTTGGAGGTAATGTACCCCTTTAATGCTTTCATGTCTGAAAAGCTTTTTACTTCACCTTCAATTTTAAATGATAGCCTCGTTGGATACAGTAGTCTTGGATTTAGGCCCTTGCTTTCAATTACTTAGAATACTTCATACCACTCCCTTCAGACCTGAAGTTTTTCTCTGGATAAGTTAGTTGACATTCTAATGGGAACTGCTGTTCCTTGCTCATCTTCTTCCCCATCTGTTATTCCTAAAATACAGATGTTGTTCTGTTTTATGTTATCCCAGAAGCCCCTTTAGCTATCTTCCTGCTTTTTTATGCATTTTTCTTTTTGCTGCTCTAATTTGGTATTTATTTCTACCTTGTTTCCAAATCACTGATTCAGTCCTCTTCTTCACTCAATCTACATTTAATCCCTTTCAGTGTGTCCTTCATGTCAGATATGTCATTCTTGATTTCTGTATGGTTTATGTCAATGGCCTTTAATTCCCTTTTCATACTGTTGTGATTTGCACTATGTTTCTTAAGCATCTTTATAACCATTGCTCTGAACTCTATGTCTTATAAGTTTCTTGCTTCTATCTCATTTAGTTCTTTCTCTGTAGATTCCTATTTTCTCTCATTGGGGATTGTTTCTTTGTCTCCCCATTTTAGCTCTCTTTCTACTTGTTTCCATGTATAAAACAGAACTGCTAAGCCTCCCAGTCTTTGTAGGGTGGTCTTATGTAGGTGTTTTGAGGGGGTCATCTGAACTGGATGCTCTAGGAATGCCCTGTGTGTGTGGTTTTGGCTGTCCTGTTATAATTGGGACTTTATTGTTGATGTCCCATTTGTAGCACGATTGTCCTCTTTGACTTGCTGCCAGTGAGGTTCAATCCCAATATCATTGTGCCAGTTGTCAAGTACTCATAGACTCCCTATCCCAGAGGCTGAGTCTGCCTTGAATCTTACACTTTGATTGGCCCTGTTCTGAGCTGTACTTCCTTCCCTGATGGAGCTGGTCCCATAGGTGTCAACTACAGGTGTTTGGGGTCCCACTGGCTTTCATTCGCTGAACAGTCTAGGATGGTGTTTGTGGCAAGGACCCAAACTGATGTTTCTGACTAATTAGATCAGGCAAAGCCTCAAAGCCTCTAGAGAACCACCTCTGCCTACAGAATGATTGGATTCGTCTGGAGTAGCCTCAAGCAATCATCCACAATTTAGATGGTAGTTTTTCCAACAGGAAGGAACAACTGCTTCTACCTGGATATTAATTATTATTCACAGTCTTTTAATGCTCCCCAGAAATCACAGGGTGGAGCAATGGATTTTTCAATAGGATAAGTCAACTGTCTTCCCCCTAGACAAAAATGGTAGACTAGTAAAAGTTTACCTGAGAAAGACGATCTCTATAGCATGAGGGAATGACTCAACACATGAAACCAGGATGTCTGCCTTCTTAACTCTAACCTCATTCATACAGTTCCAGTCCACTTGCCCTCCCTCTGCCAGAGCCCAATGTGAGTGGCTGCACTCAAGATGTTGTGTGTTGGCCCTTTAAGAGGTTGCCTGCATTTCCAGCCAACTTGCCTTGGCAGAGAGCAATCCTGCTGTTTTTCACATCCAGATATTATGTGGGCACCTTTCTCAATACTGGTGCTCTCTGATGGGAGGGTCCAGCTTGGAGATTTCACAGCAGAGTTCTCAGTGGCAAACCCCTACAGTTGAAACAACTCTCTGGAACTTCAGTTGCTGTCTGTGGGAGCCAGTTCAGCTCTTTCATGCCTCCACTTTCCTATCAGTCTCTATGTGGTCTCCACTTTCTGTCCTTCATTATCAGATTTCTCTCCAGGTAGTCTGCTGTTGATTATTCTGGGTGGGTTTTTTTGTGTTTGGTTGTTGTTGTTTTGTGTTTGTTTGTTGTGGGGTTTTTTGTTTTGTTTTAGTTTTTTGTTTGTTTGTTGGGGGTTTTTTGTTTGTTTGTTGTTGTTGTTGTTTTTGGGGGGGGGCATGTTGTATTAGTTGTAATTCAAGTTTGGTCCTGGGAGCAGATCTGTGTGAATTTCTACTGACATTTTATGTATCCTCTGCAATGGAATTAGATTGTCAAAACCAGACTCAAGGATTGTTCCTACAGAAAAGCAGCTGATTTTTTGGAAATAAGCCTGTGATAAAAGTAGCTCTTCCCTGCTTTCAGTTTCATCTGATTATGTTTCCAGGAAATGCCATTTTCAGTGGCCTTAATTGACTTACAAGATTGCTCTTTCTGGCTGGGAAACCTTTAGATTATATCATTTTAAAACCTAATTACTGTTCACCATATACTGGTATTTATATATATATATATATATATATATATATATATATATAGTCAATTATATTTTACTAAAGCTGGGGTAGGGAGAATGACAATAAAGGGGGGGGGGGAATTGGAAGGGAGGAAGAAAAAAAATTATTATTTAAGAGTTCCAACAACTTTCATTGTCATTTTCGGAGCAAATGTATGGTACTTTGTTATTATTTATCTATGTATACATGTATGTATTATTTATTTGTCTTCAGCATTATAAATCTTTAACAAACAGGCTAGTGATATTAAGAAGCTTCCAGTTGGCCTGTTTTTAGGTCCAAATGCATGGCCAGGAATAATCAGTTTTAGCAGTCCTAATTCATATTTACACAGTAGTCACAATGAGTTTATTAAAACAATTTGTCCTGTCACTTTTTCTACACAGTCCTAAAGCATTAAAAGCTTGCATTCTTCATACCATGGCTGCAAGATCCTACATATTCTGACTCCTGCCTGCCCCTCTCTTCATCATATGTTATCTCAGCTTCAGATACCAAACACACCCAACACTTCACCAAATAGGTCTTTTGTACACAAACTTGTCTCTGTCTAAAACTCTCTTCCCTCACATTTTTCCCTGTTGTGTTTAACCAAAAATTTATCTTAACCTTACTTTTTCAAGGAAGGATTATTGAATTAATAGTCCAAATTCTGTCTCCCTTCTACACTTACTCATAGTGCTCTGTATAATTCCTCTATAATACCTATTAGACATTCAAATATTACACTTATTTGTATAAATTTGTTTTAATATTTTCCTTCTGAAATAAAAATAATGCATGAGCACAGGGACCATGTTTGCTGTGCATATCATAGAATCCTCAATGCCTCCTCAATGCTCAGCCATGGTCAGTGGTCAGTACATATGCATTGAGTGATTGATGCATTCATGTGTAAAAGTACCTATTTGATGTCATCCAAGATTATATTTGAGGTTTGTTTTTTTTTCTTCTGCATTGTAACCTTGCAAATATATTGAAATTTATCAACAATACAGATAACATGAACTGATGAAGGTGAGCTCCAGTTCATACTATATTGTTTCCATAATCCTTGTTATCACAATTATCATTATAATTATCATTGACATCACCATCTGTGTTAGGTTTGCCTTTGATTGTTCTGTCATTCAAACAAAGACACTATCTCTAAGTAAGAAATGTATTAGCAAAACCAAGGAACATTTTAGGTTGTGCTAAAATTTGCTTTTGTTAACATTGAGGATTTGGAAATTACTCTGAATTAAATTATTTACTTACTATCATTCTAAATAAAAATTTAAAAATTGCCCTTAGCAGTTTGGCTCAGTGGATAGAACATTGGACTACCAGATTCAATTCTGATAAAGTCTACTTTCTGGGTTTCAGGCTCCTCCCTGGCCCAGGTCCGGGTCAGAACTCCTGCAGGAGACAACCAATCCATGTGTTTCTCTCCCATCAATGTTTTTTTCTGTCTTTCCCTTTCTTTTCCACTCTTCCTAAAAAATCAATGTGGAAAAAAAATAACCTCAGGAGAGGATTAACAACAAAATAAAAATAAAAAACATTAAAAATTTTAATAAAGTAGTACATACTTTCTTACTCATTAATAAAGATACAACAACTGATAAAGTCACTGGTTTGTATCATGCTGCTTTTTGAAATATGGTAGCAACCATACTTGGGTAAAAACTGCATTCAGCTTCCAGGTGGAGACCTGGAGGCTAAGGCAATTTTCCTGTGCCTGGACCATAAATACAGGAGATTGATTCCTGTATCCTGTATTTATGGTCCCAGACACCATGGCTTCAGGGGTAGAAACTATAGATAACTTTTAGAAATTAACCTCTGAGTTCTGCTTCTGTATTATTGGCAAGATAGGGCCACATTCCAATGTTCCCAGCCTTTAGAATTTAGAACAAAGGAAAATTCCTATGGTTTGGACCTTTAAAAAGACTGCTTACACCTGGAACTGTTGACTCCACCTGCGTGTGGTGCTCTTGCGGCTGTCCTGGCCAGTTTTTCAATAAATCCTTGCCCGCTGTTTTTAAATCAATCATCAGCCTCTGGTGGTCTTATTTTGAACCCAGGGTTCAATCCCACAACACTTTTAACTTTCGTAAGAGAGTTAGGCAGGTTAAACTGTTTTGAGATAAAGAAGACATCTTCCTTAGGCATTGTTAAATGAGCCCTTCTTCTATACTTTTCTCAGCCCTTGTGTCTGCTTAGACTCTGAAGTACCAATTATGAGATTGGGATGTGACAGAATAGAGACAGTTTTAATGATTCCAGATCAATAGCTCCTAAAGGTGGTGATTTGGCCCCAGCTGACATTTAATAATGACTAGAAACATATTTGGTTGTCACAACTGGGTTGTTTAGAAGTACAGATGTTGTGGCATCTTGTATTTAGAGGTTGTTGTTGTTTTGTGTTTAACAGGTTGTTGCTGCCTGTTAAACATCCTACAATACCCAAGATAGCCCCACACACAGAAATATTACAGCCCAAAATGCCAAGTGTGATGGGGCTGAGAAATATTTTGTGGAGCAATGAAGAGAATGAACTTTTGCATGCAACAGGGATGACTGTCACAAACAAAACATATGTTATATAAAGTTAAGACAGACTAAACTTTGCTTGGAGATAGAAGTCAGAGTAGTAATTAATTGTGGGTAAGAAGAAGTAGAAAAAATATTGGGATTCAAGTAATGCTTTATATTTTTATCTAGGTGGGAGTTTCAAGGTTGCATTTATTTGTAAATAATTAGTACCTCTATACTAAAATCTCCAGTAGATTTTGAACTTCATATGCAACTTTGGCTCTTCCTGTCCTTCAGACTAGTGATGGAACATCAGTTCTCCTGGGCTTGCTGGCCCTCCTTGCAGGTTTTGGACTTGATAACTTCTATAATTATTTGAGCCAATTTCTTTCACCACTTTTCACCTTTCCCATGTCCCTTAATTTTCTTTGTAGTTTAGATTCATTGGTTCTAAACTACATCCTCTCCTACAAACACATGTAACTCAATTTTCAGCTCTCTTCTAAATTGTGCCATGCCAGAATGGCCAAGGGTGGACCTGAGCAGGGGCAGTGAATGATTAAAGAAGACAGACAAGAGAATACAGCTGGGGCTCAGTGGGTCTGCTGTGCCTGAATGAGGACACAGAAACAAGTCAGCCTGCAAGCCGAGGCTTTATATTTTAGAGTCAAAGCAAAACAAGGAAGTGGTCAACATGATTACAATGTTCTTGTGAGTTTCACCTTGTTTTGGCAGCACTTGTTGCACCTCTCACAGCCCATTAGCTACCTAGGAAGGAACTAGTACAGGCTATAAATTAAACTTAAATATGCTAAGAGGGCTCTGCCTTCCAAGATGGGACTTGTTTGTGACCCTACCATAGGTCAGTCTGAGGCTTGACCCTATATGTGCTCCCTACATCTTCCCCGTTTGTTTTTAAGCTACTATAATAAAAGTAAAACTCAAACATCAAGAGCAAAGCTCTGGTTATTAAAACAATAACAAAACAATGCCGATGCAACAACAACAACAACAAAAAACGATAAACATATTAACATTTTAAAACTTTAATGTCAAGAACAAAACTCTGGCTATTAAAATAATAACAAAACAATGCCAATGCAACACAGCAACAAGAGAGAAATCAAACTACAGTCATGTTAACATTTACATCTACAAAATGAAAGTTTCTTTTGCTGCCGGTGTTTATTTACTCAGAGTCCTCAGACTTGGCTGAGCAAAACTTTCCAGAAGATTGGCAGCTAAGTAATACTAGCATAGCTAGAAACATGGTTGAGGGAGTAGCTTCCACTTCTTGCTTTTCTACCATCTGTTGGGCTTCATTGTTAACTTTTTCATCTGACCTCATGTTGGCACCTTGGCACCTTGAGTAGCCTTCATTTTCTTCTTCTTCTGCATTATCCCAAACGGCTTGGCATTTATATCTTTTAAATGGTTGCAAACTGCTATTACATGAGAGACACAAAATTAGAAAAAATGATTCTGTAGGTCTTTGCAGACACTTCATAAGAACTTTCTTAGGATTCCTAAGTACATTGAATAAATTTTTCATTTCTCTCATAGAGATTTTTAGATAAGGTCTTAACTAATTAATGTCCTCTAATAATTTCTAAAAGTCATTTAAGGTCTTGAGTCAATCCTTCGGTATTTCTACCTTTTGAGGCCTAATACATTGATTTTTGTATAAATATTTGAAGGGCATTTCCCACTGTATTTTTTCCCAGAGCAATCTCTAAGCCACATTTAGGGAGTTTCTCTTAAAATTTTTACTTTCTTTTAAACAGAACAACCAACTTGGTTGCTTTTCAGAAAAGCTAGTAGAAGAGAAATATGTTGGCCAATACTGAAATGCATACATTTCAAGTAAAAGTAACTTTCTTTTTCTTTGTGGTATCCCATTAATGGAGAGATTTAATGCCCAAATAATAACTTTTTACTTTACTTTGTAAATAGTAGTGGGAGATATTTTAAAATTTCTCCTTTTTAAGCTTACATTTTTAATTTTATTTTATTTTCCTTTATAAAAACAGGAGTGCCTCAGGACCTGTGAGGCAACCTTGGAATGTGGTCTATTATTTTTCAAGAAATAACCATTATTATGGAAACACTAATTTTGTTGCCTAAACCCAGACTGTAAATTTTCCTTGTGTCATTTTGGCCATCTTTTAAAGAAAAATAGTCTTAGATTTAATCAATTGCATTTGTGAAGAGATAGGGTTCAGTCCAAGAGCCATCCAAAATTGGATGGGGCATGTCTTCTTTTAAGCTAGTCTTTTTCTCTTCATGGATACAGAAATCCCAGACACATCCCTAAATTGTGAGAAATGCCTCACTTATCCAAATTTCAAATAATGGACTGGGAAATAAAAACATAGCAAAAATGAAACTTTTAATAACACTCATTTTTCAGGATCACCAAAAGACCTATAAATTAATGGGCTGGGGCCTTTTTTAGTTACTTCCTTCTGTCTAGGGAATTTTCTTAGAACCTGTGTTATCAGCCATGTGTACCACTCATATTTATTCTGGGGAAATTTAGTAATGGTCTGGCCATCTACTGTTTCTTTAAAATTAAATTAAAGGAATGACTAATAGACTAACAATAAACAAATTAAACCAAACAACAAAGGCAGATAAAATAACAATCAAGAAACAAGTGCCCATAACACATAGAAAAGACTTAATAAATCAGAGTTCTTTTCATGGATCTTTCAGATTTATATATATATTGCCTGGGACTTACAACCAGAATGCAGCCTAAATCTCAGCCTGTTGTTCACATATCTTATCATATTCTGCAAACCATAGCATTGATTGGTGTCTACAGTTATTTTTGCTAAAATCTCTCTGTCCCAAGGTGTCATATGATAATTTTACAGATTTTGATCCTCAATACAAAATGGGCATAATGCAATTTGAATAAGAACACACATAGTTAAAGATTACAAGGGTATTTGTTTTCCTTGAGCCTGATTTAAGAGAGTACCTTTTGACAACTTAACAAGTGTAAGAATTTGCATTGTTTTAGAGATCTCTTTCCTGAAATTCTGAATTTCCCATGTTTTACACCTAGCTATAGCTAAATTGCGCTCCTTAATTTACTTTTTGCTTTCTGCACATGCTTCACTGTAGCGTCCTTTCACCTTGCAATTGCAGTTACCCTTACTCAGGCCCCATGATGGGTGCCACAGGTATTGTGCCAGCACAGCCAAGGGTGGACCTGAGCAGAGGTGGTGAAGGATTAAATAAGACAGACAAGAAAATAGCTGAGGCTCGGTGGCTCTCCCATGCCTGAATGAGGGCACAGAAAAGATCCAGCCTGAAAGCCGAAGCTTTATTTTATAGTTAATGCAAAGCAAGGAAGTGGTCAACATGGTTACAAAGTTCTTATGAGTTTCACTTTGTTTTGGCAGCACTTTTTGCACCTCCCACAGAGCAGTATTATAATTGAAGGTGTGGGAGTGCTCAGTGGCTGATCTTAGTTATTTAGACTCCAGTCCCTTTAGAAGTCAAACTGAAACAGTGTACCAGGATCTTCACCATAAATCACATTGTCAGCTAAAACTACTTGGTATGGTCCAAGGCCTCCACATAGTCAAATCATTCTTATTAGGCAGGTTATTCCAGGCGTTAGAAATTTTCTTCCTCAGGAGGCAGTCAAGAGCCAAATCTTTCTTAGAATGTGAAGGAAATCAAACGCACTGAGTTAACCTTTATTGAACAGGCTATAAGAAAGAAGAAGAAGGTGATGTCTTGAAAATGTAAAATGAAAGATTGAGTCATTTTACTAGAAAGTATTTCAATGTTTTGTTCCTCACATTTATTAATATTCATACTTTCTCTGAAATATGTAATTTTCTAGCCACTAGTAATATATGCTATATGACACGCTCTTTTTGATCATTTTATTTCATTGTGATTTTTGCTTAACTACTTCTAATCCGATTAGCTATTATTATTTTCTCAATGTAGAGAAAAAGGAGCATTTGATATAGAAGTCAAGTGTGTGAGCCTTGGGAACTAATGATCCTTGACCAATTTGTACCAGGAAAAAATGTTCAGGCACTGATTGTAACCTGGACATTTTTTCATGGTACAAATTGGTCAAGGATCATTTGGTCCACTTTTGAGCTTAAGTTTTCTTAAGGAGCTTAAACTCTAGGCTCCAAAGTTTTTCAGGTAGTAATTACCCATGAAATTGAATTACCAAACACTTTTCAACAATCACCATTAGCATAAGCCTCAATCAATCTCAAATAAAAACTGACCAAAAATCTGACATCAAGTGGTGAATTCCCTCTCCTTCTAAACCTTCACTTCCCAGGCCATGCATGCTCTGAAACCTGGAATCAGTTTCAAGGCATTCTCCAGGTACTCATCTTTGCTAATGGGGTGATCCTCTATCTTTAGTTTAATTATGAAATCCACAGAATCCTAACAAAGCCTATGAAGAAACTCACAAACTCAGGGAGATTTTCTACTTGAAAAGATGGGGGTTGGTATTCTCAGCAGCATAGTTCATTGATTCACAGTGGGAGTTAAGGCAATGGTTGTTTCCCATGATTGCCACACTTTATGGCATTGAGTGTCTCTGCAGTAATACTCAGTCTAGCTTAAGGGCAACATGCCCTGCAGGTTGATTAATTAAATGTAATGAAGCCTGAGGATGTTAGCAACCTCATCTGTGCGGTGGAAACATTTGGATTGCCTCAGGCTCTTGCAATCAAACCAAAATGTCCCTTCATCATGACCCCACAAGGGCTCACTCAGGAATCATCTACCCCTCAGCTTCTCATTGTCTAAGCCGTAGGGTTAACCTCTTTAGACAGCTCAACAGTCAGTGTAAAAGGTTAATGGCCAGAGCTCATGAGTGATCACCAGCCAAAACACATGCACTCAGCCAAGCTGCAGTTATTCATTCCTGAGAAGCTTTTCCTGGAGGAGTGTTGTGTATGCTGCTGGAAACTGCTACTCTACTGGAATATATTGTGTTTTCTCCTTTTCCAGAGCTAACTCCCCAATCCTAGGGCTATCCTCCTTTTCTGTTGTCTCTGCCACAGTGCCTGGCCATACTTTACAGAGTCTCATGCCTCTCAGAGGTTAGCCCTGCTTGGGAGATACCCAGAGCTTTAATCTTCTTTACTAGTATAATATTTCTGCCATCTCATAGGTAGCTTTCTGCTCTGATGTCCAGTCCCATAGGTGCCCTTCTTTACTAGGTGGTCTAAAAGGATAAAAACCCTTTGTCAGGTAGAAAATAAGAGTCCTCCCAAACTCCCAAATCCCTACAAAGTCTTGCACCTCTTTTACATTCTCAGGTGTTGGATAAGCTTGCATCTTATCAAACACAGCTTCTGGGACAACATGCACCTCCCCTGACCAAACAACTCACAAACCCTTATGGCAGTGCCGGTCTTGAATTTCCCTCGCAGATGTCCAGCAAAGCCTGCAGTATCCTGCAGCAGAGGCCAGTCTTCAGGTGCTAACATTATGTTGTTCACATAAAATCCATTCAGACCTGTAAAGAATGTTTGTGAGTTTATTTGAGCCAATCTGTAGACAATTGCAGGGAAGCAGAATCTCAACAGATTGGGATAATGCTCCGGAGAAAAGGGAGTTCATATTTTGTTTTAAAAATTGCCATGTAAAAGAAAATAGGTAAGTGGATTACATGAAATTCATTGGTGATAGATTAGGGAGATGGGAGAAAGCAAATGGGGAGTGGAGAGAGGGAGACAAGGGGTCTTTGGGATAGGATAAAAAGTGAAATGATGGGCAAATGCTTCTTTTATACAGATGAATACAGGATAGTTAACGTAGTTATATGATTAACATAATAACAATGGGGGAATGCCCTGGTGCTATTTGTTGTGCCCTGAGTGGTCCAGAAAAGAGAAGTTACAAGTTACCCAGACATTTCACAGGTATATTATTTTAGATGCAAAAAGACAATAGGCTCAGTAAAGATAAAAATTTATCTTTATCAGGGAGAATACTGGCCTAGAACGTGACTACCCACTATAACCTGCTTAAAGTTAAATATTAATTTTTAGGCCATCCTTTGTGGTTATTTTAGGTCTTTGAGTTTGCACAAATGCCATGCAAACTAGTCAGGTTAGCATATGGCCCCTTTTGTCCACAATATCATCAATGTTTTACTGATTTGGGGAAGGAACAGGTGTCAGGCAACTTTCCTCTGACATTGTGTAGGCGGGGCAAGGAGCCTTAGGGAAGCACTTGAAAAGTTTATTATTGCCCCTTTTTCATGAAGGCAAGTTGATCTTAGTTATCAGAAACTTGTACTTGTCAGTCTTTTCTTTGAATCTCTTTGAAGATAAAGTATCATTACAGGCAAAAACATCAACTATCTGTACATGACAAAACACTTAAAAATGGCCATGCTTAAATATTTGCTGAGAGTTAAAGTACACACATACACACACACACACACACACACACACACACACACACACACACACAAATGATGCAATTGACAGCAATTCTAATCTTAGCTTGACTGAAATATGGTAGCAACCATAATTTGGTAAAAACTGCTATTTGAATTTTAACCTTGCTATCTGGCTTCGGCATTCGCTTACTTGCTTAAACAATAGGGTAGTTACCTCAGCTTCCAGGTGGAGACATGGAGGCTAAGGCAATTTTCCTGTGCCTGGGACCAGAACTGCATGAGATTGATTCCCACTGACTCAGTAGCTTCAGGGGTAGAAACTGTAGATAACCTTTAGAGACTAACCACTGAGCCCTGCTTCTGTGTTTTCGCTATCGCAAGATAGGGCCACATTCCAATGTCCAGCAGTGTAGACCCTGTGAGCTGTTCCCAGCCTTTAGAATTTAGAATTTAGAACAAAGGAAAATTCTTGTGGTTTGGACCTTTAAAAAAGACTGTCTAGACCTGGAACAGGGCAGTCGTGTGGACTCTACCTGCATATGGTGCTCTCTCAGCCATCCTGGCCAGTTTTTCAATAAATCCTTGCTTGCTTTTTTTAATCAATCATCAGCCTCTGGTGGTCTTATTTTGAACCCAGGGTTCAACCTCACAATAGACCACACATAAAAGTTTTTTCTCAAGATTCCTTTTGCACAAACCTTTTGCAACATTCAAAAACTTTCATTCACTTTGCCCTATTTTTTTCTTTCTTATTATGAAACATCCATTTGTGGTCAAAAGGGGCCACATGTTAACCTGACAAGCTCAGAGGAGGCCTGCATAGCAGTTTTGCAAACTCGGAGACCTAAAGTAATGACAGAGGATAGTCTGAAATTAAACTTTAACTAAAAGCAGTTATGGTGGGCAGTTATATCCTAGGCTGATATCTTCAGTTATCTTTTTCCTTAACTGAGCCTATCTATCTTTTTGTATCTATAATAACATAGCCTTTGAAATGTCTAGGTTACTTGTAATTTTCCTTTTTCTGGACTCCTTGGGGCACAACCTAATATGCTGGGTGCCAGGACAGATACCACAAATTCCTTCATTATCATGTTAATTGTTCCTGCACCCACCTAAGTATGTGTCTATCCTTTTACTTTTTATCCAATCCCAGGAGTTTTCCTGCTTTGCTTTTTCCTGCCTCTCTAGTCTATCATCAATGGATTTCATGTAACCCACCTACATCCCTTTCCTTTGATTGCAATGTATAAATACAGATGTAACCCACCAATCTCCAGAGTATTTATTTCCATTCATTGAGTTTCTGCTTCCCGGCATTTGTCAACAGTTTGGCTCAAATAAACTCACAAAATTTTTTTACAGGTTTCAATGTGTGTTTTGTTTGTTTGTTTGTTTTTGTTTTTTTGTTTTTACATCAATACATTTTACTGTAGGACAAAATTATTTCTATTTCTTTACCAGAAACAAAATAAAATAAACAAAAGTATCCTTCATAATCTCCTTTTCATACCTTCTTCAATGGAAAACATACTATACTTCCCATATATAGATTTTCTTTTATCCTTATTATTTTCTGGTAGTTTTGTAAAAAATTAAAAAATAAAAAATAAATAACAACCAAAAAAAAAAAAAAAAAAAAAAACACAACACCTTAGCTCTTTTAAAATCAACTTTTAATTTTGTTAATTGAGTTTATTGGAGTGAAATTGTGTTGTATCCCTAAACATATTGCCACATCTGGCTTTTATTGGCAGAATATCACAATTACATCTTTTGGTCTGGAATGAGGAATCTTGTTTGCACAAGCAGTTACAGAAGCAAAATTAATCTAAAGTATAGTTTTGGGTCTATAGATCACTGAATCAACAGAAACACCTTATCTGGGACCACTGAGGCAATTTAGAATAATTGTGCTGTCCTGGTTCCGGAACCACTGAGTCAACCAGAATGCATTATCAGTAGTTACTGAGGAAATTTAGGAAAATTGTGCTGTTCTGGTTTTGGGACCACTGAGTCAACCAAAGCTCGGTTATCTGTGGCTACTGAGACAACTGGGATAATTGAGCTGTCCTGGATCCCAGAAGAATGTGTTTCAGTAACCAGTGAGATCACAATCAATGGTATATTTAAGCCTCCATCAAGGGAGTAATCAATCATACATAAGTTCAGAAAATCAAAATAACTCTTCTATTATTTTAGCAAGCAAATGAATACAGAAGCCAAATAGCAGGTTAAGTTAAGATTAAAAATTGCAGTTTCGAGAGAAACCAAGATGGTGGCATAGGTAAGCACCTAAATTGCTGCTTTGCACAACAATTTCAAAACTACAACTAATAGACAGAACAGACATCATCTAGAACCACAGGATGAGCTGGCTGAGTGGAAATTTTACAACTAGAAGGAAAGATAAAAGTTTATGGAGAATTAGAGGAGCTGAAAAGGGCTGATGTACGGAGACATGCATGCAGTGAAGAAGGGTGGCTGAGTGCCTGGCTGACTTTCTCTGGGAGGGAGAAGGAAGCTCCCAACTGCACTGAACCCCACTTCTGGGCAAAACCCTGTGGACCCAGGCTCATACAGGGGGGGTCTGGACTGTCAGGTAGAGAGAAAGGCACAAGGAGACTCGGAGACTTGGGGAAGCCATGGCATGCAGGTGTCTGGAGGCGCACGAATGAGTGTGCACAGAGAAGTCTGACTGTGGAGGTTGCCACTGGCTTTCCCTAGCAGAAGGGAGTCAGAAGTTCCTGACTGCACTGAACCCCAGTTCCAGGTGAGCCCCTCAGGACACACATTATTACAGGGAGAATCTGGACTGTCAGGAGGAAACTCAGGGGAGCTGTGAAAGGCAGAGGTCTGGAGGCATGCACGCGAGTGCATGCAGAGAGGACTGACTACTGAGTGTGTGACTGGCTAGAGGAAACCAAAAGCTCCCAACTTCTCTGAACTCCTGTGCCAGGTGAGAATCTGGGAATCCAGATTCACTGGTGTAGAAACTGGACTGTCTGGCAGCAGGCAAAATTTGAGGGCAGCTTTCTCTTGGAAATGCTTGTAGCGATTACTGAGGGACTGAGACCCAGGTGCTTTGGGCAGGGCTGACGGGAAGCCAAGACTGTCTGTGCAGCCCTGAGACTCTGCCCCATCCAAGCTGAGCACAGAGGCTTTCGAAATTTTGTAAGTCTGGTCCCATAATGCTGTCTCCAGCACAGAAGATCTCCCAGCATAGACACAGCTGATACTCACAACCAATTATCCTGGAGATAAATTCCTCCCAGTAATAACAACAACAATCAAGACTTAACTACAACAAGGCTGTACACAGAGACCACAAAGGGGTGCACCAAGAGTGTCCACCTCAGGTAAGTAAGAAGGCTGAGCCACTGGGCCATAGCACACAAAGCTACACTATCAACTCAGGGAAGAAGCGAAAATGTGAAGACAAAGAAACAGATCACAAATGAAAGAAATGGAGGAAAACAAACAACTGGATAGAGAATTCAAAACCAAGGTTATAAGGTTTTTCAAGAATGTCCTAGAAAAGGCTGATAAATTTAATGAGACCCTGAGTATATGAAAATGGACCAACTAGAAATTAAACATACACTGACTAAAATAAAAAAATAGTATACAGATACCCTACAGCAGATTAGAGGAATATAAGAATCAAGTCAAAGATCTGAAATATAAAGAAGAAAGAAAAAAAAAAAAAAAAAAAAAAAAAAAAAAAAAAAACCTCAACTTGTAAAGAAAAAAGAAAAAGGAATCCAAAAAATTGAAGGTAGAGTAAGAAGCCTCTGGGAAAACTTCAAGCATACTACCAACCGAATTATGGGGGTGCCAGAAGAAGAGAGAGATCAAGATACTGAAAACCTATTCGAAGAAATAATGTCAGAAAACTTCCCCCACCTGGTGAAAGAATTAGACTTACAAGTCCAGGAAGGACACAGAACCCCAAACAAAAGGAATCCAAAGGAGACTACACCAAGACACATCATAATTAAAATGCCAAGAGCAAAAGACAAAGAGAATCTTACAAGCAGCAAGAGAAAAACAGTTAGTTACCTATAAGGGAGCACCCTTATGATTGTCAACTGATTTCTCAAAAAAAAACTATGCAGGCCAGATAGAAGTGGCAAGAATATTCAAAGTGATAAATAGCAAGAACTTACAACCAAGATTACTCTACCCAGCAAAGTTATCATTTAGAATGGTAGGTCAGATAAAGAGCTTCCCAGATAAGAAAAAGTTAAAAGAGTTCATCACCACCAAAGCAGTATTATATGAAATGCTGTAAGGTATTCTTTAAGAAGAGGAAGAAGAAAATAGTAAAGATAAAAATGATGAACAACAAATACATATCTATAAACAAGGGGACCTAAAAATCAAGTGAATTAAAAATTTGAAGAATAGAATAAACTGGTGAATATAATAGAATCAGAGACATAGAAAGGGAGTGGACTGATAATTCTCAGGTAAGTGGGGTGCAAGAAGAGACTGTATAAAAATCGTACACCTATGGATGAGGCAGTGGAGGGGATGTAAGGGCAGAGGGTGGGGTAGAAACCAGGTGGAAGGGAGCTATGGGGGGGGGGAGAAGAAACAATTGTAATAATATGAACATAAAGATTTATTAATTTTTTTTTAAAACCTGCAGTTTCTACCTGAAATAATTGCTACCATACTTCAACTGGTTCTCAAAATCATACAGATTTCAAATGTACAACTGAAAACATCATCTGCACACTGCAAGGTATGCCCATACGCACTCCCCTTTTGCCCACCTCCCCTACGTCCATCCCCCTTTCGCTCTGGCTATCAACACCCTGTGGTCTGTGTCTACGTCTTATAGCTGTCTGTATTTTAAAAGCCATTTTTATTTTTTCTTCAGTTTTGGTTAGCTCCTAGAGTGTTTACCTTTAAGAGAGACGATAACATCTATAACTTCAAGAGGCAGAGTAAATGCAAGTTTTCTTCTAGGAATTTTGGGTTAGATGGTATTTAAAATTTGCCTTTGTATTAGGGGTCAGAGGGCCTGAGGCACTGCATCTGCTTTACTGTCAATCATCATAACATCCTTTTTCTTTCACTTTCCCAGGGATTCCACCTCTGGTGTCCTAATCAGGCTTTGTCACAAGCCTTCTGATCTTAATCCAAAGAAGTTTGCACCCTCCTAGCTTTGCAAAACTGCATGCTCATTTATTATCCTGCTCTTTCACCATCTCTGCTGGTCTCCAAAACAAAATAACTAAATAAAGCAAAACAGAAACAGACTCAGTGTCAGAAAACAAGTTGATGGTTTCCAGAGGAGAGGGGGATGGGGGCATGAGAATAAAATGTTTTTAAAAAGGAAGTGAATTATACCGTGCGTGTAAAGTATTTAATACAGTGCTTAGAGCAGAGTAAGTTCACAATAAATGGCCTGGAAGTGAACAAACAACAGCATGTCCCTCTCTAATCTTAGCTCTTTTCCCAACTTCCTACTTAGGCCTCTAGTTGGGCATCGGTGCTCAGCAGAATTGCCCAGGGAGAGTCAGCCACTGAAACAGCCATTTGTTTTATTTCTTTGCCAGAGTATGTTATGCACAATTCCTCAAACAAGAGTATAAAGCAGCCAGGGAGAGCTTCCCATATATAATTTGAAACAAGTTCCCACACTCACAGGAAGAGCAGGGAGGGACCAAAGAGAAAAACAGACCCCTCTAGATTGTTCATGGTGACAGATTTAGCACACAAACAAGGGATGTGGTTTACAAGGCTTATCCTGACAGCTGCAATACAAGTAAATTTCTACAGCCATCCGCCAAATTTTAGACGTTTATAGAGAGGTTTTAACTCAGTCACACACACAAGAGGCTTTAACAAGGTTAAGTCACAAACTCAGTCCAGATAATGTTGTCACCACATAATACCGCAAGGCTGTGTCCTGGGGCAAATTCAAGCAGAGGGTACATTCCAAGCCCAGAGAAGGGAGTAGAGAACTTCCAATTGCCTAGGTCTAGCTCTTGGGTAAAACTTAAAGTCATTTCTTGCCTCTTTCTCCAACAATACAGTAGCTACTTTAGAGCCTACTGGCTGATGGTGTTCAAGCTGTAGTGAACAGTGCTGCTCAGAGTATAAACAGCACAAAGATCCATGAGGCAGTCTTTCAGTCAACCTAGGAAGCAAGCATATTGCAGAGAAGGCTTTAGGAATTTATTCTCCATTCATTCATTTATTCATTCACTATTTCAGGATATGTAGGATATATAGCTAAATAGTAAGGGGGGGGTAAATACAAGGGTTTTTAAAAAATATTTTTAAATCATTTTTACAGTCTTCTTCCTTTTTTAAATATATTTTATTGATTTTTTTACAGAGAGGAAGGGAGGGAGACAGAGAGTTAGAAGCATCGATGAGAGAGAAATATCAATCCCCTACTGGGGATGTGCCCACAACCAAGGTACTTGCCCTTGACCGGAATTGAACCTGGGACCTTTCAGTCCGCAGGCTGATGCTGAGCCAAACCGGTTTCGGCAAAAAATACAAGTTTTGAAGAGAATCTTATGTTCAAACTTCAGCTTTGCTATTACATTAACCCTGCTCAGGGCCTTCATTTCTTTAACTATTAAAAAAAGTAAATGATTGTTATTCAGGAATAAAATAGAATGAAATCTAGCCATTTGTGACAATAAGGATGGATCTAAAGGGTCTTATGTTAAGTGGAGTGAGTCAAAAAGAAGAAGAAAAAGATAAATACCATATGATTTCACTTACATGTGGAATTAAAAACAAAACAAACAGGTGGGAGGATCCAAGATGGCTGCACAGGTAAATACCTAACCACAGCCGCACACAACAATTTCAATAAATAACAACTAAAATATAAAAATGAATATTACCCAGAACTACAGGAAAGTCGACTGACTGGAAATTCTACAATAAGAAGCAAGGAGAAAACCAGAAGAAAAATCAGAGGAGCTGTAAAAGCCTAAGGTACAGAGACACGGTGCGTGCGGAGAGTACAGAGCCGGAGAGGAGGGAGAGGCTGAGTGCCTGGCTGGCGTTCCCTAGCAGGAAGGAGATAAAAGCTCCAGACTGTGCTGAACCCCAGACCCGACAGCGCTGAACCCCAGTTCTAGGCCAGACCCTGGGGACCAAGGCTCATACAGAGGAAGACTGGGCTGTAAGGTGGAACCCTGGGGGAGCAGTGAAAGACAGAGCCCCCAGAGGCACGCACCTTGCGCTCAGAGAAGGGACGGTTGGCTGTGCCCCGGGATTGCCCTGGCGGGAATGAGACAAAAGCTCCAGACTGCTCTGAACCCCACTTCCAATCCCACTTCCAACTGAACTGAACCACAGTTCCGGGCTCATTTGGAGAGAGACTAGACTGTTTGGTAGCAGGAGAAACTCAAGGGCACCTCACTCTCAGAGGTGCTTGCAGTGAGTACTGAAGGACCCTCGGGATTACTGAGACTCAGGAGCTGCATAGGGCGTGGCTGATGGAAGCCAAGGCTGTAGGCTCCACCCTGAAACTCCGCCCCATCCAGGCAGAGACTTTTAAGGCTACCAACTCAGGGAAGCTGCGAAAATGCCGAGACAAGGAAATAGATCACAAACAAAAGAAATGGAGGACAAAAAGCGACTAGATATAGAGTTCAAAACCACACTTATAAGGTTGTTCAAGAATCTTCTAGAAAAGGCCGATAAAATAAATGAGACCTATGAGGATATAAAAAGGGGTCAACTAAAAATAATAAGGGATCAACAAGAAATAAAGAATACATTGTCTGAAATAAAAAATATTATACAGAGTCCTGAAAACAGAATGGAAGATAGCAAGAATCAAGTCAAAGATTTGGAACATAAAGAGCCAGAAGACACTCCTCCACAGAAGCAAGAAGGCAAGAGAATCCAGAAAGTTGAAGATAGTGTAAGAAACCTCTGGGACAACTTCAAGTGAACCAACATCAGAATTATGGGGGTCCCAGAAGATGAGAGAAAACAAGATACCAAAAACATACTGAAAGAAATAGTGACAGAAAACTTCCTCCACCTGGTGAAAGAATTAGACTTCCAAGTCCAGGAAGCCCACAGAACTCCAAACAAAAGGAATCCAAAGAAGACCACACCAAGACAAATCATAATTAAAATTCCAAGGGCAAAAGACAAAGAGAGAATATTAAAAGCAGCAAGAGAAAAGCAGGTAGTTACCTATAAAGGAGCACCCTTATGATTGTCAGCTGATTTCTCAACAGAAACCATGCAGGCCAGACGGGAATGGCAAGAAATATTCAAGGTGATGAATAGTAAGAACCTACAGCCAAAAATAGTCTACCCAGCAAAGCTAACACTCTGAATCGAAGGCCAGATAAAGAGCTTCACCAATAAAATAAAAAAAAAAGCTAAAAGAGTTCATCACCACCAAACCAGAATTATATGAATTGCTGAAGGGGGTTCTTTTGGAAGAGAAAGTAAATAAAGATAAAAACTATGAACAACAAATACGTAACTATCAAGAAGTGTATCTAAAAACCAAAAAAAATATTTTTTTTAAATCTGATGAACAATATTAACTGTTGAATATAATAGAATCAGAAGTATGGAAGGGGAGTGAACTGACGATTCTCGGGGAAAAGGAAAGATGGGGGTGTGGGAAGAGACTGAACATAAACTGTGCACCTATGGATGAGGACAATGGGTGGTGGGGAAAGGGCAGAGGGTGGGGTTGGAACCTGGTAGAGGGGAGCAACGGAGGGGGGAAAAAAAGAGGAACATTTGTAATAATATGAACAATAAAGATTTTTTTTTTTAAATGAGTAAAAAATAAAATAAAAAAAAACCTGAAACAGACTCATAGATATAGAGAACAAGCTGAAGGTTGACAAAGAGGAGGAGGTGGTAAGATGAGAATTTTTAAAAAGTGAATAATGCTGTCAATGTGTCTGAAATATTAGACTTACTTAGAAAGGCTTAGAACAGAGTAGGCACACAGTAAGGGGACAAGTATTTCTTTAGCAAATTTTTATTAGTCTTGGGAAAACTTAGGGACACAGATGCAAATACAACAAGTATTTTTTGGGCATCAATGATGTCTGGAAGGGGTAGAATTCTCCCTCTTTATTTCTTATGGCTGAACTAATAATAAAACAATATAATTGACACAAGATTGGATTAACAAGATAAAAAGCAATTTAATATAGGCAGACAGGAAATACATTATAATATTCAGATCGTAAAGGGAGGCTCAAAGAAATCATTGAATCAGACACCTTTTTATACTTTTTAAACAGAGACAATAAATTAGTGAGAAATTGGCAGAACAATGAAAGTGCTCATGAGAACATAATCTAAGCAAGGTTTGGGTACTCACCAATGAGAAGTCTAAAACACTAGTAAATTAGAAAAGAGGCAGTGATATTGGATTACACAGAATTTTCAGTTCTGAATTATTTAACCCTAGCAATCTTGGTGTAGGAAGGACACCTTTTACATGGGAGAAATCCTTAATTGAAGGCCAAAGTAGGGACTATCTCCCAGAGGGCTTGAGAGTGATGGTCTAGGTCTATTTTGGTGTGTCTTGCTTGGTTCCTGGAGGATTTTTTTTTTTTAATTTTGATGGCAGTGTAGGTGCTCCTTTCTATGGAAGTAATAGTGTGTGTTTTTCCTAAAAAGTTTGATATACACCCAGTCTCTTGGTCAAAAAGGATGGCAAGGCTCGTCAGTTGATTGAGACTATGCTTCTTTTACCTGCTGCCTATATGCTTCAAGTAAGCTAGTTAGTTCCTGTATATAGTTAGTCATAGACATCAATTTGTTCACTTAAATTCCCATAAGATTCACTTAATCCAAGAATAGAAGATTTAAAGATGACAGTAGGCATCTGGTGTTCAAATATTATTTAAAAGGGTCAATCCATTTCTCCTATTTTGAGTATTCCCAATCTTTATAATTAGGGCCAAGATCAATGCTTATGACCATGTCCTGTTTCTTGGTAGGTCTTTTCCAAAGATTTTTATGTTTCATTTGCCCTGATGATTGAAGATGATGTGGGGTATGACATTTTCATTAGTACCCCAGAGTTTGTGCAAGGAGGTGGTTTACTCCTGCTCCTGTTCAGTCCATAAAAAGAAATGCAACACACAGATTATCTGTTATTAATTTTTGTTACCAATGTTGTGGTATTAGCACATCTACTCATAGAGCATTCAGTTCATGCACTGAGCATGTGGATAATGACCAAATGGTGAGAATAGCCTGCAGCTGGGGCATCTATAAAATCCATTTGAAGTGCTGCAAAGGGCAGTGTGGATCTAGGACTTCTTGAGGGTTTGTTTTTGTTTTATTTGTCTTCAGATGTCTAATAAAATGTGTAAGTTGTTCACTAGGAAATAATTTGGTCAGACATTTTTTGGATGCCTGGGAAAAGCCAAAATTGTCTTGTCAGGTTTTAGAAAGGACAAATTTAAGTGTTTCTGGATATTAAATTATTCCATGGGTACAAGGGGTATTCCCTCTTATAGCCAAAAGAAAGAACTGATAGCGTACATGTCCTAGGTAACAGAAAGTTAAGCCAAGCCCTCAAGAAGATGACTTGCTTGATGGTCAGATACACGTGTAAAAATATAAATACAAAATGATTATAATCTCTTCTAGGAGTAGAGCCAAAAGCTATAGCGCAAAAGGAAATGTGGTGATTCTAATAAATGGGAACAAGTGCTCTGCAAGGTCAGAACAAGAGGAGACTATGTCCTACTTTGAAAAGTATCACTAGGTCAAAAATTGTTGCTCTTTAAAAAAGTTATAAAATTTAGACATGTATAGATGAAAGAATCACATACCCGATCTCTTTGATATTTATAAGGACACTCTGAGTTAAGCATACTACACCCACTTAAATGCTGTAATGAAATTCAGAAAAGTAGAGGATTTCCCTCAAGGGTATATAGTAAGCGTTAGACTCAAAATTTGAAACCTGGATGACATTTTACCATGCCTTACTCTGCAACCACTAAATGATAGAATAATTATTTAAAACAGTGATTATTCCATGTACACCTTGATCAATAAAATACAGGGAGTCTCTGTTGATTCTCCTATATCAGTGGTCAGCAAACTGCGGCTCATGAAGCACATGTGGCTCTTTGGCCCCTGAGTGTGGCTCTTCCACAAAATACCACGTGTGGGCACACATAAACAGTGCAATTGAAACTTCGTGGCCCATGCACATAAGTCGGTTTTCGGCTCTTAAGCGTTGTACTGTTAATATTTGGCTCTGTTGACTAATGAGTTTGCCAACCACTGTTACCAACATCCTGCTTTCTAAACAATAATATGATTATATGGACTTTTTACTTCTGCAAAGTTAGGCCCTCAACCCACAAGGTCAACAACTTCAAGATCAGGCTTTTTCCTTGTATGACTACTTCCTCATCAGGATTTTCAGTTCACTTTATTCCTAGGTATTTTAATTTTTTGTTTGCAATGGTAAATGAAATTTTCTTTCTTTCTTTCTTTCTTCTTTTTTTTTTTTACTTTCTTTTTCTGTGAGTTCATTATTGGTGTGTAAAAAAAAGCCATAGATTACTGGAGGTTAATTTTGTATCCTGCTACATTACCAAATTCATTTATTAAGTTATTTGATAGAGTCTATAGGATTTTCTATGTACAATATCATGTCATCTGTGAATAATGACAGTTTTACTTCTTCTTTTCTAATTTGGATGCCTTTTACTTCTTTTTGTCTGGTGGCTATGACTAGCACTTCCAGTACTATGTGGAAAGTGTGCATCCCTGTCTTATTCCTGGTCTTAGGAGAAATGGTTTTAGTTTTTCCCATAGAGTGTGAAAGAAAAGAGCCACAGATGACAAGCTCAGTCTTACAAACCCAGAGACCTAAGATAACCACAAAAGATGGTTTGAAAATTAAATATCTAACAGGTTATAGTAGGTAGTCATGTCCCAGATATTTCACCTGACAAAGATCAACTTTGATCTTTTACTGAGCTCATCTGCCTTCCTGCATCTGAGATAACATAACTGTGAGATGTTTGGGTAACTTAACAAATGGCCTCAAGACATTCCCTCATTGTTATTGTTATCAAGTTAATTGTCAACTGTTAATTACATTAGAGTATTCTATATCCATCTCTGTAAAAGAAGCTCATGTCCATCATTTAACCTTTTACCTTATCCCAGAGGTTTCCCTGCTTAGCTTTGTCCCACCTCCCTAATCTATCACCAATGAATTTTATGTAACTAACCACGTCCCTTTCCTTTGATTGCAATGTATAAATATAGAAATGTAACCCGCCATTCGCCGGAGCATTATCTCAATCCGTTGAGGTTCTGCTTCCTGGCATATGTCAACAGTTAGTTTCAAATAAACTCACAAAAAAATTCTTTACAGGTTTCAATGTTTTGTTTTGTTTTGTTTTGTTTTGTTTTGTTAACAGAGTATAATGTTGGCAAAAACTAAATATAAATATAAATAATAGATTTGCCACATATGGCCTTTATTGTGTTGAGTTATATTCCCCCTATTGCCACTTTGCTGAGAGTTTTTATCAAAAATGGGTGTTGATTTTGTCAAATATTTTTTCTGCATCTATTGATATGATCCTGTGATTTTTGTCTTTCGATTTGTTTATTTGATACATCATGTTTATTGATTTGCAAATATTGTACCAGCCTTGCATCTCTGGAATAAATTCCACTTGATCATGGTGGATGATCTTTTTAATATATTGCTAGATGCAATTTGCTAATATTTTGTTGAGGATTTTAGCATCTATATTCATCAGGATATTGACCGGTAATTCTCTTTCTTTGTAATGTTTTATCTGGTTTTGGAGTTAGGATAATGCTGGCCTCATTCTTGAATGGAGACGAGACCACCCAAGAGGCAGAGACCCCTACCCGGGAAACAACTCCAACTAGCCAATTGCGGAGTCTAATTACAAATTTTATTGCAGATTCGAATCTGGGCTGCTGCCTTGGCAATGGCGAGGCCAGAAGCAGCAGCAGCCACCAGTTCCAAATCCAGCTTTTTATATACATTTCAAAGAAAGGGGGTGGAGGTCCGTTCTATGGTTGCATGCATCAGCCAGATGGCCTAATCTTCCTTCTTGGTTTGTCCTATTTTTTAGCCTTGACTAACAGTCTGCTGATTTGGCCTTCAGCCTTATCTACCCCAGACTGTTGATTTGGCCTTCAGGTCCAGGAGGAGTTAGTAGCAACTTTATACCCTCCAGGCAAGGTCAGTTATTTTCCATTCCTCACTCATAAAAAGAGTTTGGAAGTGTTCCTTTCTCTTGGATTTTCTGAAATAGTTTGAGGAGTTTAGGTATTATTTCTTGGTGGTAATGAACTTCTTTAACCTTTTTTTTTCTTTTTTTTTCTTTTTTTTTTTTTGGTCTGGGAAGCTCTTTATTTGACCATCTATTTTGAATGATAGCCTTGCTAGATATAATAATCTTGGTCTCAGATCCTTGCTTTCCATTACCTTGAGTACCCCATGCCATTCCCTTCAGGCCTGTAGAATTTCTGATGAGAAATCAGTTGTGAACCTTCTGGGAACTCCTTTGTAGGTAACAGTTTTCTCTTGCTGCCTTTAAGATTCTCTTTTGTCTTTAATTTTTGGCATTTTAATTATGATGTGTCTGTCTAGGTATGGGCCTATTTGGGTTCTTCTTATTAGGGGTTCTCTGTGTCTCCTGTACTTGTGTGACATTTTCCTTTACCAGTTTAGGGAAGTTTTCTGACAATATTTCTTCAAACATGTTCTCTAATCCTTCCTCCCTTTCTGCATCTTCTGGCATACCTGCTATTCTAATATTGTTACATTTCACATTGTCCCACAGCTCCCTTAAGCTCTCTTCCTGCTTTTTGATCATATTTTTGGGTTTGTTTTTGTTTTTTTGGGGTTTTTTTGTTGTTGTTGTTGTTTTTGGTTCATTGATTGAGTGATATTTTCAACTCTGTCTTCTAATTCACTGATTCAGTTCTCAACTTCCCCTAATCTGCTGTGTATTTTTTCCAATGTATTATTTATTTGTGCTATGTCCTTCTTTATCTCAGACTGTTCTTTATTCATAGTTATTAGAGGCCTAGTACATGAAGGGGTGGGGGGTGGGGGAGGGACGTTCCTCAGCCCAGCCTACGTCCTCTCACAATTCAGGATCTCTCGGGGGATTTCAGGCCTAAACCGACAGTCAGATTTCAAGCCTAAACCAGATCTCTCACAATTCACGACACTCATGCACCAGTGACCATATTTTTCATACAATTAAAAGGCATCTTGCTATTGTATGGAACGCTATATATATATATATATATATATATATATATATATATATATATATATAGTGTGTGTATATATATATATATATATAGTGTGTGTATATATATATATATATTGTGTGTGTGTATATATATATATATATTTTTTTTTTTTTCTTTTTTTTTCCCCTGATCATGAAAAGTAGTATATAGCATGACCCTTGTGAGGCAGTAGTACCATTTTCCCCATCTTATGTGTGGAAAAACTGAAGCGGAAAAACTGAAACTGTGAAATTAATTAGGTAAATAATTGGCTTTGTTACACAATTATAAGTGTCATTATCAGGGCTGACTACAAAATGTGCAAGCCAAAGTCCATGCATGTCATTGCTGCATCATCCTGTTTTTTCAGTGTTAGAGTTGCCTTGCCAGGTTTTAATTTTTAAATCTGAGAGACTGTTCACAATATATAGGGTAGGGTCCCTAGGCCTGGCTGGCAATCAGGGGCATCTGTGGGTCAATGGATGGGCAGGGCAATTGGAGGGTCTTTGCTGGCACCCACCTTGGCTGGCAGCCTAGCACCACCTGCTGGCTGGCCCACACCCACCCTTCATGAACACCACCACTGGTTGCCTCCCTCTTGGGAGGCAGATGCTCAACATAAGAACTTCCCCTGACTGGAGGCAGTTCCTGCATTGAGAATCTGTCCCCTGGTGGTCATTGCACATCATAGTGACCAGTCGTTCTGCCTGTTGTTTGCTGTTCAGTCAATTTGCATATTAGGGTTTTATTATATAGGATATCTTTTTTCATACTATTTAGCATTTTTGCCATCATTACTCTGAGCTCTGTTTCAGATAAATTTCTTATCTCTACTTCATTTATCTCTTCTTCTGGAGAATTGCCTAGTTCTTTCGTTTGGGGGTTGTTTCTTTGTCTCCTCATTTTGGCTTTCTGTTTGGGTTTGTGGCTATGTGTTAAGTAGATTCTCTACCTCTTTCAATCTCCAGTGCAGGATAATGTTAAAGACTATTTCTGACCAATTAAATCAACCATAGACTCAAAGCCTCCAGAGACCACCTCTGCCTCCAGACTAATAGGATTCCAACTTAAATTGCTCCTGAGTCAATTCTCCTCAGGTGTGGTGGCAGTTTCTTCTGCCTGGAGGCTAATGATTATTTTTAATCTTCTTAGTGGCCTCAGGGTAAGTTGTTTTCCAATATGGTGTGTCTATGTGGGAAAGATGTCCTCTGCTCTGTGAGGGAATGACTCAGTGTCTGAAAGTTGGGGTGTTTACCTTCTGAGCTCTAACCCCTGAGTCCCTACTCCTGGCTTCTGCTATCACAGCTCCAGTCCACTTCACCTTCTCTCTGCCAGAGCACAAATTGGGTGGCTCCAGGGGAATTTTGTGTGTTTGCCCTTTAAGATGGTGCCTGAATTTTCAGCTGTTACTCCCTGGTAAACAGCATCCCCTGCTTTTCACAGCCAGATGTTCTATTGGTACCCTCCTCAGTTTTGATACTCTCTGCAGGAGGGCTCAGCTTGGGGATTAGATCCCAGAGTTCTCAGTGGCAATTCCCCACAGCTGAGACATCTCTCCAGGACTTCAGTTGCTGTCTGTCCTGGCCAGCCCTTTCACACCTCTGCTGCTTCTACTGCTAGTCTCTTTACAGTCTCCACTTTCAGTCCTCAGGTAACAAGGCTCTCTCCTATGAGTTTTCCATTGATTATTCAGAAAGTTTTCCTGTATTTTAGTTGTAATATCAGTTTGTTCCTGGGAGCATGTCAATGCAGCATCCACTTACTCTGTCACCATGTAAAAATTCTTTTTTTTTTTTTTTTTTTTTTGAGTAGTGATGCTCTTTACCACAACCAAAGTCAAGTAACTGATTATGATCAAATATCCAAGAAGCTTGGAAAAGTAATAAAATGTCAGAGAGATCCAAGATGGCAGTGGAGTAGACTGAAGCTACACTCACTTTCTCCCAAGACCAAACTGCAATTACAATGAAAGTACACAGAAATTAACCTGAATAAACAACTGACGACTAGCTAAAGAGAAGTTTTATAAGCAAGCATTTACTTTAAAAGCCTCATCTAGGCTGGTAGAGAGAACAGTGTTATGAAAAGGGATTACTTATAGGCAGCACTATAAATCCAGAAAATATCTCAGCTGGAAAGGTTCTCCCTTAGTATATAAGGTTTCAACCCCACACCAAGCTCCCAATCCAGTGCACAAGAGCTGAAACAAGCTATCTCATAACATCTGGCTGTGAAAATCAGCAAGGATTTTGTCTGTCAAGAAGAGACAGGCAGAGAGAAATCAAGATGGCAGCATAGGGTAGACACCCGAATGCAGCCTACCACAACAAATTTGAATTTAGAACTGAAAAACAGGGGAGGCATTGCCCTGAAGCACCTGACGGCTAGCTGAGAGGAGGCTCTGCCATCTGGGAAGGAGAGAGAAGGCATGCTGAACCTCAGGAACTGTGAAGGTACGGAGAACTGTGTGCGTGAAAAGGCGCTGGCTTAATCCCGACGCGGAGAGGAAGGGCCAGACCGAGATTGCTGCTGGCTTACTCCCAGCGCACAGAGAGGGCAGGCAGGGCTAAGTTCGCTACTGGCTTATTCCTGGTACGCGCGGAGAGGGCAGACAGCTAATGCTCTGCTGGCTTTCTTGTTCGAGAGGAAAATAGAATCACCCTATTGCTCTGATAGATGGCCCCAGACAGGGAGAGGCCAGACTGTCAGGCAGCGGGCAGAGATCTCTTGGAGGTGTGTGAAGCCAGAGGCCATTACTGCAGGATTTGGGGAGGAGCCGAAGGGAAAACAAAGTTTGTCTGCACCAACCCGAGACTCCGCCCCATCTGTGGCTGAGCACAGAAGCTCTCCCAGAGGCTGGCTTTCTCTAAGGAGGGACTGGCCGGAATCCAAAGTTTGTCTGCACCTTTACCAAAGAGGTGTGCACGCCTGCAACCAATCTTCCAAAACTCTCCAGGAACAGGACTTTTCTAAGGGGAGACTGACAGACAACCAAAGATTGTCTGCGCCAGCCCAAGACCCCGCCCTATCCAAGCAGAGTACAGAAGCCCTCCTAGCTGAGACACTGCTGATCCTCACAGCCAATTGGCTTGGAGATCAACGCTTCCCAGTGATACCAACAATAAGCAAGGATTAACAACAAGACTGCACACACAGCCCACAAAGGGCTATACCAAGACTGTCCAACACAGGTAACTGGGAAGGCTGTATACTACTGGGCTCTACCAGAACAACTAGCACACAAAGCTATTCCATCAAATTAGGGAAACAACTAAAATGCAGACAAGAAGAAGGACACAAAGGAAGGAGATGGAGGAAAAGAAAAGATTGGACATTGAGTTCAAAACTATAGTTATAAGGTTATTCAACAATATCCTAAAAAAAGGCCTATAAAATAAATGAGACCTATGAGGATATGGAATGGGAGCAACTAGAAATAATAAAGGATCAACTAGAAATGAAGAAAACATTGTCTGAAATAAAAAATATTATACAAAGTGCTAAAAACAGATTGGAAGATAGCAAGAATCAAGACAAAGATTTAGAACACAAAGAGCCAGAGGACACTCCTCTGCAGAAGGGAGAAGATAAGAGAATCCAGAAAGTTGAAGATAGTGTAAGAAACCTCTGGGACAATTTCAAGCAAACCAACATCAGAATTATGGGGATTCCAGAAGAAGAGAGAGAGCAAGATACCAAAAGAATACTAGAAGAAATAGTGACAGAAAACTTCCCCCACCTGGGGAAAGAAACAGACTTACAAGTCCAGGAAGCCCGCAGAACCTCAAACAAAAGGAATCCAAGGAGGACCACACCAAGACACATCATAATTAAAATTCCAACAGCAAAAGACAAAGAGAGAATATTAAAAGCAGCAAGAGAAAAGCAGGTAGTGACCTATAAAGGATCACCCATAAGATTGTCAGTTGATTTCTCAAGAGAAACCATGCAGGCCAGACGGGAATGGCAAGAAATATTCAAGGGATGAATCGCAAGAACCTACAGCCAAAAATAATCTACCCAGCAAAGCTATCACTCAGAATCAAAGGACAGATAAAGGGCTTCACAAATAAAAAAAAGCTAAAAGAGTTCATCACCACCAAACCAGAATTATATGAATTGCTGAAGGGGCTTATTTAGGAAGAGGAAGAAGATAAAGATAAAAATTATGATCAACAAATACGTAGCTATCAACAAGTGAATCTAAAAACCAAGGGAATTAAAAAATCTGATGAACAATATTAACTGGTGAATATAATAGAATCAGAGGTATGAAAGGGGAGTGGACTGAAGATTCTCGGGGAAAAGGGGAGTGGGGGTGTGGGAAGAGACTGAACAAAAACTGTGCACCTATGGATGAGGACAATGGGGGATGGGGAAAGGACAGAGGGTGGGGTGGGAACCTGGTGAAGGGGGGGAAGAGGATCACATTTGTAATAATCTGAACAATAAAGATTTATTTAAAAAAATAAAATAATAAAATAAAATAAATAAAATAAAAAAAGAAGAGACAGGCATTTACTAGAGACATAGACACACTTTCAAAGGGCCAACAAATAAAATCTTTTTTTGCAATCACTCACCTTGGGTTATGGCAGAGAAAGCATGGAATGCACTAAAGTTGTATGAGGAGAATCTGGTCTGTGGTTCTTGGAGGAGAATTGAGGGGATAGACCCCCAGTCCTCAATCACTCTACCATACTGAAGATGCCATCTTTCTTGGTGAGAGCATGGCCCACCTTACAGAATTAGCATGGGTGAATGCAAGAGTGCCACCTTCTGAAATCTCTTTCACCCCACACTGTAGAGCTCATACTCAGCTGAGGAGACTGTTATTTAGACCATGGTGCAAAGGTCTAGACAGACTCAGGGAATGTCAGTGACCTATTGCATGGCTTTAGGGAGAGGGACATCCCCCCACATTACCATGAATCTGACTTGCTCCCTCCACTCAGGGAAGATCCACTAACCACACCTCCTAGCTCCCAGAGGCCCACTCTCTTGACTCTTGGTGACTCCGCCCTGATAAGGTCTGAGAAAAATCTGGGAAATACAGAGCTGTGTGGCTCTGAGGCAGGGGTAACATTCCCTACCTTTCCACAAACCTTACCTGTACCTCCCCCTCTCCCAGGGGGTCCACTTTGCTGAGATCAGGATCCTGGAAGACTTTGGGACAGACTAAGTTGGGTGGCTCTAAGACAAGGAAAATTTTTTTTGTGCACACCCTACCAGTGCTGAGCCTTCCCTTCACATGCCAAATCTAGGTCTATTAGGGCCTAATAAACTCTACTGGCCTCACTCTGGTGGCTCATTGAGACCCTGCCCCACTACAAAGTCATATGAGCAATCTGCAGGTGGCAGCTAGATTTGTTATACTTTGGGACATTTGCTCAATCCCAGGACTATCACCAATTTTGAAACTACATCAATCTGGTGAACACCAATCACCCCTTCCTGTTGACTCACAGAGATCCTATTTCATACAACTCAAGTACTTACAGCGGTTATTTCAGCAGTCAGTCAAAGGCAGATGGAAGTGGCTCTCAAAATTCCTTGGGACTTTTGCTGACCTTTTTCTGGGCTTGGTGCTGGAAAAAGCCAGCATTGGTGAACAGTTTGATAATTCTCGTGTACAATCGGTCTCAGCAAAGGTAGCCATAGTTTTAAAGTTCCAAATAAGTGCCCAGGGCCAGTCACAATCAGTGTATGACATTGATCTGTACCAGAATCTCTTACAAGAGGGATTGAACACAACCAATGAACACAATGTCCAGCTTCAGTGAACTGACTTGCATGAGATCCAATTAGCTTCACAAGTGGCATGTCCAAAGAGAGATCTCAGCAGGCACAAGACTGCTGAGGCAAATTCAGAACCTTGTACACTGTGATGGGGATTGACCTTCACACTGTGATGGGGATTGATCTTCACAAGTCAGCCATCCTGAGTATTAACCCCACGCACAAAAAAGCCAATAGCAATCAAGACCAAATTACAGAAAGAGGGCCCATATAACCCGCACAAGGGTCATTCCTGGACCACCCAGCACAGGTGATCATGAAAAATGCACCATAGGGTCCCACAAAACACCTAATATATAAGGCCAACATGCCAAGATAGGGAGTCACAGCAAATCTACATAATATATAGAAATAAACACAAAGAACAGCCAAAATGGGGAGACAAAGAAAGATGCCCCAAATAAAAAAAGAAGAGAGAGAGAAGAAATCTCTAGAAAACTACTAAATGAAATGGAGGTAAGCAATTTCCCAGATATAGAATTAAAAGAATGATTACATGGATGCTCAAAAACTTAGTGAGAACTATAACAATGTGAAAAGGGACACAGAAAACATAAAAAAAACAGTAATAAATGAAGAATGCAATATCTGAAATTCAAAATACACTAAAAGGAATAAACACTAGATTGTGTAAAGCATAGGATTAAATGAATGAATTTTTACAAATGCACATATCTTCTTCTCTATTAACAGCTTGGGGGTCAGATATTAAAATAATCAACTTTTGTTTCATCTTTTTATATGTTATCTTTTTATAATATAATATGTCAATGCCTATCTATTCTGCTATAAGAAAGAAGGAGGCTGTGCATGAAGAATTCTGAGATCAAATAGTGCCCAGATACCTTTGCTTTGGAAATTCTGTAGTAAAATGTACCAGAGAAGGACAGAAGCATGCATCTTAAACTTAATTCCAAAGGTTTAATTATAGCTTTCTGGAGCAGCAGGTGCACATTATTCTTATTATTAATTATTATTATTATTGCCTGTGAAATACAAGTGGACCCCAATGGGTATGTGTGTGTGTGGGGGGGGGGGGGGTAAGGTAAAGAGAGTGTGCAAAAGCACATTAGGGACAATTGTTTAATTGTATGAATACTTTTTACACATTCTGCTATGGATTTAGATTATCAAAACCAGGCTCCTGGATTCCTTCTACAGAAAAGAAGCTGATTTCATAGAAACGGGCCCGTTGTGAAAGTAGCTCTTCATTGCTTTCAGTTTCAGAAAGAGCATTTCCAGGAAACGCCATTTCCCGTGGCCTTGAATGACCTAACAGATTGTTTTGCTGGCTGAAAAATCTTCATACTAGGTTATTTTTAAACCTAATTATTATTCAACTGAAACTTACAGAATATTGTGTGTGTATCATTGATCTTATATGTATCACTAAAGCTGGAAAGAAAAAGTAATGACTGCAAGTGTGTGCAATCTGGAAGGAAAGGGGGGAAACATCTTATTTAAGCGTTCCAGCACCTCTCATTGTCAATTGCAAGAACAAATATGTGGCACTTATTTAAGTCTTTAACTAACAGGCTAGTAATTTTAAAAAGGTGCTGGTTGGCCTGTTTTTAGAGTTAAAAGCATGGCCAGAAATAATCAGTTTTGGCAGTATTAATTCATATTCACACAGAAGTGATGGTGAATTTTTTAAAACAAAAATTAAGTCATTTTTTTTTCTACACAAAAGCATTATAAGCTTTCTTTCTCCATATTATGACTGCAAGATCCTGAACAATCAGGCTTCTGCTTGCCCCTCTCCTCATCACATGTTATCTTAGCTTCAGCACATGGACCTTCATTCAGATACCAAACACACCCTTCTCTTCACTAATCTGGACTTTTATACACCAACTCCCCTTCTGCATATAATTCACTTCTCTCATTTCTTTGCAAATTGTGCTCATACTAAAAATTCACCTTAAATCTCATTTCATCAGGGGAGGCTCCAGCTGACTATTCTAAATTGAGTCTTCTTTTTACTTAACTCATGTACTGCCAGGGCCAGCCTGACGGTTGAACCGGGCTGAGGTAGGGAGGTGGGAACTGAGAAAAGAAAGACAGGAAAACGGGGTCGGGAGGACTTCAGGTAGCCATTGACCGACTGTAGCAGCTTTACTAACTGTGTAATGCCTTTTATACACAAACACTTGAATAGGAAATCTGTCGAGAGGAATGTACTCTTTGTTCCTCTTAATCTCTAAGGGAGAGACAGAGCAGAAGGACAAATTCTTGGTACAGCAAATCTCAGTAAATAGTTACAGACTTCTTGGCAAGCTCTGAAAGGTTGCTCTCATTCTACTGATAGTAGCTATCCAAACAAGTCTGGGAAAACTGTGTGGGTAGGGGGTCAGCCTTGCTAGCCCCCTCGAATGCAAGGGCCTTATCAGCTTACACCCTGTCTCCAACAATGTACCCTGTGCTATTCCTTTACAATGTTTTATCTGAATCTCAATGTTACATTTGTTCGTATAACTTATTTTACTGTCTTACTTCTGAGCTGAAAAATGCATGAGCACAGGGACCATGCCTAATATGCTAACCACACAGTCCTCAATGCCAGTGTCCAGCCCATGGTCAGTGGCCAATACATATTTATTGAGTGATGAAATGCAGTCACATTTAAAAGTGCATACTTTGATGTCAGACAGGAACATATGAGTTTTGCTCTCTGCATTAGAACCTTGAAAAAATTATGGAGAATCAACTGTCTTTAACAAAACATTAATTGATGAAGGTGTGCTCTTGTAGTGTTGTATTTGTTGCTGCCATCATCACCATCATCCTGTGCGTTTTGTTTGCCTTTGATGCTTCTGTGATTTTTAAAAAAACATTGTCTCTAAAAAATAAACAAGTAATACAAAACCAAGAATGTTTAGGGATTTTGCTAATAATGAGAATTTTAAATTTTGTTCTGAGTTCAATTCTTCATATCATATTATTCTGAATATTTTATTTTTATAAAAGAACTGGCTTCGGTCAAGATGGCAGTATACGTAAATTTAGTACATGCATCCTCCCACAACTACATCTAAGTTACAACTAAACTTTATAACAGGAATTATTCAGAACCACCTGAAATCTAGCAGAACAGAAGTCCTATAACTAAGAATGTAAAGAAGAAGCCACATTGAGACTGGTAGGAGGGGCGGATACACAAAATGGCTGGTACCACAGCCACATGTGGTGGTTAAAAATGAGGAGGGATATCTCAGCTATGAAGGTCCCCACTGAGGAATGAGGAGTCCCAGCCCTGCAGCAGGCCCTCCAGCTCAGGTTTCAGTGCCAGGAGGAGAAGTTCTTGTTATCCAGAGTTAAATTCATAGAAGCATAAAACTGACTAGCGATTAGCAGAAACTTGGGGAAAGGAAATAGAGGCTTATTATTTCATGGATACAAAGTTTCCTTCTGGGATGATAAAAAAATCTGGAGATGGATGGTGGTGATAGTTGCATAACAATTAAAAATACATTTAATTCCACTAAATTGTATGCTTTAAAATAGCTAAAATAGTAAATTTTGTTTTGTGTATATGTCACTATAATAAAAAACAAACAAACACTTTTTAAGTGCTTTAATTAAAGGAAAACAGAATGTGGTCATTTCTGCATTTTATATATTAACTAGGGGCCCAGTGCAGGAATATGTGCACCTTGAAAGGAACTGTGGGCCGCAAAGCTGCAGTAGGCACAGGAGCAGGTCTCAGCCCGTCCTCCACTCCCCTAACTGACCCACAGAATCCTGTCTTCTGGCAGCCTCGCTCCCACCACCACTGCTCCCATGCACTGATGGCATCGG
The DNA here is from genome assembly GCF_014108245.1 of Pipistrellus kuhlii. Lineage (NCBI taxonomy): Eukaryota > Metazoa > Chordata > Mammalia > Chiroptera > Vespertilionidae > Pipistrellus > Pipistrellus kuhlii. The sequence goes on along the minus strand of NW_023425515.1, from coordinate 132,018,158 downwards.
CCCCTCTTGCACCTGCTGACAGCACCAAGTAATTGGGGCTGGTGCCAGCAGCAGATGCAAGCAGGGCTGGCATCATCACCCCTCAAAAGCAGGAAGAGGTGGAAAAACCCTCAGGGGCAATCTGGGCTGGCAGCCAATGCTCACACCCACTGATGGCACCAAGTGATCGGGACCTGTGCTGAGTGCTAGCAGTGGGTGCGAGCAGAGGCTCTGGCACTGGCTATGGGTGCGAGTGAGGCCTGCACTGGCAGTGGGTGTGAGTGCCGGGTGGGACTGTGGCAGATGGGAGCAAAGAATTTTCAGTAAACACCAGAGGTTCACCCTGATGACAGTGACTGGTGCCTTGCCCTGGTCTGGTGCCCCAGCTCAACTGCTCCACCATCCCACTGTGGCCAATACCTGCCATGTTCTGTGCTCTGCCCCCTGCTGCCAACACTCACCATGTTCCGCATGTGCCCCCTGGTGGTCAGCACACATCATAGCAACTGGTTGTTCGGTTGTTCCGCAGTTTAGTCTACCTGCACATTAGGGTTTTAGATAGATAGATGATAGATAGATAGATAGATAGATAGATAGATAGATAGATAGACAGATAGATGATAGATAGGGGCCTGATACACAACATTCATGCAAGGCACTTGTCTCCCTCTGTGGCGGCAGCTGCCTTGGCCCCCACCACCATAGCTTCATCTGGAAGGGCATTCGGTCTAATTAGCATATTACACTTTTATTATTATAGATTTGAATTCAATAGACACAAGAGGAATTGGAGCATCTCCTAGCCAAAATATATCAGGGGAAATAATTAATTTCTATCTTTCAGGGTCTTTTCCTGGACCAATCAATTGGACAAGGAGTTGGCACCATATTCAGTCCAGCATGGGACAAATGCCCACAAAGAGATGGTCATGCACAGTTTTCTAAGATGGCAGCAGAGTAGGTGGAAGCTGCAATCATCTCCTGCCAGGACCAAACTGGAACTGCAACTAAATTAAAGAGCATACTGAATTTCCACCAAAGACTAGCTGAAGAGAAGTCTTATAACCAACTGGTAGGATGCAAAAAGTCCTGGCCCCACTACCAGAGGGGAAGGCTGAGGTTCTGGAGGGATATATCAGCTATGGGGGTTCCCCCTGATAAGTGCAGGGCCAAAACCCCAGACTGGGCTCCACAGCCAGGAGTTCCAGAGCCAGAAAGGGGTGTTCATATAACATCTGAGTATACTTATAACAATTACTTTGAACTCTATATCTGACTTGGGTTTTCCCTGCAATGGATGAAACCAAGCTTCCCACACACCCTGGCCGGCCCAGACCTGCACTCAAAGTTACAAAATTTCAATTATAGGAGATAAATAAATCCCCCCCCACACACACAAAAAAAGTGGCAGCAGCCACGGAGCTGGAGAGAGCAGGAGGCTTGAGTTGCCACAGTGATGAAGGAAGCCAAGCTCCCACAGTTCTGGCCTTCTCTCAAGGCTCCAAAGTTTCAATTATAGAAAATAAATAAATCCCAAATACCAGGGCCTCCACTTGGGTCACTCAGGAGCATGGCTGGCCTGAAAACCACCACAGGCCCCTCATCCAGGCCACTCTACACCCCAAGGGAACCTCCACCCTGATCCAGGACATTCTTCAGGGCAAACCAGCCATCCCCCACCTGTGCACCAGGCCTTTAATTTATCTAATTCTATCTAATAAAAGAATAATATGAAAATCGATTATCACTCCAACACAGAAGATGGCTACTCCCATGTGGTCAAAGATGTGCACTGGGCCTCTAGTGCTTTAATATTATAGCATTTGGTCCTTACAACTCAATAATGAATATTTCCTCAAGAAACAAGAAATTATATTTCTACACAATTAGAATTAGATTGAAGCTAAACTTAAAGGAAGACTATTGGTTTTTATTCTGAGCTTTAATCACTATCCACAGCACAAATATGTATTTGCAGTATTTATTGATCTCTAAAAAAATGTTATTTATTTTTACTTATAGATTACAAGCTACATGAGGACACAATCTTTGCCTTTCTCTCTTCACTGAATACAGAAACAAAAGCAGGTCAAAAATGAGAATTTAGCAAACATTGCAAATAATTGACATTATTCTTTAGTGAATAATAGATGTCTGAATAAATTAACTATTTTTCAAAGCATTTTTATATATTTTAAGTGATTAATACATGTTCATTTTTTAAATGTTTTAGTGAAGAGAATATTTCAAAGAGATATATGCACTCTGATGTTTATCCCAATATTAATCACAATAGCAAAGATACTGAAACAAGTTAAATGCCTGTCAGCAAATGAATGGATAAAATATATATGGTATATATGTATACACAATGGAACGTTACTCAGCCAGGAGAGAGGACATGGGTGGACCTTAAGCACATTATACTAAGTGAGATAAGTCAGACAGAATAAAACAAGTACTGTGTGATATCACTTACATGTGGCATCTAAAATAGTTAAGATTTTCTCTTTTTGTTTTTTAATCCAGGGTGTTTCTAAAGGATTAGAAGATCAATTCACACTCTCAGTAGGAACAGATATTTCCATAGAATAGTTTGCTTTTCCATTGACCCCTTTACTTATTGGCCACATATTCATTACTGTATGATTTCTTCTTAACAAGACAAAGCCATTCTTTGCTCTGAACACTTGAAGTCACAACTGGAAAATCTCCATTGCAAATGTGTTTACTTCTTCACAGAGATTATGACACATGAAGTCACATAGGCTTTACCAGAAAAGGGTTTGTTGTTGTTGTTGTTGTTGTTGTTGTTGTCGTTGTTCTGCTACCTTTAAATCACCTTAGAGATCTTCATCAGATAGCAAAAATCCAAACTATCCATTGCCTCAAATATTTGATGTTTTCATGGCATTCTGGCAATTAAAAACATCATGTAAGTGTCAACCTTTTCTTTTTCCAAAAGATATTTGAGAGTCTGTGCCTAAATACACTCCCCAGAGATGTGCAGAAGGTATAATGGTTCCTATCCTCAAATGAAACTCACTTTTATTTGAAAACAAATACGAGATACCAAGTCGTTGCACCTGCACCAGGACAGTATTATGTGCCCCTATTTAACACTATGTGCCCCTATTTAATGGGGAGACTGTGATATCTTTCCCGTATCTGGTATCACTGCCAACTTGGATCCTGATTCCAACAGTGCTCAAACTGTTTTGTCATTCCAATTTCCCTAGGACACAGGTACCAAGTAAATGGGCAGAGGTGTACCCTAAAGAAAGGCTGGGGAAAGTATTAACATTGTATTTCCTGTCCCAAGGTTGCAAGATCTTTTGTCTTGTGATCTTGTCCCATTCCTCCAAGAGACAGGTTCAGGGTCTCAACCTCAGGCTGCAGGTTGTGACATGTTATCCTGACTACCTCTAAGCCTCCTGGTGACATCTAGATTTCATTTGGTTGTTTTCCCCAACCCTTATAACCCTATAGATGCCCTGTTGTATTCACCATCTTCAGAATCAGGCCCAGCTGGCTATGACTCCAACCATATTTTGAAGTGAATGTTGTGTTCTTTTAAATTTTATTTGATGAAACCCTAACCCCCAATGTTCCAATGTGATGGTATTTGGAAGTAGGTCCTTTGGAAGGCAATTAGGTAATGAGGGTGGGGCCCTTATAACAAAGAATCATAGAAGCTCCCCCCACCCTTTCCACCATGTGAAGACACATCAAGAAAGCATCCCCTGGCAAAGCAGAAATAGGGCTCTTACCAAGAGCCCACCAATCCTGGCACACTGAGCTCAGGAAATTTAAGGAGAAAATATCAAGTTATCACTCAACAAATCAAAGAATATGAGACCACATTTATGAATCACACACACACAACCCTACCTACCTCCTCCTACTATCATCACCTTCATTTTCCTACTGACTCCTTATTTTTATGGTTCTTCAGGTCACAAGGGTTAAAAAAATAATCCCATATCTACCTTCATCTACCATATCAAAGGATACTGGAAACAATTACCCATTAAAAATTTAAAAGTAACTTTGTTTACATAGGTAGATAATTGAGGCAGATAAGTGAGATATTTTCACTCCTAATTCTGAAGTTTCCAATGGATTTTCAGGGATTTATGGGTTGATAGTTATTCTTGGAGAGCTTTCAACTCCTAAGCTATCTTTTGTATTCTTCATGCAAATTACACTTATTATATAGGGTTTATCTTGAGAAAATAGTACCGGTATGTTCTTTAATATATATATAGTTTTACTGATTTTAGAGAGAAAGGGAGAGGGATAGAGAGATGGAAACACTGATGAGAGAGAAATATTGATCAGATTTCCTCTTGCACATTGGGATCAATACCACAACACAGGCATGTGCCCTGACAGGGAATCAAATCATGACATACTGGTTCATGGGCTAATGATCAACCACTGAGGAACACTGGCAGGGCATATGTTCTGCTTTTATACCTAGTTAGAGATTTTATTATCAATATTTTTTCAAATATTGTAAGCCACAGATGTTACTGATAAAATTTGTGATTTCTATAAGAATTTGTAAATGCCAAAAAAGTGATAATTATAAAACATAAAGATTTGTTCACAGAATATGAATATCTTTAAACCCAAAGTTATATATATAGAACCCAACAAAAATATTAGGAAACATACCACATAATTTAACTTATACTGAGCCTTTCAGAATATAAAAAGGAGATACATTTCCCAGTGACAGTGATTCCCTCTCTGAGGGTCTTGGTCCTCGCCTGGGTGAGGATGTAAGAACAGAAGTTCTTTGTTTGTTCCTGAAATTTAGGATCCAGTTGTTTTTCTGGAACATTCTCTTTACAGGTTAGGAGTTCTTTGTCATTTATTGGCCAAAGACAAAACACTTCCTTTTGGAAAGAAATGACGGGTGCACTCTCTAGGGAGATTGGATATTTGGGCTTTGGGATTCCTGCCTGAAAGATTAAAAAGAAAAAAGAAAAAAGATGAAGTAGGAACTGTCTGAGGACAAGAGATCTAAAGATTTTTATGACAAGGATTTTTGTATCTTTGCCAAGCCATATGTTTGTGACTTCTGTTTTTAACTCCTTTAGCCTTGACATCCAATGCTTCTTTAAACCTGAAACTTACCAATGATACAAACCTAGGGGAGACATCTAATTTAAGCAAAAAATAAAAACCTATTGCTGGCATCTCCAGACCTACCCAGGGTAAAGGTTTACTAAATAAATGACTATTGAAATAAAAATTTTAAATTTTCTATCTATTTTATTCCATGTAGAAATTCAGTTATGGAATAAAAAAGAAGAATAACAAACAAGGGATTATGAAGCAATATTAAGAATGACACCTTGATTATTTAAAGAAAACTATTTTAATATTAAAAATAATGTGTATAGTGTTAGTTCTTTTTGTAGCAAAAACTTAAAGTGTTATTTTATGATGTTATACACCTAAACTATAAACTCTTTAATATAAAAAGTATATTTGATTTGACAGTGTTGCTCTTCTGCCTAGCCAATTTCTCATTAAGTGTTTTGAGAAAGCATAAATAGAAATACGAAGACAGGAATAAATAACTCAAAATTAATACTTCTCTTGAGGTTTTATCAGACACATAAATACATTTACCCACATAAATGTATCCTATTAAAATAATTTATTGTTTTAAAATTATAGCACAGGTAAATGTGGGAATTTTTTAAAAGCTATGCTATAGAAGATAAAAATGAATGCTCTGGTATTTATCAGAGATATGAGAGCAGCATAGATTGAAAAGATGCATGCTTCAGGTTTTTGGAACATAAAATTATTTTTATATGATGTATCTATACAGTCAATAGAAAGTTATATCCTTGTGTCAGAAGAGTAAGAATCTAATTATGTGAAAAAAATTTCATTATATATGGTTTTAATTGTAATTCCATGTGTAACAAATCTCTGGTCAGTTGTTTTTCTCAAAACAAAAAAGCAGAAACCATAATAAAGAATACAACTGTCTGATCTTTAGAAAGTTTTAGCACCACTGTATTCAAAGTTACAACTGGATTCTAAATTACTATGTGTAAAGAACAAATTGGTTTGAGTAATTATACTCTACTTTTCTTAAGTGAACTTAAACTCCAGTCCATAGAGCTTTTCAACCCATCTTCCAATCACCACTTCTACAGACTTCATCTAGTCTAAAACACAAATACAATTCCAGAGATCATGGACAGCATTTAGTACCTCCCACCTTGTATTGCAAGAATATCAAACTCACAGCCCACAAAGAATATTTTTGAAGCCCATCTAACATAACAGTATGTAAGAAACATTTTAATAAAAATTTCATAACTTGATTTTTACAATATCTTGTTATATAAAATTATTAATAACAACAAACTATAATGTTCACTAATGACTGATTACTATAATCATGTTGCATTGATTTTCCTCGCAGGCCTTATGTGCAGAAGCACCATTTCTCTCCACTAATACTAGCAGCGAATATTTTAGCAGCTGATCACCATGTCATTAGTCTTGTACTGACTTATTTGATGTGTGCAAAAGGAAATATTTTGCTTTTGGAGAACAACAAAAATAGATTTATTTGCATTATACTTATTAATTTGTGCAGTTATTCAGTGTCTGATAAGTTAATGTTTAAGAAAAAAATGTTAATTTTTATTAAAATGTCTATTATTTTATGTTAATGATTATTTATTTATTTCTGCCCTTAGTATTCAGCATGTCTCTATCATAATCCAGTGGTAGTAAAAATAAACAAAAAATTGCTGACAAACATTGAAATTTCCAAGAAAAGTGGGAATTTGAGTATTTTTGCTGTGAAGTAAAAAATAAAATAATTTGCTTGTTATGTAATGATGCTATTAGTGTACCAAAGTTATACATTGAAAATTGAAGCTTTTCGTTTTTTTGCAGTCCACAGAAACTTAAACCTTGTTTATTTGGTCTGTGTTAGCATTTGAGTTTAACATGGTTGGTGTCCATAGCCCAAGTCATGCACTGATACCTGAAATCAGCATTAAGGCATTCTCCAGGTACTCATCTGCTGTGATAGGGTGGCCATTTAATTTCAGCTCCAGGGTGAAATCTTGTACGGCCCAGATAGTCTGGAAAGAAACTCAGAAACTCTGTTAAATCTTCTATTCTAAAGTGTCTAGGGTAGGACTTTGCCCTCATGAGTTCTGTCAGCTCTGTCACATAACTAGGACCTGGCTAAGGAAAATAAACTTTCTACCCACAATTCCCACATTTCTCTAATAAACATGATATACTATAAACATTCTCTTTTATTATGGGTCCTTCTGCTGCACCAAAGACAAGCAAGGAGAAATCTCCATTCCCAAAGACTCCATGGCACATGGAGGTTGGGTTCCTGGAAGGATACTGCAGCTGCTCCAGGGCCTTGTGGTTGATGGTGCTCAGGCTGTTGTAGACGAAGCTGCTACACAGAAGCATGGCCAGGGCAAAGACCCATGAGTCATTCTTAGATTCACCCTGAAAGTACATTAGGGCAAGACATTCAGGGGTTTACCCTATAGAAATTCATTCAGACACTAAGTCTAGCAGTCCTTCACTTTATTTCAGGTAATGTACTCACCATGCAAATTAGTAAGTTTGAAGACAGACATAAATATCAGCTTTGACAATTAGAAAGACATTTCTTGTGACTGTGACTTTTTCGTAGGTAAAAGAATTCTCATTTTTACAAATCTTTTTTCAATTCAGTTGGATTAAATAAAATAACATATATAGAAAAATTAATGGAGCACCTGGAGTGCAATTAGGTATTCAGTGGTAGGTATTAGCATGTATTCAGTCTATACTTATGTATTGGTCTTAGGCCATATATATTATACTGTGGTTGACATAACTAGTCTTTCAAACTATGTTCAATTAAATTCAACAAATGTTTATGGAAAGTTAATCAATATTTACTTCTCTTCTTAAGTTTAAAACTCAAAGTTTTAAATGACAATTATTTCTTTTAAGATGACTATTCAAAAGAGTGGCAATTATCCACAGCAATAAATCCAACAAAAATGATGATATCTATATGTAGTGTATATAAGCAGTGGAATCTATAGCTATGACATTAAAGTACAAGTTAGAAGTCCATCAAGGAAGAGCAGAGCTCAGAAAGTAAGAAAAGAGCACATGATATGTCAAAGTCCTAAACTAAATTTTAAAGAATTGTTAGAATGTGGACTTGAAGAAATGAAGGTAGCTGTTCTCTCTCTGTCTGTGGAGTCAGCCTGGGTGGGTCCCTCCTTTCTCCTCTCCCCTCTCCTTTAATTCTGATTTCTCTACCTCTGTAATGAGTCCCATTCATTACTGGGGAATAAACCTTCCTTTAATATGTAAAAAAAAAAAAAAAGAAGAAGAAGAAGAAGAAGAAGAAGTAGAAGAAGAAGAAGGAGGAGGAGGAGGAGGAGGAGGAGGAGGAGGAGGAAGAGAAGAAATGAAAATAATCCCACAGGTGAAAGACAGAAGATGGCCAAATAGATAGTATTTGAGTTATTTGACTTGACTGGACCAGAGGTTAGATGCAGAAATTAGGGCTGGATAGTGAGCCTAGTATAGCCAAAGGGCCTTAAAAGCCAAGCTAATTTGTTTGTATAAATTATAACTTTGTCTAAATAATGGCATAAACCATAAATTATTTCTATTCTAAACAGCATTAAAAGCTGTTCTGTAGAGCAAATGTAAACACTGAGATTTATACTGAAAAGACTCAGTACAAGAGTTTGGAGGGGGAAAAATAGCCTATTAATTTATTTATTTTTCTGACCACAATTTTTTAGAAGTACTCAATTAAAATAAGAAATGGCACTCATGACAAAGTATTTAGACAGTAAGACTATATCATTGTTTGATATATGATTTTAAAAATTAACACAGAATTTGTAACTCCTCTTTGGGCCTAAAGCTATAATATCAAAAATTCATTTTAAAATATTTGTTGTACAACAAACATGCTTTTATAGAAGGCTCTGGGAGCACTTCATGAACTTCACCAGAAGACAGCAGATTCTTTGAGGGTAAGACCTTTACTTTGGTCGTTAATTTTTACATTGCTAATCCCAGAGAACTAGAAATCAGATGTTCAATAATCATTTATTAAATTGAGTCAAATCATTCACCCAGTGCTAAGCAATAATGAAAAATCGGTTAAATATACCATGATACCTTACCTAGAAGTGAAAATTTGCTTCATTTACTAGAGTTGGATTTCTAGATTTCACAAATAGGTCACAGCAGTTAAACCACCAAATATCATGAAGAAATAAGGAGAAAATACAGATTGAAAAGGATGTATCTGTGACTCTCTGACTACCTTTTCCACATCACCCAGACCGTTGGTGTCTAGAAGGACCAGGGTGTAATCAGGCTTAGAGGGGTGAGGCACACACCACATCCAGATGCCCTTGGTTTTAGACTGCACCATAGAGCCCAGAGGGAAGCCTGCAAGGGACATGGAAAAGCAACATACAATGACAGCAGATAACCTAAGCACTTAAGATGCTACAATATCAGACTTGTTAAAATGTAAGTATCCCAGCATACAAGGCATTGCTTTCTCCATTTCTTAAGGATTTCCTACTTTGTGTGTCATCTATTTCAAGGAGAAGACTATATTAACTGTGAGAATACCAGTGAGGCTAGAACTCCAGAATGAGACAAACAGATATCCATAAACCAGACAACATAGAAGTCATTGATAATCATGACAAGGACATTTTGAAAGAAAAGTGAAGTTCAAAGGCAGGAAGTGGATTAAAGAGAGACATGGGAAGGGAAAAGTAGAAAAAGAAAACTGAGAAAATATCCTTTTGCCAAGCAAAGTGATCAAATGGCTAGTAGCCAAAATGAAATGTGAGCTCACAAAGGATTTTTAAGATAATAGATATTCAAACATTGTAGGACGATACAGTCCTGCAGTCCTGCAATGGCCACGACCACCACTGGCTGAGAAATCTGGTCAAGAATCTTTAGAGCTTTCTGATTCACTGACAGATGCTCATTTTTTTTTCCATCAGGCAAATGGGGGCCATCATGTTGGGTCTAGGTGCCATGGCAACCTGCCAACCTAGGAGAGACGCTTAGTAGAGATAAGATTGCAAATTTATTCTCTGTCACAGAGTTATCCAAAGCACCCATCAACTTAGGACTAACTGAGACTTCTGTACTTTCTATGGGACCAAATGTAACTTTGAATAGCAGACTGCAGACAGCTGGCTCCATCATTCCTCCAAATCTCTGCTTATGTTAGTGATGATATATAAGGTTAGTTTTATTTATAATAAAGTTGTATTTATCATAAAATTAAAACAATTATTATCATACACTGAAGAACTACAATATTCCAAACTCTGTGATACATACCTTCCATACCTGGCCTCATTTGTACTTTCGAGAACCTGCAAGTTCAAAATTATTATACCCATTTTACAATGAGATGTATTTTTGGCTCAATAATGGAGTGTCTGCCTGCAAACCAAAGGATTCCAGGTTTGATTCTGGTAAAGGGCACAAGCCTTGGTTGCAGGGTCCTTGGGCCCTGGCCCTGGTTGGAGGCAACCAATCAATGTGTTTCTCTCACATCAATGTTTCTCTCTGTCTTTTCCTCTCTCTTCCACTCTCCCTAAAAATCAATGGAAAAATATCCTCAAATAAGGATTAACAACAACAACAAAAAAAATGAGTCTCACAAAGGCTGAGTGAATAAGTTATAGGGTCAGGATTAAAAACTTAAACAATCAGCCCTAACCGGATTGGCTCAGTGGATGTGGATAGAGCATTGGCCTGCAGACTGAAGGTCCCAGGTTCAATTCCGGTCAAGGGCATGTACCTTGGTTGTAGGCACATCCCCAGTAGGGTGTGTACAGGAGGCAGCTGATTAATGTTTCTCTCTCAACTATGTTTCTAATTCTCTATCCTTCTTTACTATCTGCAAAAAATCAATAAAATATATTAAAAAGAAAAAAAACCTAGACAATCAAGCAAAATGGCAGACTAGAAAGCTTTAAGTCCTTGTCTTCCATGGTGACATAAAAAAGCAACCCTAAGTTAGCTAAAATAACTTTATAGCAGTTCCACAAAATAGTCAAAGGCCTAAAGTAACCTAGCAAACACCCAATAAAAACTTTAAAAAGCCACATTCAAAATGGTAGGAAATTCTGTGATGTTTATGCTTGTCCTACCCCCAACCCCATACTTCCCAGGTCTTTGTCTATGGGAGGTGACTACCCAGTGCCCTCCCTTTATCCAGAGGAAACAGTGCAGGCTTTATTTACAATGTTCTATTTTAGTTTAGAGCTATTCAAGTCTTTTCTTCAAGTCTTTATTTCATTCACCTCACATGGATTTCAAATGGGCCAGGGAGGAGGAGGTGGTGGCATAACTTGCATCTCAGTTGGAAAGGAGCAGAGGGCATTGCTGAGAAAAGCTGCAGCTAAACTAACCCTCAGAAGTCTAGGCCAAGATATTATGAGTGAAGACATAAAATAGACTGTCTAAGGCAACAGCTCAGTTTCCGATTCCCTCCTTCAAACTGAACAGAGCAGAGAAGAATTTGCTTACAATGCTCTAACCTGACTGGGGCTGCCTAAAAGACTTGCCTCTTTTGCCTAATTTGGATCTCAGCCAAGGAGAAACAGTGGGCACTGCATGGAAAAACTGACCTGCAGACACCTGCAGCAAGATGTTATAGATGTAAGATGTTGTGACATATATCTTTTTTCTTACTGCTGGCACCCAGTTCCTAAAACCCTTGTAATTTTCTGAGTGATGATAGCGATGAGGGTATATTTTGTTATAATATTTGGCCTTTTGTCGTCAGATCATGAAAGAGCTCCAGGGAATTAAAGGTGAAAGGAGGTTCTTTTGTTTCTTACAACAACCCCCTTCCAATCACACCTAAACATATGCTAATAAGGTGATTTTTGGAAAGCCCCTAGATAACCACAGAGTGCAGGCCAACCACTGCTTAGACCAGGGGTCTGCAACCTTTAAGACATAGAGAGCCACTTGGACCCATTTCCGAAGGGAAAAAAAACCTGGGAGCCGCAAAACCATTGCGACATTTAAAACAAATATAACACTGCATATATTGTTTCTTACCTTAATGCTATATACCGGATCGGGCAGTTAGCTGTCAATCTGAAGAAAAAAAGGACTTTTTCACTTAACAATAGTAAAATATATTTTTGCAAATTAATAGCTAATTAAAATATTTAATTTACCTGGTTAATGGGATTTTTGCTTCTGAACCTCAGTGCACAGTGTCAGCACATCAGGGCTGTAAGATGTTACCTTCATTTTCACACAGGCTTGCAAGTTGTCAGAGCTGCGGTAAAGCTTCAAAAGAGCCGCATGCGGCTCTGGAGCTGTGGGTTGCCGACACCTGGCTTAGACAGTTGAACTTTCAGCCGCACACTTCCCGGAACCTCTGGGGAGAGGAGAGGCTCCGGACGTTGAGTTAATAGCCAGTGGCCAATGATTTAATCAAGTGTGCCTTTTTAATGAAGCCCCCATTAGAAGCTCTGTCTACATGTGTCCAGCGAGCTTTGTAAGCACATGGAGGTGCTCAGAGGGCACCCAGAGAGAGCATGGACGTTCACGCCCCTCCCCTGACACCTGGCCTTCTGCATCTTGGCGTCTGGCTGTTCTGAATTATTTTTTTTTCTTAAATAAACCAGTAATCTTGTAAGTAAATTTTTTCCTGACTCCTATCATCCATTTTATTAAATTATTGAACTTGAGGAAGATACATGTAAATAAAATTATAGGTCCAGCCTGGAGGATGCTGTGATAATAAAATCAGATATATAAGCTTATATCTTAGCATAGCATGCAGTACAAAACAATAGTTCAGTATCTGTGTGTTGAATTAGATGGAGATTAAGCTACAATCATTGCATTAAGCAAAAAGTTTCATTGGTTATGCATTTCAGCATGACCTACAAACTGTAGATCACTAGGAAACAAAGTGTACAATAAAAATTTTTTCAGAGCAAAATAGTAAGCTAGTTCGAATACACTGCTTCTATATCACCTACTTCAGTTTGATTCTTCACTGTGAAGAGCAAAGAATATAGGGTAGGACATGAGGCTCTTACAGCTGCCTTATAAGGACCAGAATTATATGCTCCCCTCTTTAGAGAGGAGATTAAAGGAGCTGAAAGGAGATGACTGCAAACACCTTTATAAAAATGAGGTCTCTGCCGAAACCAGTTTGGCTCAGTGGATAGAGCGTCTGCCTGCGGACTGAAAGGTCCCAGGTTCGATTCTGGTCAAGGGCATGTACCTTGGTTGCCAGCACATCCCCAGTGGGGGGGGTGCAGGAGGCAGCTGATCGATGTTTCTCTCTCATTGATGTTTCTAGCTCTCTATCCCTCTTCCTTCCTCTCTGTAAAAAATCAATAAAATATATTAAAACAAAAAAACAAAAAACGAGGTCTCTGGTTTCTCAGATGTAAATGAGCCACAAAAGTTTTAACTTCAAAGAAAGAAAGTGCAGCTGTTCCATCTTGTTCAGGAATGGCTTTCAAGATTTCATCTACATAAACATCTGAAGGGCCTGGTAAACCCATATTTGAGATGTTTAACAAATGCTACAGGTAACGTCAGTGTTCCTATGAAAAACAACTCAACAAACACAAGAGGGGGGGGGGAGAGAGAGAGAGAGAGAGAGATAAAGAGGGAGAATTTTGATTTATTGTTTTGAACTAATAAAGATCAGCAATGTGGGGAAGGTGGAAGGGCGATGGGGGAACAAGGACACATATGTAATACCTTAATCAATAAAGAAAAAAAGTTAGCAATGTGAAGACTAAAATTACTTCTACATAGACATTAGACATTACAGAATGTATGTAAAGTCACTCTGAAACTTCCTTACATACAAGGAATAGAACGATTAAAAGAAAGGAGACTGTGTCCGGTCTCCCTCCCTCCCAGGAGCACACCCTTGCCTTCCCCCCACTTTCTTCCCCCACAGGCATGCATTTCCTAAACTCTAAGGGGCCCCACTAGGCCTGCAAACAGGAGAGCAAGAGGCAGTGGCAGCTCACCCAGGCAAAGCACCTGGACCTGTCCCCAAGGTCTTCTTTCTCTGACTTCTTAGTGAGCCAAAGCAGCCCAGCCTAGGCTCGTTTCCTCGGCCCTTTCTTGTTTCATGACCCAAGGTTTAATAAATGTCCTCTAATGAATAAAAAATAAATTTAAAAACTATTTCTTTAGAGTATAATTGCCTATAAGCTTCTTGACAGGGACACTCTTGTTCTGTGCGTTTGAATGCCTGCCCACGAGACTGATACAGGAAGGCAGATAGGCTCCCAAGGGGGCCTTTTCCTCTCTAGTTGCTGGTGTCCTTAGTTCGGATTCAGGATCAGCACATCCAGGGGGGCACCTGGTACCTGTCACTTTGAATAGAGGCTTGGCTTCCCCAAAACTAAAGCCAGTCACAGAGCCTTGTCTGTCAGACAACAGGCAAGCTGTCCTCCCTACCCATTGTTCAGTGGTCACTCTGAATCTGAAATCAAGTCCTCAGTTTCAGATGAAGTGACATTTAAACATGGACATCCCTGAGCACAGATCCAAGAATGGTCTTAGCCGCTTGCTCAGCTATTGGTTGCTCCTCCCACCCCTTTGTCCCTCCTTTACAGGGATTTAAAAAGACTGAGGTACTTAGTCGTCGTTCCAGGAAAATGGTGGACCGATGGAACCTAAAGTAAAAGCAATTCATGATATTTTTATAGTTAACAGAGGCATTTGAACCATCTGGAAAAGGCATGAGTATGGCTGTTTGGTGCAGGCTGAGAGGAGGTTACAAAAATTCACTTACTCAACTCACTTGCACCTTAGTAAACACACTCCACCAGCTATCATATGTCCTTCCATCTTGAAAGGCTTTCACGGCCTCTCTTCTCAATACATCTCTCCCACTTGGTTAATTTTCCTTGGCACACAAGGAAAACAGAAAATTCATGGCAGGAATTTAAGCAAAGGTGCAAAACCAAGTATATTTCAAGCATTTTTTTCTTGGTGGGATTCCTGAGCCTATGGTTAGTGAAGAGCTATTAACATTTTGAATATGTCTCTAATCTACATAGCTAATTTAACAAGTATCCTTTATAATACAATCATTAGAATATAAAGATAAGTAACATAAAAATGAATAACCACTCATTGCAATATCCAGAGATTGACATTTTGCTCAGCATCTATTCTTTTTTTTTTTTTAATATATTTTATTGATATTTTACAGAGAGGAAGAGAGAGAGAGATAGAGAGCTAGAAACGTCGATGAGAGAGAAACATCGGCCAGCTGCTTCTTGCACACTCCCTACCAGGGATATGCCCGCAACCAAGGTACATGCCCTTGACTGGAATCGAACCCGGGACCTTTCAGTCCACAGACTGACGCTCTACCACTGAGCCAAACTGGTTTCGGAGCAGCATCTATTCTTATACTTCATCCAAATACATGAACCCTCTCCCAACAGAGGCACCTCCTGTCTACAGAAATTTAGCCTGCTGGCCCAGGTCCAATGGAACTGATTCAGTCAGATAAGAAAGTGATTGGGTGTGTACGTTTGTTTATGAGAAAAGAATGGAGCACCTTGCATCTGACTGTTATTTTGCAAAGAGTCTTGGCTTCCCCAGAACTAAAGCCAGCCCCAGACCCTTGCAGGTCAGACACTAAGCTGTCCTTCCTGCCCATTCTTTTCGTAACAGGCCACACCGCGAATAAATATTTTAGGGTCTCTGTCACAACTATTGAGCAACAGCATCATAGATGATCATAAACAACTGAGTGTGGCTGTGTTCCAATAAGACTGTATTTACAAAAGTAGACAATGAGACAGATTTGGCCTATGGGCCATAGTTTGCTCACCCCTGATTTAGGTCACTGTGATACTGCCACATGCTAGAACTTAACATGGGGTAATCCCCACATATATCATGGTCTTACAAGTCAATGGTCCAATTCCAGAATCTCCATCTGTGCCTGCTTCTAAGGACATTTGGATCAAATAGCATATAAACATGATTGATGTTTTGGAGCACAGATGTGGGAAAGAAATTATTTACTCCATTTGTCTGAGCATTATCCAAGTGAGTCTCTCCCTGTGTGCCTGGGCCATGCATTCTCAGATCTGCACAACTAACTGTCTAACTCCCACCCACCTAGCACTGCCAGTAGCCCCTAGATAGGCCAAAGAGAAACAAGCGGTGACGGAATATGGCTAATGATAACAAGGAAGAGCCTGATTTGGAAGGGAGTAAGGGAACACCTTCCCAGGTCTGCAGGCCTTTGTGAGAGAGCACAGAAGCGTAACATTGGGAACATGTCAAGGTAGTGGGGGTATTTCCATCTGCACTCTCTAGATATAGTCCATCCATCCCAAGCACAGATTAGGAAACAGCACAGTTACTGCGGATGCAGCACAAGGCCATACCAAAGATACAAAGGCTTGCAGGCACTGCCATCATGTGGTAATTCAATATCATAAATCTTCCTGTGAAGAGTGCTTTATAGATATCAGTATAGATTTCACAGAAATATGGTTAAAATAAAAATAAAATTCACATTTGCAAATATATCATGTATATATAAAGATAATTTTGCCTCTGTATGTCTCCTGACATAAACATTGGCAATAATTGTAGGTTCTTTAGAGATTAATTAAAATTATGAGAGAAGTAGTAAGCTTTTAAGCTCTTCTGGAGAGAATGTGTTTTAACTTGGTTTCCCCCTCCTAGAAGAAGAGATTTGGATGCACATAATTTATTTGGGAAGTGATGACAGGAAGCCAGAAGAAGGAAGAGAAAAAGGGATAATATGACAGAGAAAATTAAAAAGTAAAAAATGTGAATTATTGAGTTAAACTTGTGAGAAAGTGAAGATCAATATTAATGCAGATTCTGTGAAGAACAATCTAGAAGAGCAGTGTGAGGATTTATCCAACAACCCATGTTTCCCATTGATGGAGAGTTGCCACAGAAGTCTTCAACACACCCCCTAAACTCATAGGCTTTGCTTGTATAAACTGGACTGTCTTTGAAACCTTAAAGAAAAGCCTGAGAGAATAGAAGAAACACTTGAGATAGCATTATGCTGACTGATACCATGACCCATGACTTCACTGCTACAGAGGCAAAAGACAGAATGAGCAGACAGTATCAGAAGGAAGTAGAGGAGATCAATGAGTGGGGAAAGGGTGGCATTATTAGCAAAATATTCAGTGTTCATGAATTGGTATAATCAAAATCATTAAAATGTTCATATTACCCAAAGCAATCTATTGATTCAATGCAGTTCCTATTAAAATACCAATGTCATTTTCAACAAAGCTAGAAAAAATACTCCAAAAATTCATGAGGAACCAAAAAAGACCCCAAATAACTGCAGCAATCTTGAGAAAGAAGAAAAAAGTTGGAGGGGTCACTATATTAGATATCAAGTTATATTATGAAGCCACCATAATCAAAACAGCTTGGTACTGGCACAAGAACAGGCATATATATCAATGGGACATAACAGAGAATTCAGAAATTGACCCAAGACATTACACTCTATTAATATTTGACAATGCAGCAAGAGTATACAATGGAGTAAAGATAGTCTCTTCAAACAACGGTGCTGGGAACATTGGACAAGTACATGCAAAAAAATGAAACTAAACCGCCAACTTACATCATACACAAAAATAAACTCATACTGGATAAAAGACTTAAATGTAAGTTTGAAAACCATAAAAATCCTTTAAAAAAAAAAAAACAAACAACAGCAAAGTATCAGTCATTTTATGTAGCAGAATTTTCACAGATACATCACTCAGAGCAAGAGATACCAAGGAAACCATAAACAAATGTGACTACATCAAACTAAAAAACTTTTGCACAGCAAAAAAAACAAAAAACAAACAAACAAACAAACAAAAAAACAGCATCAAAATGAAAAGGGAACCCACCTATGGGAGAACATATTTGCCAATGATACATCTGATAAGGGGTTAATTTCCCAAATATAAAGTCTCAAACAATTCAATAAAAAGAAGACAAACAATCCAATTTAAAAAAGGAGGCAGAGGACCTGAATAGACACTTCTCCAAAGAAGACATACAAATAGCCAAGAGACTATAAAAAAATGCCTAATATCACTAATATCAGAGAGATGCAAATTAAAATGACAATGAGGTATCATTCTACCTCTGCCAGAATAGCTACCATCAACAAATCAACAAATAACAAGTGCTGGCAAGAATGTGAAGAAAAAGGATCCCCAGTGCATTGTTGCAGTTGTTGGAAAGTGGAATTTTTGAGCATGTGTCCAGAGAGGCCATGGACTATGCACCAGATAGAGTTGTCAGTGCTGACATCAGGCCAGGCCTTGAGATACAGTCTCATGGCCCCTTTCCAGCACATAGGTCTTCTTTCATAGATCACTGTCAGCTTTCTGAAGAAAGGATGACCCTCTGAACAACATGGTCATCAATGGCATGACTCTGACATTGCTTGGGAAAAACTGTTTTCTCTTGGGTTACTTGTTCTGCAAAAACAGGATGTGGTTAATGTGCTTAAAAGTGTTGCAGCTGCTCTCTGGTCTCCCTGTGTGGAGCAGTCACCTGGCTAGTCGTTCGCAGAGCTAGCTAACAAAGGCTCTTTGCTTTTGCATCAGACTTGGCTCCCTGGTGGTCCTTGGGGGATCTTGAAATCTGGGCATAACACAGTCTGATATAACCACTACGGAAAACAATGTGACATTCCCTCAAAAAAATTGAAAATGGATCTTCAATTTGACCCAGTGATCCCACCTCTAGGAATATATCCCAAGAAGCCTGAAACAACAATCAGTAAGAATATATGCACCATTAATTATCATAGCAGCACGATTTATACCAGCTAAGATCTGGAAACAGCACAGTATCCACCAGTAGATGAGTGGATATAGAAGCTGTGATACATTTATACCATCGAATACTTTGCAGCAGTAAAAAAGAAGGGTCTCTCACATTCTGAGACACATGGAGGGACCTGGAGAGTACTATGCTAAGTGAAATAAGCCAGTCACAGAAGGAGAAGTATCACATGATCTCACTTATATGTGGAATCTAATGAACAAAATAAACTGACAAACAAAATAGGTCCAGCAACATTGAAGTATGCAACAAACTGATGTATTTCAGAGGAAAAAGAGTGGGGGGTGGGGTGGGAAGAAATTAACCAGAGAACTTATATGCATATATGGATAACCCATGGGCACAGACAATAGTGCAGTGAAGGCTTAGGGAGGGGGGCAGGAGGGGAGTGAAGGTGATCAATAGGGGAGAAGGGGGACATCTTTAATACTTCCAACAATAAAGATAAATTTAAAAATAAATATACATAAATATGCAAGTAAGTAAATAATGCATTCTAAAGTCTTAAATAATAGTAATAATTGGTCAGTATGCTCCTTAATGCATATGAGGTAAATAAGTAATTGCTCCCCCTTTTCTTAGCTTTACAGAGAATAGATATTATCTCAACCCTATGATTATTATTCACCATCTCACATCTCTTAAGAGTCATTAATTACCAGTTTGGTTCAGTGGATAGAGTGTCAGCCTGTGGAAAGAACTGGATTCAATTCCAGTCGAGGGTATGTACCTTGGTTGCAGGCTCCTCCCTGTCCAGGCCCTGGTCGGGATTCATGCAGGAGGCAACCAATTGATATATTTCTCTCACAGTGATGTTTCTTTCTGTCTTTCCCTTTTTCTTCCACTCTCTCTAAAATCAATGGAAAAATATCCTTGGACGGAGATTTAAAAGAAAGAGAGAGAGTCATTACTAGTAATTAGAATCTCAGCCTCGTTTGATAATAAAAATAGAATGTGATGTATAGAAAATACATTAGTACTATTATATATATTAATCACCTACTATATTCCAGGCACTGCACTAAACATGTTCACTGTTAACATATTATGTATGTTCGCTACCATACCTCCTGTGATTCTCAGTGTGATATTTCTATTTATCAATTCATTGCCTCTGAACTCTAACTCTGCCTTCATTCCCTGTCCATAAAAGAAAAAAGAAAAAATAGAGAGAGGAACAGTTTAACACTCTGACTATTTTTCTTTTGATAAGTGTTCAAAGGTTGAGCTGTGTCAGTAGAGGATGTTGGGAGCCAAAAACCCAACCAACTAACAAACAATAACAACAAATCTAGTAGAAAAATTCCTTTGGATGTTAAAAGACAAAACAGTTACTTTTAATATTTGCTACACATAAACATCAACTGAGCTTCTTTTACAAAATACTCATACCTGAATTCTGGATTCATCCCAGAGACCAATTTAATAGGTCTGGACTTGGAGCTGAGCAGGAGAGTTTTTCAAAGATGCTTCACCAGGTGATTCTAATTGCAGTCAAGGAGGCAGACAATGGAATAAAATTTCAAAGAAAGTGTGAACTAGAAGGGAATCTGCACCCCTCACTCTCAGGGGATTATGCTCAAGGATGATTTGGTGCCAAAAACCAAGAGCATGCCTAAAGATGAATGGGATTGTATCAAAAAGGAAACAGAAGCTAGCTTAATGGGACATCCCATAGACAAATTTGGGACAATTTTAATATCAAAAAGGGTTATATGCAAATTAATCCTATTGGCAGAACAATCAAGAATGACTGGTCGCTATGATGCATGCTGACCACCAGAGGGCAGACGCTCAAAGCAGAAGCTGCCCCCTCATGGTCAGTGCACTTCCACGGGGAGAGTGCCGCTCCTCCAGAAGCCGGCTCATGGCTGGCCAGGACAGCGGTGGTGGCAGGAGCCTCTCCCACCTCTGCAGCAATGCTAAGGATGTCTCCAGAGGGAACATCCTAAGCTGTTAGTCACACATCCCCTGAGGGCTCCCAGAGGGATGTCTGACTGCCAGCTTAGGCCCAATCCTCAGGGGAACAGGCCTAAGTGGACAGATGGACATCCCCCGAGGATTCCTGGACTGCGAGAGGACGCAGGCCAGGCTGAGGGATCCCCCAAGTGCATGAATTTTTGTGCACTGGGCCTTTAGTTATGATGGGAAGTGGTTATAATAATACTAGAGGCTCAGTGTAAGAATTCATGCACATTGAAAGGAAATTAATTAGAAGAAATACTTTAGAGGCCGAGAGGGACTGCGGAGGGCTCCAGGGTATGTCCAGCCCATCTTGCCCAGTCCCAATCATCTGAACTCCAGCAGCCAGCTAATCTATCAGTCAGAGTGTCTGCCCCTGGTGGTCAGAGCACGTCATAGTGACTGGTTGAGCGGTCGACCAAACAGTCAATGGAATGGTCAGACATGTAGCCCATTAGGCTTTTATATGTATAGATAATCTAGGCAAGTATGTAGATCTAACTTTAAGTGTTAGGAAACATGAGGGAAAGGAAAACAAGGTAAATGACATCATGAGGAAATGAGTAGGCAGATCCTATGGGGTATTCTATAAGAAAACTAATCCAGTTTGTTCAAAAAGTCAAGGTCATTAAAAATGAACAAAAAAACAAAACACAGGATGCCTCTTAGAGACTGAATCTGAAAAGATATTCAAAAACATACAAGGCATGAAATATGGCCCCAAAATTGAAATAAATAAAACAGTCATGAAACTACTTTTAGAGGTAATTGGGACCATTTAAATATAGGCTATCAGGTTCTATTAGACAATTATTAACTATTATTAACTTTCCTTGGTATGCTGCTTGCAATCTGTTTATTTAGGAGTTATTATTCTTAGAGGATGCATGCTGAGATTCTTAGGGGTGAAGAATTTTGAAGTCTTATTTTTAAATGGTTCAAGAAAAGATCTGTAAAGAGAGAAGGAGAGAAAATAAATGTGGCAAAATATTAACAAATTTTTTATTTTGATGGAAGGTATATGGGTATTCATTACACTATTCTTTCTACTTTTCTATATCTTTAAAATGCTTCAATTTGACATTGAAAAGGAAAAAAAAACTGTTCATATGCACAAGACTTTTTATAATGCTGTAAAAAAAAAAAAAAGTAAAAGACAAAGTACAATCTAAATATTCTGCAATAAGAAATGGTTTAAAAGCATTGGTACAGTCAGTCCAGCCAGAGAATGGATTCAGTCAGTCAAAAATATTACCTGAGCCCTATCTGGATAGGCTCAGTGGATAAGAGTGTCAGCCTATAGACAGAAGGGTCCTCGGTTTGATTCCAGTCAAGGGCATATGCCTGAGTTGCGGACTTGATCCCCAGTAGGGCACATGCAGGAGGCAGCCGATTGGTGATTCTCTCTCATCACTGATGTGTCTATCTCTTTCCCTCTCTCTTCCTCTCTTAAATCAATAAAAATATATTTAAAATATAATGAAAATGTATAAATAAAAATCTTTAAAATGTATTTAAATTTACTCAGCTATACCATCTGAATAAATTATGTTTATCACATACTACTCTAAGCCTGAGGATAGAGTGATAAAGAAGGCAAAGAAGATTTTGGCTTACAGACAGACTACATTCTACTATGGGAAAACCCCAAATCAAGCAATGAACAAGTTCATGTCAGATAGGAGTGACACAGGGCATGGAGGAAATGGCAAATGACCAAGGAGCCCCCTAGATTGAGGGGTCATAGAAGGCTACATTGGGGTGGCAGTAGTTAATCTGAAGCTCGAATGACAAGGAGCCAACCAAGGAATACCTCCTAAATCTTCCTGTCCTCACAAAGGCAAGCCCAGAGAAAAGGCCGCAAGGCAAGCATGACAGGCTACACAGCATGAAAAGATGGCAACTTACATAGCAAATGCTAGCGCTATGTTGTTAGTGAAAAGAGTGATATAAAACCACGTCTAGCCCAGGTGATGTGGCTCAATGGTTGAGCATCAACCCATGCACCAAAAGGTCACAGGTTTGATTCCAGGCTTGTGGGTTCAATCCTGGCAGAGGACGTGCAGGAGGCAGCTGATCGGTGTTGATGTTTCTCCCTTATTGATGTATCTGTCTCTCTCTCCCCCTCCCTTATTCTCTCTAAAAATCAATAAAAACACATTTTAAATGAAAGTAAAGGAGAGATCAACCAAAGGACTTAGGTGCACACATATGAGCCTAACCAGTGGTCAAGGACGATATGGGAGTAAAGGCATGAGGGGGAGGGGGATTGGAATGGGGGGTTGAGGACAAATATGTGATACCTTAATCAATAAAGAAATTAATTTTAAAAAGTAAAGTAGTACAAAGCTTTAAAAAGCACACTTGTATTCATTCAACAGTTGGATGCACATTTTCAGAGATACATCTACAAATAGGATACAGTGGAAGCTGTCAGCATGACAGTATGTCGACTTTCACAGGTGACATTTATTACTTGTTTCACTACCTGCTTTTCCTAAACACTGAATAAATAAACATGTTACATTTATAGTAAAATAAATTATGCCTCACCCTTGGGAAGGGGGATAAAAGAAGCAGCAGCAGAAAAAGCTGCTGGTAACTTCCTGGTGGCCAGAATGGTCAGCCTGGACACCAGGGAAGGACTTTGCAGATTCTGCCTGGTAAAAATCCAGCAAGTCAAGCTGTCCCATCCAAGATAAGAATCGGGACAGAGACAGAAAAATAGGAGAACTTACTTGTATGCTACCAGCAACAGAAAACTAGCTGAGTCTCACATTAAATCAAATAACCCTTGTCCCTAACAGAGAGCAAAGCAAACTGGTGGGAGGCAGGTGGGAATCCCAATTCTCTTAACCATTTTACCAGCCAGTTTCATTAGTTTTGAGAAGCATGCCTGCTAATCAACGGGTATCCACAAGAGGGCAGCAGAGGGTCATTTGTTTTGTTTTTGTTTTGTTTTTTTAGGGCTGCAGCACTCTACAGCACTTGAAAGGGACAAAAGACAGGGAGAGAGAGTCAGAGGGCAGAAGAAAGGGAGCAGGGGAGGAAGAAGATTTAAAAATAAATTTTAACCCGGCCTACGTAGCTCAGTGGTTGAGTGTCGACTGAACCAGGGAGTCCCGTGTTTGATTCTGGTCAAGAACACAAGCTTGGGTTGCGGGCTCAATCCCTAGTGTGCGGAAGGCAGCTGATCAATGATTCTCTCTCATCATTGATGTTTCTATCCTTTCTCCCTCTCCCTTCCTCTCTAAAACCAATAAAAATATTTATAAATAAATAATATAAAGAGGCAAGTTTATAATAAATTTTCAAACTTTTTGTAATGTTTGTAAAAGTTTGCAAGAAGAAAATCAGGGCAAATAAACCAATGATGATAGGAGGAAGAGGTAAGGAAATCTGATCCACCAGGACCTGCAATTAGTAAAGCAAAACTGGAATGAGAAAAAGTTAAGAAAAAAACAGAACTCAAGTTTTTGGGAAATGGCAGGAAATATTAGTAAACAAACCAAATATTCCAAGATACTGTGTTCAGGGGTAGTTTTATATTCACTTGGGGACAGTTGCAAACATAGTGGCATCTGAAGGGCCCCATAAGTTGTATCTGTCTATAAATATCTCTCCTTGAAGTGCCCAAAGTTTTATTTCTTCATGTTATTGTGATTATTTGGGATTGGAGCACCTACAAATACATGTATACTTGAAAAATATTTGTAAGCTTTTCATTTATGAGTTTCTTTTTTTCTCCCCTATTATCTTCTCCTTTTCTTGCCCTCTGTCCAACCAGTAGCTGGCTCTGCATATCATGGCTTTCAGAGAGGGTAGTAGCAAGGCCAAAAGCAACAGTTACGGGTTTCATTTCACAAGGTCCAAACCCATGGGAGAATTTAGAAGATTCGTAAAAAAGGAAAAGGGAAATTATAAGCAGAGTGTCTCGGAAGAAACAAACAAGACAGAGGGGCTTTTCCCAGTTCGGAAAAAGGACTTCCCCTAGGAGGCAGGGTCTGGGAAGGACAAGAAAAGATGTGGGTCCCTGGAGCCTCAGGACCAGAGAAGCACCAAGACACCAGAAAGCAGAGGTTGTGCCTTTTTTAGACAAATGAGATCAAAGCCAGAGTTGTAGCGCTGGCATAGGAGAAGCCCAGAAAGGTCGGTGTTCTGCTCAGGACAACCATTCCTGGCTGAAATGTTCAAAGGCAACGGTGTGTCATTATGGTGTTCAGTGGGACTCATCCCCAACACAATTTCCCCAGTAGTGATGGGCACCTCTTATTGCACAGCTACAGAGTGGGCACAATCAGACACCCTCACCAGAGGCAGGGTGGGAAGGGCAGAGGTCTGCAGGAGCTCAAGAATCCCATCCCGCCCCCTCCCTGTTGCTGTCTGATTCTGATTTTTCCGCCCTGAGCTATATTACCAGGTATGAGCCAGCCAGGCTCTTGGCTTTTTACTTCAAGCCCCTTTCACCCCATTTCTCTCACCACAGGAGCAGAGGTGGCCGAAAAGGAGGCAGGAACAGTCAAGGTGTGACAAAGCTCTTGTCAATGCTTAATGGAAACAGGGGTGAAGTATTATCCTGAGGAAAGGAAATTTGGTGTGTTGCCAGTAGGTTTCATTTTTCCTGTACTGTTCTTATTGCTTAATGACAAGGAAGGATGGAGATCTGCCTGCATCTTATTAAGCATTTGGTTCAAAACAAGACATCTGCTACTGCTTTCTGTACTGTTAGAAGCTTAGGATGTCTAGCCGGCACGGAAGTCTGAATATCCACCGGAATAGATCCCTTCTCTTTTAATCTCTTAAGAATCCCAATTCCTTTTTTCCTTTAAAGTGTCTCCTTTTCTTTCTCTGCCCTCAGGCCCCCTCCCCAGCACTTTCATTCCCTACTCCGTTTTACATATGGACATTCCTGTGGACCCAATGCCAAGTGACAGCTACCTTGCCTGATCCACTAATCCAGTGTTTCCCAACCTTCTCTCATGATGAGAATCACCTGGTGGAGTTGTTAAAACACAGATTCCTGAATCCCAACTAAGAAGTGCTAAACTAGAATTTTTGAGAACATATAGGTAAAATTGCATACCTAACTTAGTGCTCTGTATATAAAATCTGTCTTAGAGCACTAGTTAGGTATACAATTTTACCTATATGTTCCCAAAAATTCTAGTTTAGCACTTCTTAGTTGGGATTCAGGAATCTGTGTTTTAACAACTCCACCAGGTGATTCTCATCATGAGAGAAGGTTGGGAAACACTGCACTAATCCATGGCTCTGTGTGTTTTGCACTTCCTAGTTTTCACCACACGGAAGTGACTGGCTCTGAGTTAGGATATTTTCCCAGTGAACTTACCTCTGCACATGCTTACACCTGGCTGAGGCCTCACCACACAGCCAGATTATGACGTTGTTCCCTTGTATTAATCTGCTGATGTGATCCTGTCATTTAACAAATAGTAATCAAGCATTTATTGTGTATCGTACAGTGTGTTGAATGATAGGGAGTCAAAACAACTAAGCTGTTGTCTCTATCTTTGAGGGTTTCCAGGTAACCAGGAAGGAACAGAGTGGAAGTTATTTCGCTACACAGTTAAATTTCTGAGATTTTCACCATAAGCAAAGAGTGCATGTCCAAAATCGGCTACGAGTGAGATCATTTTTCTCTTGAGCCATGGTTGAGGAGTGCATTCTTGTCGGTCAGGGCATTTTTTAAATGGTTGACTGTGCCCTCAGTACACACAGATACATGCAGCTTTGTTAATCATTTTGCACTGCTTAATCCGTGGGCAGCCTGGAATGGCAGAGTTTTGGAACGCACACCCCCAATCCTGAGCTGAACTCAACGTGACCTCTTGCTTCCTATTTTCCCACTGGCTCTTTCTAACCCCAACATGGCTTTGGAAAGTTCAGTTCACACTTGGCAGAAACTAGGTGCTGACTAATTGTTGGCCAAAGCTTTCTTCAAAGCTTAAGTTGAATCATTTTGAGTAAAATTTAACCAAAACCACCATCATTTCCTTACACTTGGACTGCTGTAGTGATCAAGGGATATTTCTTCTGAACTTACTGCTTAGCTGGAAGGAACCTCTGCCATGACTGGTTACTTTTCAGAAAGGCTGACTAAAACCATATTTTCCTTGTCTTTTTATAGGCAATTGTAATTATCTAGGACAAATGCAAGGACATGACCTTCAGAATTCTTATGTCTTAGAAGGGCTTTTGGCTGGCAAGGCCAGGATGTGCTACGGTGGGTCACACAGCCTTCCCGGACTCTCCTCTGTGCTTGGACCCCACCCCACTCTCATGCAGAAGGCCCGGAGGATACGAGATTGGAGAGGGGTGACAACCTCCACACCATTTGCCGGGAGTCCCACAGCCAAGTTAGCTTGTTGGGGCTGGAGGAACAGGACAGGGATGGCACTGAATTTTGTAGTCACTAGAGGCAACCTGGTAACAGTACATTTAGTAATAGCACCCTGGCCGGCTTGGCTCAGTAGATAAAGTGTCAGCCTGAGGACTGAAGGGTCCTGGGTTTGATCTGGCCAAGGGCACATGCCTAGGTTTTGGGCTCAATCCCCAATAGGGGGTGTGCAGGAGGCAGCCGATCAATGATTCTCTCTCATCATTGATGTATCTCTCTCTCCTTCTCCCTTCCTCTCTGAAATCAATAAAGAAATATATATATATATTTAAAGTAATAGCAAGTAGAGCCAGGTTTTAGTTTGTTTGTTTGTTGCTGGCATTCTTTCTGTAGTTTTAAAGCTGTTATTGTGCCTAAATGGAATGTGGGATGCAATTACAATTTTAGGGGCCTCAGAAGGAATCACTGCCCCCCTTGAAAATCTATAACTTTAGTTTAAGACTGAGACTTTATGTAGGTACAAGAGGCACAGTGCATGAAAATTCATGCACTGGAGGGGGGCATCCCTCAGCTCGGCCTGCCCCCTCTCACAGTCTGGAAGCCTCAGGGGCGGGAGGCTACCTGGTGATAGGGGAAAGCGACACCCCATCACATCTCTGCTGCTGCCACTGCCAGCAGTGCAAGCCTTGGTTATCTGAGCCTCAGGCAGCCCTGGGCAGCTGGGAAGCTGAGGTGGTGCCTCCATCTTTGAGAGCTTGGCAATCAAATAGCATATTCCCTCCTTATTGGTTTTAGGCACTGCCATCTTTGAGGTTATGGCAGTTAATTAGAATATTTCCTCCTTATTAGTTGTGGGCATTTTCATCTTTGAGGGTGGGGCAGTCAGTTAGCATATTCCCTCCTTATTAGATAGATACCTGGGAGGGCTGGCCATTAAGCCTTATGGATTATTTACCCCTTGATCTGAATGAATGAGTTTCAGATTCTTCCTGAGAGCTACTGATAAGGGCCAGAAAGACTAAGAGTTGGAGGAGTTGGGAGAGTGAGCACCTAAAAGGGAAATGGACGCAGATATGTACAAAGGCAGTACTGATTTTCAGAATGAGTGCTCCTAGAGACAGAGACCTGCTTTGTGGGAGAGTCAGGACCCCTGTGCAGCCTGGTAATAGTTGAAGAGCTGTGCCACCAGAGTAAAGTCAATGTTTAGATGACTGTAGGTACACAGCCCAAACGTGTACATGCAATCCCTTGCTGAAGAATAAAGGCTTAGGACTGAAAACACATAAGAAAGAACCTAATAGCCCACATTGTGTAGAAAGAATCATAGCCATAAAATCCCTGCAGTTCGGAGACTCTGGAATTGTGTCTGTGTGTGAAAGGACTTTATGAAGTGCTGTTTGAGTGCTATAATTTTATAACTATCAAAACAGTATTATAACCTTTCACCTTTTGCTGTAATTGTAGGGTAGGCAAAAAGCCTCAGTTTATATTTCAAAAGTATTTCCCAGTTCCTATATGTAAATGCACTATTTATCTCTCAATAATTACTAGTAAATGCTGGGAATAGCTCTCTAGTATAAACAGACATTGTTCCTCATGCCTCATCCAGTGCCAAGAATCAAAGATTACATGTTACTCTGGTTGATGTGGCTCAGCTGGTTGAGCATTGTCCCACACACCAGAAGATCACTGGTTCAAATCCCAGTCAGGGAACCTGCCTGGGTTGCAGACTTGATCCCCAGTAGGGGTGTTTAGAAGGCAGCCAATCAATGTTTCTCTCCCATCAATGTTCCTGTCTTTTTTCCCCTCTCCTTTCCTCTCTCTCTAATCAATAAAAAGATATTTTAAAATAAATAAATAGGGAAACTTGCAAAGACCTGGGTATTAGCAGTGTTGATAGTCTCATTCATTCACTGAGACCTTGACCTGAAATAGTCAAGCTAATAGCGTGGCATACATTATCTAATTTAATCCTCAAATGAAAAATAAAGTCCATATTATTATTTCCATTTTATGGATGAGGAAGCAACAACTCAGAGAGACTATGTTACTTGCCTGAGGCTTTACAGCTAGTAAGTGGTGCCGCTGGGATTTGAATCTAGGTCTACATGATTCTGGAGTTCATGCACTATATTCCTTGCCATCTGCTCACAATTTGAAGATATAAGCAAAATTACCAAAAATAAGTTTATTCTTTTCTACTTCATTCCCCAGTCCTGTGTCAATGACCACTTTGGTTACCATGGTAGGCTAAACAAACTCCATCCCCCCAGCTAGGTCCGTGTCCTAATCCCTCAAACCTCTGAATATTTCCTGAATTTGGGAAAAGAGGAGTGTGCAGATGTGATCTCATCAAGGATCTGGAGATGGGAAGCTTGTGCTTATTATTTGGGTGGGTCCCATGTACTTGCAAGGGTACTTACAAGAGGGGCACTGAAGGAATCAGAGAGAGGGGTAGGATATGGGTTGGTGAGAGTGGGATGGAAGTGGTGTTGGGGAGAGGCTGAGAGCCTCTGGAAGCTGAAAAGGACAAGGAAGTAGAGTTTCCTGGGACCCTCCAGAAGGAGCCCACATCTTGATTTAAGTTGTATGAAACCCACTTCTGACTTTTGACCTCCAGAACCATAAGAACAGAAATGTGTGCTGTTTAAAGCCATGAAGTTTGTGGTAATTTGTTACAGTCAACATAGGAAACCAATACCGTTAGAATTATTTCAGACTCACATCAAGATCTTCTGAGCTGTTAGAGAGGTAGTAGGTATGTTTCCCACAAGGTCTGACAACTAGTTAATACCACATTGTGGAACTGGAATCTGAGTCTCTTGAGGCCTTAGTGCTAGGCTCTTCCCACTACATGGTTCAGTAGACACGCAGATGTCTCTGGAGTAATAACAAGAGGGAATTTGAAGTCAAATAAAATGTAGACAAGGTCCCTAGCTAGTTTTGTTCAGTAGACAGAGCATTGGCCTGTGGACTGAAGGGTCCCAGGTTCGATTCCAGTCCTGCACATGCCTGGGTTGTAGGCCTGATCCCCTTGAGGGGTGGGAGAGCATGGGGGTACAGGAAGTAACTGATCAATGACTATCTCTCATCATTGATGTTTCTATCTCTCTCTCCCTCTCCATTCCTCTCTGAAATATATATATATATATATTATTATTTTTTTTAATGTAGACAAGGGAGCACAGGTTTAAATCCAGACACAGAGATCAAATAACACCCTGTGGTTTTGTTACAGAAAACAGCCCAAGATACACAGGGAAACCTTTCTTTGCCTAACGTCTTGTGCTTAGAAATAGAACAACTCAGGCTTGACTGAACTGTGCTAGCAATGCTACCTACACATACGATAGGTTCTTAATAAAGATCACTTCACAAGGTGAGGACAGGTATGAAGGTTACTATAATATTGTTTTTTTTAAAAAAAACCAATACTGCAGGAGTTGAAATCAGAGTTGGATTTCACTTCCAATTCTGCCCTTAGCTCTGTCCCTTGGGTAAGTCAGCTGCCTCTTTGGGTCTCAGCTTTCTCCTCCATGAAATGACCTGCATGGGCCATTAATGCTCTTCTACACTAGACAAGTCAGTAGTCAGCAAACCTCAGCTCACGAGCCACATGTGGCTCTTTGGCCCTTTGAGTGCGGCTCTTCTACAAAATACCACATGCAGGTGCGCACATATAGTGCGATTGAAACTTCATGGCCCATGCACAGAAGTCAATTTTTGGTTCTCAAAAGAAATTTTAATCATTGTACTGTTGATATTTGGCTCTGTTGACTAATGAGTTTGCTGACCACTGGACTAAGTCATTCAGTGCTCTCTAAGGAGACAGCTCCGTCCTGACATGGGCATGTGGCTCAAGAGCTAAGCAAGGAGCCCTGAGGTTCAATGCATGCCTTCTGAGAGCCAGGTGCTGTGCTCACAAGGTCATGTTATGATCCACAATTTACAGCAGAAGAGCAGAGACCCAGGGAGCTCAAGTGACACAGTGGAGTTCACGTAACACGCTATAGTTAGAACCACTTCCGTCTGACTTGAAATGTTGTGGTTTACAACCCTGGGCCACCTTCGATCTCCTCCCCAAAGGTTAAATGTTGTCACTAACACTCACACCCTTCAGGTTACAGACACTTCCACACCCATTTGCTCATTCAATGCTATCAAGGGCTCTGTGACAAAGCCAAGGCAGATGAGGAAATTGGCTCAGCTATGTGTGCTTCCCTTCAGTGCTAGGAAAGAATCCATTTGCCAAGAATGAACTTCAGTATGTAACTAGTAGACATGCTCACCAATAGTGTCTTGGGAATGAGACAAACACTCAAAACTGGATGGGCAAGGTAAGTTTACTCCTGTGCAGATGGGTGCTGTAGAGCCAGCTGAAAATCACAGGCAAAGCATATGGGAAGGGGAAGTCCTCTGGATTTTATTCCCTGATGCGGTCTGCCCCACCCCTCACTCTGACTCTGACTGGTCAGAGCTCAGATTCACATTATTGCACAATTGGCTAATTCAGAGGAAGGAGAGGGGTATGGCGGAGCCTAAGAAGGCAGCGAGCTCCTTTCTTTGACAGAAAAGATTGCTGGTTCACTTGCCAAAACCGGTTTGGCTCAGTGAATAGAGCATCGGCCTGCGAACTGAAGGGTCCCGGGTTCGATTCCGGTCAAGGGCATGTACCTTGGTTGCAGGCACATCCCCAGTAGGGGGTGTGCAAGAGGCAGCTGATTGATGATTCTCATTGATGTTTCTAACTCTCTTCCTCTCTGTGAAAAAATCAATAAAATATATTTTTTTTAAAGATTGCTGGAGATTGCTGGTTCACTCTCACAAGTATAATACTGAGCTTGCTGTGGATGGAAAATACTAAACCAAATTAACATAAAAAAGTTATATTAGGACAGGTCATACAAAGTGGTTTCTCCTGCCAGGTTGATAAATGAAGATACTATGTGGTTAGTAGATATTGTGTATTGTCAGTCACAAAGAGTGAGCTGTATGTCTTGCAGACCATCCCTATCAGCCAGTTCCTATGTGTACGCACCCTCATAGGGACCCACGAGAGATATAACCCAGCATTTGGTTTTTATGACATTGACCTGGTTCTTGTGAATCTTTATATATTATCTTTCAGAGCAATTGCATTACTTTTCTGTAAGTAAAGAGGCAACTTCTTTTGCTTTGTCTTAAGCAATGTATGTCTAGTGTGTGGAAGAAGGAAGAAAGGGAAGGAAAGGAGGAGAAGGAGGGAAAGACATAAGGAAGGAGAAAAGAGAGGAGATCAGGGGAGATCTATTCACAAAGAGAAACATTTTAGTTCATGGAGAAAAATATTTCTTAGACTTTATACATATAATAACAGAGCCTCAGACTCAGTTCCCGACACATTTCAAAGGGTTGAAACCACTATAGGCTACATCTTTGGCCTCAATACTTTAAGCTAATGATCAAAAATAAAAAGTAATTAGAAAAATATTCATATATTTAAATAATGCATAGGTCAAAAAGAAGCGACAGTGAGAATTAGAATGTATTTTGAGCCCTTCTTTGTAATGACAAATGGTATATGCTTTCTTGCTGAGAGTGACGGTCTCCGGATCTGTTTTCGACCATGTGAAACACAGGGCATGTTTACACTCAGCTGGGGAAACCCAGCATGGTGCTTTCACACTAGATGTAACTCCTTGCTTTGTGGAAACACATTCTGAGGCTCAGGACTGAATCTCTATTTGCTTGACGTTAGTAACCTCCCACTCTGTCTCAAGTTAGTTCTCCTTGGCTAGAAGCAAGGTTTATATTTTTAAATAACAATGGAAGAACATATAGATCCAATTACTTTATTCTAGCTTTGTACCGTGGGTGTCAAGTTGCTGAAGGGAAAAAGGTCTCCTCAATGTGATTTTCTGTACACCTTAAATATGTCAGTTCACGAGTAAAGACAATATGATAGTCAAAATAAGCTCAACCTGACATATTAACTACCAGCTTGCTTCTGTGGGTATCCATTTTATTTTCGAAAGTCTGATCAAGAACTATCCAAAGAACAACTTTTAAAAATTCTTTTGTAATAATAGGTTATCTGGTGATGAACTTCTTTGACTGGCATTGTAGTTCACTTTATGAATTAGTGACATATTTAAAATAAACCACAGATCCACTGTGAAAAGTTGCTGAAGAATTACAGCAACTTTTGAAAAGAATGTTTCCAAAATATTTTAATTAGAAATGTTGGCCTGGCTGGTGTTGTTCAATGGTTGAGCATCAACCCATGAACCAGGAGATCAGGGTACATGCCCTTGTTGCAGGCTCAATATTCAATGCAGGACATGCAGGAGACCGCTGATCCATGATTTTCTATCACCATTGATGCTTCTATCTCTCTCTTCCTCTCTCTTTCTCTCTCTGAAATCAGTATAAACATTAAATATTTAAAAAGAAATTTCAAAATATGTATGTAAAGCCATTTCAAATTATTCATGGTAATAGAAAACAGGAACAATTTAAATTCATGTACATCCCAAAAGCTGCTTTTTCCATCAATCCTTTTATCATTACATAAATTCTGAAGGTCGAAGGTACTCAAGTCCTAGCACTGCCCCACACTAGCTGCATGCTTAGACTTTCTGTGTGCGTTTCTTTGTCTGTCATGTGGGCATAATGATGATACTTCAAGGGTTTATCTTTGTCAAATCCTGTAATGACTATGAAAATGTTTTACAAATCATAAATATTAACTAGTATTGAATATTAATAAATAACAAAACATATTTGTTCAATTTCTAATAGAAGTTATTGTCCTTAGAAGAGAATACTGATATATTAAGTACTCCTTAGTTCTATTACAATATTGAGAAAGCAAAGAAAGGTATTTAAAACACTCAGCAAATAAAAGGCATGATTTGACAAAGGTATAACTGAATCTGTGGGATACTGAGAAACTCTAAGAGTTGTCTTCAGGCTTTTTCTCAAACTCACTCTACAGAGAAAGTATTAATACAACCCCAAAAAAATTATAAGAATACTACATGAAGATGATATATAGCTGTGTTTGTTATGGGGACTAGAAAGATAAATAAGGTGAAACTCTGCCTTCAAGAGCAAAGAATAATGAATAGTCCTTAGTCATCAGTTGGGATAATTATTCCAAAATTATTCCCCCCACAGTTCACTCACTCTCTTCCTCTCTGGCCCCCTCCCCCTCTGCCTCCTCCTCTTTTCCATCTTGCTATGTGTCTATATACATTTAAACATATGTATTTGTATGTGCACAATTGAACTTATATTCATATATCATGTTAATAGCCTCTAGGATCATTTTTTACCCACAGAATTACTTATCCCTAACATTATCTCATTCTTTCCCACCATTCACATGCTTGCTCAAATTATAGGGAGCCTTGAAAAATTAGTGAAAATAAATACTATTTTACAAATGACTTTAAAATCATAAGAGGAGATATGATAACAGTTAATAATGATTGAAGGCTTATCTATCAAATACTGCCCATCTCATTTAAATCTCAGAACTATGCTATAAAATAGATATTTCTGTCAATCCAATTTGCAGATGAGAAAACTGAGAATTGTAGTTTTAGTAGATTGCCCAAGAACATACAGGTTATGTGTGATGAAACCTGGAATTAAAACCTACATTTCTCTTATTGTAGAAACTATTTTTGCAGGTGTGTGTGTATACTACTATATATGCGTGTGTGTATGGTGTTCATGAAAGTATGTATAATTATTACAAAAATATAATAAGGAAGACACACATAAAGATCTAATTTGTAATGTGAAAAGTACAAGAAACCTTCTGTGCATATGATGATCTATATATATAAAAGGCTAAGTGACCATCTGACCGGCCAGTAGGTATTACGTGCACTGACCTTAAGGGGGCAGACACTCAATGCAGGAGCTGCCAAGTTGCAGTGACTTGGCCGTGGTGCAGTGATTCTTGAATGATGTACCCTGGAACAAGAGAGGAGGGGAGCCTGATTCCACCCAGGATCATGTGATTCCACCTTCAGCTATGGTTTATGTTATTGCTGTGTCACTGTTCGTCCTGAATCTGGTTTACTGCTGAGCTGCAGTGACCTCAGATGCCCTTCAAGCTATAGTGCAGCCTCAAGTGTGGCTAGCTGGGGATGGTCCATGGGAGGTTGGTTCCAGGATGTGTCCAGCCTATCTTGCCCAGTTCTGCCTGGCCAGCCACTTTCTTATAAGTACCGCGCACTAACTGATTGCGCCACTGGAGCCCCTGGCCAGCCACTTTCTAATTAATTTCCTTTCAATATGCATGAATCCATGCACTGGGCCACCAGTAATTAAATAAATATTAAAAGGACAGATTACATAAAAGGGCACACCTCAGGGGAAATGAACTAATTCCTTTTCAGAAATAAAGGATCTCATCAAAGAGATAATTTAATGGACTGATTTTACTATGTTGGTAAGTTGTTTCCAAAGATGGCCACCATCTTCTCACTTCTGGATTCTCAGGCCACTTCATTCTGAAAGCTGGGGTCCATTTCTCCTACTTTTGAATCTAGGATGTTTTTGTGACTTGTTTTGTCTAAAAGTACATGGCAGAAGTGACTCTCTGACAGTTACAGGCTTATCCCTTAAATGGTGGTTCCCATTTTCATTCTGTTGGAAGGTAGAAGCCATGTAAACATCATTTATTTTTTTTATTTTTTTTATTAAATTACAATATTATCTGTGTACATATTTTAACATTACCCTTCCCCCTCCCATATATACCCTCCCTCCCCAGAGTTTTGTGTCCATTGGTTGTACTTATATGCATGTATACAAGTCCTTAGGTTGATCTCTTATCTCCCCCAGATCTCCCTACTCTCCTTGCTGTAATTTTACAGTCTGCTTGTTGCTTTACTGTCTAAACATCATTTAGAGAGAGGGAAGCTACTAGATAGATAGATAGATAGATAGGTAGATAGATAGATAGATAGATAGATAGATAGATAGGTAGGTAGGTAGATAGATAGATAGATAGATAGATAGATAGATAGATAGATAGATAGATAACCATTTGTATAGAGAGAAGCCCTGGATAATAAAAGACTTTGCAGGAAAAGAGAGAAAACTGGTCAACCCCCAGTTAGTCCAGCCACCCCAGGTGAAGCACTGGACATGTAAGTGAAGCTTATAGATCTTCCAGCTCCAATTGAACCATCACAGCTAACAAGGAGCGAAGACAACCCATCCCCAAGTTGCAGAATCATGAGAAATGAATAGTTGTCATTGCCTGTTAAGTTACCTATAGCTCTATAATAAGCTACCCCAAATAATATGCAATATGCAACTGAAACATCTTTAAAATGGTTTATATTATATTCTACACTGAGCAACAGACCCAAAAGTCATGAATATGTAATGACTTGCTAGGGTTTTTAATCAAGCTGAAGGCAAGTAAGTTTTTATTACTTGAAGCTTAGTGGTAGCTATAAATCTTTTGTAAATATAATGCCAGTAATGACTTATTTTTGTTGTTCAAATTTAGAAATTGCAGAGCTCTGGGCAAACATCCCACTTACCTCTCAAGGGTAATATAACAGATTTTGAAAGGTTAATCTTAAAAACCCAAGTCTTTTGAAAGATATGATTAAGAAACTGGGATACCTTAAGCAAATTATAAATAAAAAATATTCCTCCCAAGGACTTTTTCAGTTTATTTTGTTTAAAAACATCTTAAATTGAAAATAAATAAATAAATAAATAAATAAAAATAAAAACATCATAAATTAAATTTATTGAACCTGGAGAGTTTTAAATGAAAATGAAGATTTTTTAAAAGGCAGAAATCATTTTAAAATGGCTGGAAACAGAGAGAAGTTAATATATATGTGTTTTCATTCCTGCCAACCTGGGAAAGACAAAGATAAATGAGATGCAGAGCCACCACTATCCTCACACAAGGCGTTTAGGTTCAAATGCCGCCCCTGCTCAGGTTCAACAAGAACACTTTAAAGAGAACTGAATTTCCTGGGATTGAATTTTGAATCCCAGTCTGCCTTCCCTGGTCATCTATTGGAATTGGAAATGACCAGAACGTAAACAAAACCAAAGGCTATGAAAGGTTTCTAGATAATTAATAAATATTTTACATGACTGAAAAGTTGACTTAGAAAATTATGGAGGTACAGGCCACATGGCTGCCACATTTATCACCAAGGTTGACAGCTGAGTGAGGTGATTAAGGGTCCCAGTCCTTTTCATTAAGTCACCTGTTTCCAGACCAATGCTTCAAGGTCACTCCATGAAGACAGTATTCCTCACCTACTCACCTAGATACCTGTGCCTCCCTGCCAGATGACCTTAAAAATTCTATTGGTAACAGAATATTCAAGAAACCTTTCTAAATTATATTAAACTAGTAGCCCTGCACACGAATTTGTGCACCAGTAGCTTTCTGCAGGGCCTGGTCTCTCTGCACCCGATGCCCAGAGGCTCTCCATGGCCCAGAAGCCCATCTGTGTCCCAGCCTGGCCAGAGGCCCATCCACAGCTGGGTGTGGAATGCTTACCTCGTTAACACAGCAACAAAGCAAGCATTCTGCCAGACCGCTCACACTGCCTGCTCTCAGTGGCTGCACCCCCCAGGGACTGGGAACTCCAGCGGAGCTGAGAAGACTGGGTGCCGCCATCTTGTGGTTATAGGTGCCGCCATCTTTGGAATGGAGTGACAGTTAATTTGCATATCACCCTTTTATTAGATAGGATGGCAAGGAACCTCACATTTCTGAAAGTTCTATCATTTGAACCTTCTAAATCTACTCATGTAACAACCTAACCAACTCAAAGTATATAATAAATCTCAGAAGTAATCAATTTATGCTCCAGGCTCTGAGCTAGAAAATAAATAATAAAAGTAAGAACTTTCTAATAAGTAAATAAAAGCAAAGTAATTAACTCACAAATTATTTAAACCTCTATAAAGTTGTTCAGATAAGGCTCTCAACCTTGAGCATTACTATCAGCACAAAAAGTGTTTTTGCTGAACCAAGTTCTCCAATACAAAATAAAATAACAATACATTATCTTTTTCCTTAAATTATGTTACTTTTATTTTTAATAGTTAAATATTCATATGGTTCAAAATTCAAATGAGTATAATATTAAAAGTCACATTCCTATTCTGTCACCCCCACCATCCAGTTCCCCTACCTAGAGTCTCTTGTATATTCATCAAAAGATATTTTATGATATTATAGACATATCTTTCTCCTTCCCACATGTTTTCAAAATAAAAATGGCTACCTTATATTTGTACATTTTCTACAATGCACATAAAAATAACTTATGTTTCTTTGGGAGGGAGGTTCTTCAAAATATCTTTTATTTTATTGAATTTGGAGGGTGACATTGGTTAATAAAATTATATAGGTTTCATGTATATAATTTTATAATATATCATCTGTATATTGTATTGTATGTTCACCATCGCAGGTCAAGTAAAAAAAAAAATTAAGCTCTTAGGCCTCAAAATTCCATGGGCATTTATTTTGATTTTACAAATGAGGACACTGAGAAAACATTAAAAAAAAAAAAAAAAAACTTGCCCAAGGCAGAGATAGCACATAACCTTGCTCTTTTTATTTCAATCAACATTCCTTTTACTGTACTTCAATATCCTTATTTATTCATTCATCACTTCATTTGTTTTGCAAATATATAATAAGCTCCTATTCCATGCAAAATATTATGTTAGGTGTCTTGCAGTCCATATATTTTAGTGAGAAACAATTTCTTCTTCCCAAGAACTTAAATTGTATAGTGGAGATAAAAAAGATTTATATAAAATAGAATGTTCCAGTATGATTTTACAGCTATGCAAGTTACTATGAAGGTCCAAAAAACAATGCAACTATTTTTGCTTTGAAATATCAAACAAGGTTTTATGGTAGAAATGGTCTTTGTGTCAAGCCTTGAACTACAAGTACAATAGGAACAACTTAAACACATCAGTACAATTAAAATACATTTATTTACAAAGTATTGCAAGCATAGCAGAAGCATTTAGTTAAGTAAATAAAGAATTTTTCATGGGAATAAAATGTGAACCTCTCTCACTATAGCTCACTACAGCACAGATTACTCTCACAAATATAATGTTGAGCAAAGTAAGTCAAACACTAAAGAGTATATTCCGTGTGATTCCTTTCATGTAAAGTTTTAAATGAGTCAAAATGATGCTAGAAATCAGACTAATGTATACTACTGGGAAAGAAGGGCAGAGGCATCTGTTGAGAGATGAATGAAGATAATTTGTCTTCTTAGCCTGTGTGGTGATTACATAGGTCAGTTTACTTTGTAATGGTTTACTGAGCTGAACAAATAATTTACTCAAAATACTTAATCCTAATATTTTAAATTTAAATAAATTTAAATGTGGATAAAATACAGAAAAAAAGGCATTCCTTTGCTTTTGTTTATTACAGTCCCCTGTGGAAAGTATGAATTCACAATGCTATTTCTCTGACAATCATAGGACCCTATTAGCAAATGAACACATAAAAGACTTTTAAATGTGATGTTTAGTAAGTCTCTCTTTCATTATCATTACAAATCACCATCAAATATTTTTACCTATCTAATGACATTATTTATTCCTGCTGGCTGTAGGTTGTTTCATATATCCCAATATCATGATGATTGAATGATTTGTAAAAGTTAGAGATTATGTTAATTTTAAAACCTCCTATGAGATTATGATTTTGTCAACATACATATATTTCAATTTCTTACATTGCTGCTTATAATTATCATTCATTGAAGAAAACAAAAGAAAGCAAGTCCTGAAATCTTGTGTGGACTCCAGGTACAAGAGAGCAACAGAACAGTCCAACTAGTCAGTGTTGCCAGGATGTCTTCATTCCTACAATTGTTAAACACATAGAGTATTCGAATTCATAATAATTAGGTTCCCACTTCTAATGAGTAAGTAAGGACTGAGAAATAATCCTTTATTTTTATGTAACTCAGGAAGAGGGATCTGTGAGAAATCAGGGAGCAGTTCTATAAGAAGACTGAACTCTGGCCACAAGAGGGCGTTGTGAGAGATGCAGAATAGCTGAGTCCAAGGCTGGGAGATCCATGGCCACCAAGTGCTGAAAGAGAAATCACTTACATCACTGGCTTTCTGCATTACAAACCTTGAATAATATTTGGCCAGGACCAAGAATGGTAAATTAATTTTTAAAAGTCAATCAATAGCAGTATGTTTCCTGTTTGTTAACTCTACTAGTAAATAGGCCTCTTAGAGGACCTGATTTTGAAAACTCAGTTCAAACAGCTCCTGTGGCTGTTAGGGAAGAATGGAATAAGCTTCTTTCTTTTATCCTCAGTTCTCCTAGTGAACTCCAGTTCCTACCAG
Organism: Pipistrellus kuhlii; assembly: GCF_014108245.1. Lineage (NCBI taxonomy): Eukaryota > Metazoa > Chordata > Mammalia > Chiroptera > Vespertilionidae > Pipistrellus > Pipistrellus kuhlii. Next base: position 131,977,519 of record NW_023425515.1, on the reverse strand, counting down.
AACAATATAGCAACAGAACTGCTCTAGAATCACTCCAAACTTTTATGATCATTGAATGTCATCTGTATTTATTGAACTGACACTACCTTGCTCTGCATTTATTTTAAAAATGTAGATGTGAACAAAAATTACAAAATTGACAAGATTCTATAATAATGCTATACCTCTCTTAGAGATACAACTAACTGTTCTATGTCTATGCCATGTCTGTAATAATATTTAACTAGAGGCCTGGTACATAAAATTTGTACAGGGGAGGGTGTGTGTGTGTGGGGGGGGGGTCCCCTCAGCCTGGCCTGCACCCTCTCTAATCAGGACCCCTCAGGGGATGGGCCCTGTGGCATAGGGCCTAAACTGGAAGTCAGACATCCCTCTCACAATCAGGGACCTCTGGCTCCTAACCACTCACCTGCCTGCATGCCTGATCATCCCTAACCACTCTGCCTGCCAGCCTAATCACCTCTAGCCAGCCTCCCCTGCTACTTACCTGCCAGTCTGATTGCCCCTAACTGCCTCTGCCCTCCCCCATTCCCCCCAATGTGTCTTTGTCCAGAGGTGAACCAGAGGATCTGAAGATGTCCAGTTGACCCAGTCTATAATAATTAGCATATTAGCCTTTTATTAGTATAGATTGTAGCTTTTTGTCATTTTTATGTATATTTTCAAATTCATGAATTTTCTCTATATAAGACTTGTTAGACTGATTGTTCAGTTATCTATAAATCAACAAAGAATAAGTATTTATAATACAAGGTAGGTGATGTAAACCCTTTGACCACATAGTATTTAACCAAAATCAGAGAGAGAAAAACCACAAGATAAAGCCATCAGTAGGAGTTGCCCATTTTTTTTTTTTTTTGCTGTTAATATAAGAATTTGCTTAAAGAAAAGTGGCCTTTGTACTAGCAAATTCCACTAGAATGAAGCAAGCTGACAAACCTGTTCAGCTGTAACACATGCTATCATCCATTAAAAGGAAGGATTACTCAAAACAATGCCAATATCCCAGAAGTCTCTGAGAACCATGAAGAATTATCCTAGGTCTAGAGATGTACTAAAGGACTTTCCAAAACATGTCTGCCCGAATTGCATAACTGCTCTGAACACTTAGTCACCTTTCCCACTTTTTGTACTGGAATGTCGACAGAACATCCTGTGCCCTTTTCACCATTACTTATGTGTTTTTTAAGAAGGACAGGTACCTCTCCCTTTTGTTCTCAAATGTACAGATCAAGAGCACTATAACTAAGCTGCCGTACCTAAGGAAATACACCCTAGGAGCCTGGACTTGACTTATACAATGGGATTCTGGACTTTGTTCTGATACTGGAATGGGGTTATAAGAGGATCTAAGAGTAGGAGAGAAGGGAATTCACTTCCTAGAATCCCCAGTGACCATCTCTATCTCATGGCACTCAGATCTTTTGTAGTCTCATCCCATTATGTACCAGGGTAGGTCTGTCACCAAAAGCATATGACAAAAGTCATGGTGTATTCTCTCCAAAATTAGACGAATCCTACCTAATAAAAAAGTAATATCCAAATTAACCATCACTCCACTACATCCACAAGCCACACCCATTAGTCACGCCCACCAGTCCATCACAACAGGTATGCAAATTAACCCCACCAAAATGGCTGCAGCCACAGAGAGCAGGAGGGAGGCTTGGGTTTCCCCAGCAATAGAGGAAGCCAAGCTTTCCACACACCCTATCGGGCCTAGGCCTCCACTCAAGGATACAAAGTTTCAATGATAGAAGATAAATCCCCCAAAAAATGGCAGCAGCCATGGAGCTGGAGAGAGCAGGCTAGGGTTGCCCCTAGTGACCAAGGAAGCCAAGCTTTCCACCTGCCCTTGCTGGCTTAGGCCTCAAATCCAGGCTACAAAGTTTCAATTATAGAAGATGAATGAACCCCAACAGAAATGGCTGTCACCACAGAGGAAGCAGGGAGCTTGGCTCTGCTCCAGGCCACAAAGTTTCCATTGTAGAAGGTAAATAAATTCCAGATGCCAGGGCCTCTGCTTGGGTCTCCAGGGGGCATGGCTGGCCTGCAAAACACCACAGACCCTTCACTCAGGCCACCCCACACCCCAAGGGAACCCCCATCCTGATCCGGGACACCCTTCAGAGCAAACCAGCTGGCCCCCACCCATGCACCAGGCCTCTATCCTATCTAATAAAAGAGTAATATGCAGATTGACCATCATTCCAACACACAAGATAACTGCCCCCATGTGGACACAAGATCGTCACCACAAGATGTCCAGCAGGGGAGGGCAGTTGGGAGGCACCAGGCCTGCCAGGCAGGGCAGTTGGAGCCGATCAGCCCTGCAAGGGAGGGCAGTTATGGGTAGCTGATAGAGGATGGAAGTTGGGGACAAACAGGCTGGCAGGAGAGCAGTTAGACATCAATCAGCCGGGCATGGGAGTAGTTAGGGGTGATCATGCTGGCAGGCAGAAGTGGTTAGGGGCAATCAGGAAGGCAAGCAAGTGAGCAGTTTGGAACTAGCAGTCCTGGATTGTGAGAGGGATGTCCAACTGCCCGTTTAGGCCTGATCCCACCAGGATGGGGCCTAAACAGGTAGTTAGACATCCCTTGAGGGGTCCCAGATTGGAGAAGGTGCAGGCTGGGCTGAGGGATACCCCCCCCCCCAATTCCTGTGCAAGAATTTTGTGCACTGGGCCTCTAGTTAGATTATAAAAGGTTAATGCTTCTATTTGGAGAAACCCCTGCCCACTCTTCTCATCACTTTCTTTTTCCCTCTTTCACTCTGGAAGGAGGAATGACATGAGCATTCCCATAGAGTGTTCCATATAGACAGGAACTAAGCTTCCTTCCAACAACCATAGCTATCTGCCAAGCCCATCTTTCAGACCTACAACTGGCGTAGGGTTTGAGGACTTCAGCAGGATTCTGTACCATTGATCTGAGGATAGGAACAGAGAGAGATACGTAAAAGATTTGCTGATTTGGCTCCTCAACAGAGAATGAGAGCTGCTAGGATCTTATCCTGGACTCATTTTACAAGAAATCCCACCTGCTCAACCAGGGGCTTGGCCAGAAGGCAAGAGGTCCAACAGAGTCTGGGCCTGGGCTGGACTGGTAGAAATCTAAGAGCTAAGGATACTCATAGTCAGCAGAATGGGGGGCACTGCTCACCTTGTGGGAGTTTAGGTCAGAGGGGCCCTGCAGGTGAGCTATCAAAGAATCCAAGATGGTCCTAGAGGAAAAAAAAAAAAGTAAGCTTTAAACATCAGCCATCCCAGAGAGTAAAAACACAGAACCAAAGTATCATCAGTCAAGTAAGAACTTCCTGGTTCTTTTCCCTCTGTCCCTCCCTGAGCTCTACACTTAATAGTATGATATTCAGGAGAGACCTGAGGTTGATTAGGTAGGAGAAGCACCCCACAGACCCTCCCTGCCAAAGTTGATAGGAAGCAGCATGAGATAGGGAGGGGATAGGAGATAAGAAGATCTTACCTTTAACTAAAACTCAAAATTTAGGCTGGACATGCTAATTTTTAATCAAGTTCTGTTTTGCAAGTTAAAGCCACAGTGGGACTTTGTCATTAAGTCCCCTTGAACTTTTTCAGCAGCAAGAAAAACATTTCTCTTACTGAATACACTTTAAAGTGACAGCAGGAGGTGAAAATGAAATTGCTTCTCTTATTAAGTCTCTCAACCCATGCTTATTCAATATGCCCATTGTATTTATTATAATGGAAATGTTATTCAGGCTAAATTATGAAGAAACACAAGAATTTAAATGGAAAGTTGCATTGCTATCATGAAAAGTATGATGATAAACAATAGCCACAATACTGTATAATTAAAAAGCTTTTTAAATACATAAATCTATGTGTTATTATATTTACAACCCTCCACAGTAGTTGCAGCATATGTTAATTAAGCACCCCACTGACCTGGTTCCTCATCTCTCTATATATTTCTACCACCCGGAATCACTGGATCTGGATCCAGGTCCTCCCCAGCTGGCTGGGTTGCTAGGCTGGGCTGGGACTGCCCCAGCCCCACATCCTAAGGTTCTATGTTGCTCCTCATATTCTCATTCTGACTCTGGCACTAGCCTCCACTCCTGGTATCTGGGCCTTCACTGAATGTCCAAGTTTTGGCATCAACCTTCCTGGCTTACAGTTGGTTTCTGCCCATCCTCAAGTCTTTAATAACTTGCCTATATTCTTGTTCCTTCCTAGGACATCTTCCAAAGTCATTTCCAAATTATTGGAGGCCTATCTTAGAAATATGGAGGCCTAGTCGACTAAGCCTTCATATCTCTTGACAAATACTTTGAAATAATCAATTAGGTTTTCTGACTTTCCATTTTCTCAGTTATAAAATGGGAATATTAGTATCTACCATGCAGCATTACAATGTTGATGAGAGATTCTTATGTACCTAACCACCATGGTGCTTAGCCCAGTACAAATGCTTGGCAAATGCTTTATGGTACCATTATGATTTGGGGGGGAATGGAAAGACCACCAGATGCCAAGAAATGATTGTGAGCTATGCTCTTAGCTTCTAGTCAAGTTCCTGGCACATAGCAGGCAATCAATAAACATTTGTTGAGTAAATGGAGGACTAAAACAGGGAATGAGTGTATCCTAGAGATGCCATTCCAAGGCTTAGCATATACTGGTAGTTGCTTGCTTAGAGCGAGCAGCATCTGTACTGACATCTGATGTGTCACCCATATGTGTCATTCTCTATGTTTCGAGGGGCCTCTAGGTCTTGCAAGCTCTGAAGCATGGGTCTGGGACTGCTGCCACACTGGGATGTTGCAGGATGCTTTAATGCCTTTCTTTAGCATATAGGATTCATTCACAGTAATAGATGTCACATCTGCCATTTCAGAAAGTTCATGTATCTAATGAGCATTTTTCCAGGCTCTACCCTAAAGAAGGAGTGGGTCAAGAAAAAGATCACTTTATAGCCTACATGACTTGGTTGCCTGAGTAACCTCTTGGTCCATATTCACTGAGTGGTAAAAGGGTGGGGGGAAAAGGTATTAATTGAATGTGGACATAAGAAAATTCTCAAGTGGCATAGATGTGACATCTAATGATGCTGTTGTAATAGACTAGTTAGTATTTAACAGAAAAGGAATAAAGCAGAGACAAGAAAACACAGACATGCCATTTATACAGCTTTGCCAAAAAGCTGCATTTAACATTCTCTAAGTCTGTTCCCCGATGACTGATGGGGGAAGGGACTGGACAGAGGCAGTTTAGACACATGCCCAGAATGGCCTGAGTGATGTGGAAAGGTGCTTGTCTGACTGTCACACCGGGGAACAAAGTAGTGGCCAGAATAGGCGTGGCCACTACAAGTGTATGAAAGCTCAGTATTTAAATTTCTAAACAAAGAAGCACACTCTCTCCCCAGCTCCTGGCTCTTCTGTTGCAGGGGGCATGCTTCCCTGTGCCCACATGGCCATGTGGAACTTCATGATGGCCTAATGAACTTGAATTAGCTTGGATGCTGAACTACTCCCGGCTGCAACATGGAACAGAACTCTGGACACTGGCCTTGCTTTTGGTTCTACTGGAACCCCAGCTGCACCTCTTTCAGGACTGGTTTCAGGGTCACACATGGGACTTTGAAACCCAGGAAATGAAACTCCACACAAAGGAAGCCTTTTACCACATCTCATTCTCCCATGGGGGCTTCTGAAAATTCTCATTTCAGCAGTACCCAAGAACCTCACTCCCACGAGCAGCAGAGGAATGTGATTCTCTGATAACATCATTACATTGAAAAAGAATTGAATGCTGAAGAGAAGGAATGGGGGAGTTCCAGGAGTAGGCAGAGTAAATTAAAGGGAAGTCACTATAGAATGAAATGTTATAAGAAAAATGCCTCGTGATGCCGCAAAAATCTTTCAGTACACTCTGAGACGAGCTATGCTTACTCCATATTGAGAGTGAAATAAAATACAGCATCACAACGGCCCAGGGATGTTTAGCCTCATGATCTATTCATAAAGAGAGAACAAAGATGTATTTATACTAATGGCATTTGAAGAGTAGTTGAAACTAGTAAACGATGCCAACTCGTACTGCAATTAATAAAATATCCAAGGCCAGTGATATGGAAGGGGGAAACCAGATGCTTTTAGGGACCCATTGCCCTTTATGTGGGATGGTCTCCCCAGAGCAAAAATGAACACTAATGCAGAGTACTGACTAACCAAATGGGTGACTGGAGCCATATGGTCGTTGGTTCAGTTCCAGCTCAAACAGCAGACCAATGTGTGGTATTCTCAGATCTTTCTAAGCCTGGCAGCATGCAGCAAATAGCTCATCTGTATTGCTGGGGATGGCACCAATGAGAGCAAACATCTATTTACATAAAGGCAGACTCCAACGGCCAAAATGACTTTATATTTGGCATGGCTTACTCATAAAAGCTGAGCACTTAATAGGCCAGGAAGCTATAATTGGTCCATTGAATTGTTTCCCTCATTCTTGGTAAATTTCCAGTGTTGTTCAAGAGGCTAAACCCACAATTTACAGGGTTTTATCTTAAAGCTAGCTAACTAGAAAAGTTATTTTACATATAGTTGAAGGGTAACAATCTGGCCCTTTGTACTCAAAAATATGTATTTATTATTTCATTTTAAAAGCAAGGGTTCTTTTTTAGTTGCTTTTTTTATGGTTGATAAATTGTGCTTTTGTGTATGTGTTTATGTTTAAGGCACATATTTTAAAGACCTGAATTCTAAACTTCTTTCCAGTACTTACTAGCTGTTTAACCACAGTTATTTGTGGTCCTCTCTTCCTAATCTACAAACTAAGGGCAGGAATACTCCAAAAATTGTTCTGATGCTAAATGGAACACACAGAGAATACCTAGAAAAGAGTCTGGAAAATTAAATGTTAAATAATTATCAGTTACCTCTGCTTCTTTCTTCTCTATCCTCAATGTTACAAGATAATTAAACACAATGTTTTTAAGACTTTGAAAAGTAATTTGACCTAAATTTATCCATCTGCCCAAATGAATGTATTTTTCAGAAAATAGCTCAGGTAGGTAAATCTATGCAGCTATAACAAGTATGCCCTGAAAGTCAGTGTACAAATTGAATTGTTAATATCTAATTAGTAATAATGGTAGTTAAATCAGAGTTCACTTTTAAAAATCATGTGATGTACCCTAGCTTAAAATAAGTAACCAACCCTAATTAATGTTTTGCAAAATTAATTCTTTGAATACTATATGAATACTTTGCCTAAAATGGGATGTATTCTTAGTTCTTTGTCAGCCAACAATTACATATTTATTCAATAGTGGACTTTGAAAAAAGTATTGTATAATGTTGATTATATTTCATATCTGAAAACATACTACTGTCAGAAAGATTATAATATTTGATTTATTTAGAATCATGAAACCATTGCTACACTTTGATCTGTGGTAAGATTGGTGTGTTAGTGTATGTGTGTGTGTGTTAGTGCATGTTATAACATGAAATATAGACATATACTATGTCTAGTACATAGTATAAGCTTAACGACTTATTGTGGCAGTTTGAGGATTTTAGCAAATATTGGGTATTATCAGCCACTGGCAGACACTTCTTGAATTGATGTAGGACACAGTCCCAAAGGTTAGCAAGAGGAGAAACACTAGTTCACTGCTTGTGGGAATGCAAACTGATGCAGCCACTAAGGAAAGCTGTATGGGGGTTTCTCAAAAAATTAAAAATGGAACTTCCATTTGACCTAGCAATCTCACTTCTGGGGACATATCATAAAAACCCCAAAACTCCAATCAGAAAGAATATACGCACCTCTATGTTCATAGCAGCACAATTTACAATAGCTAAGATTTGGAAACAGCCTAAGTGCCCATCAGCAGATGAGTGGATAAAACAGATGTGGTACATTTACACGCTGGAATACTACACTGGATATAAAACAAAATAGTCTTTTACCCTTTGATACAGCATGGAACAACCTGGAGAATATTATGTTAAGCAAAGTAAGTCAGTAAGAGAAATTAAAATACCACATGATCTCACTTATCTGTGGAATCTAATGAACAAAATGAATTGACCAACAAAATAAGGCCCAAAGCATGGAGGCGTGGAGCAGACTGACATTTCCCAGAGTGAGGATTGGGAGGGGCAAGAAGAGATAAACCAGAGAAGTTATATGTTTACTAGAGGCCCGGTGCACAAAATACACGATCTGGAGAGGGGTCCCTCAGCCCAGCCTGTGCCCTCTCATAGTCTGGGACCCCTCGGGGGATGTCCGACTGCTGGCTTAGGCCCTATCCCCCCCCCCCAACCCCTCCAGCTTCCTGGGCATCCCTCTTGCAATCTGGGACCCCTCATTCCTTACCGCCTGCCTGCTCACTCCTTACCACTTGGCTTGCTGCTCCTTAGCAGCAGGTTCCTTACTGCTGGGCTTGATCCTCCTTAGCATTCCTGCCACTGCCTCTGCACTTGCCAGCCATAAGCATGGCTTCTGGTTAAATGGCACTCCCTCTGTGGGAATGCACTGACCACCAGGGGGCAGCTTCTGTGTTGAGTGTCTGCCTCCTGGCAGTCAGTGCATATCATAGCCACTGCTCATTCCGGTTGTTCTGCCATGAAGGTCGGTTAGGCTTTTATTACATATACTAGGGGCCAGGTGCACAAAATTCGTGCACTGGGGAGAGGTCCCTCAGCCCAGCCGGCCCCCTCTCACATACTGAAAGCCCTCAGGGGATGTCCTACAGGTGGCTTAAGCCCTCTACCCATTGGGAATGGACCTAAGCCGCAGTCTGGCCTCCCTTTGCTTGAGGTGACAGGGCTGATCAGAGGAAGGCACCAGTCCCATCACCCCACTGCTGCAGCCACTGCCAGTCACCACAGCAGCCAAGATATTTTCATCAACATGGACTCCAGTCTCTTCACCATGAAAAAATGAAAACTTTCTTTAAGCATTTTCAAGATGTGTCTTTCATAGGATATGACATTTCTTTTTCTTTTATAAAAATATATTTTATTGATTTTTTTTTTACAGAGAGGAAGGGAGAGGGATAGAGAGTAAGAAACATCAATGAAAGAAGAAACATCGATCAGCTGCCTCCTGCACACACCCTACTGGGTAAGTGCCCACAACCAAGGTACATGCCCTTGATCAGAATCGAACCTGGGACCCTTGAGTCTGCAGGCCGATACTCTATCCAATGAACCAAACCAGTTAAAGCAGATATGACATTTCTTTCCTTCTTTTTCTTTTTATCCTCACCTAAGGATATGCTTCCATTGATATTTTCCCCTTCCCTCCAATCCCAAGCTCAGCCCCTTCCCAAGCCAAAGTCTCCACCCAAGGCTTTAGGCTTGGGAAGGAGTCGTTCCCCCCCCCCCCCCCCCCGCACCTCCTTATTAAAGGCTCAGCCCCTTCCCAAGCCTAAAGCCTCTGCCCAGGTTTAGGCTTGGGAAGGGGACCCCTGCCCCCTCTGATCACAGGTTGGACCCCTTCCCAAGCTTAATCCCTCCCGCCACCCCCACCTCTCCCACTGTGGTGAGCAGGGCAGGGAGCTGGCCATGCCCATGGCCACCTCTCTCACCGTTTCCACAGCCATGCTTGCTGTCACCGCCTCTGGGGCCACTGCTGTGCACCCTGCCCCACCCCACACGTGCTGCCAGTGCTTTCCCTCCAGCAGCCAAAGCCACCTTACTTTCCACTTTGTCTCCCTCTTCCTTCTATGCTGTCTTCAGTCTTCACTCCACTCCACTTATGCAAATTAACCACCATCCTTCCACTTATGCAATTTAACCAACATCTTTGTTGGGTTAATTTACATACTTGCTCTGATTGGCTGGTGGGCGTGTTTTGTGTGGTGGAGTGATGGCTAATTTGCATATTACTCTATTATTAGGTTAGTTATGTATAGCCCAGGGACACAGGCAATAGAGGAATGAAGACTTAGAGGTTGCGGGGGGGCGGGGAGGGGGGGGGACTGGGAGGATGGAGTAGAGGAGAGGAGAGGAGAAAATGGGAGAAATCTGTAATATTATCAACAATAAAAAATATATATTTAAGCCTGGCCAGCATGGCTCAGTGATTGAGCACTGACCTATGAACCAGGACATTGCAATTCGACGCCCAGTCAGGACACATGCCTGGGTTGCAGCTCTGTCCCTGTTAGGGAGTGTGCAGGAGGTGGCAGATCAATGGTTCTCCCTCATCATTGATATTTCTATCTATCTCTCCCTTCCTCTCTGAAATCAATAAAAATATATTTAAATATATTTTAAATAAAAATATCAATCAATAAATAAAATTTTTAAAAGTATGGAGAAAGTATGAGCCTCTCCATCAAGAATTGACTTTGTCTGGATTGTGGGGTATTGAAGGGGAAACATAGGGCTACTGGAGATAAAAAATACATTGCAAATAGAATATATAGGAGGGAAAACACATAGAAATGTTAAAAATTGGTGTATGCAAAGTAGAGGTTATTGTCCTATTATATTGTTATTGTCCTAAAGAACTGTCTATTATTCTAGCTGTACCATATAATCAAAATATTAATAAAATAATGGTGAATTACAGATCAGTCTAATTTTGTAAGGAACTAAATACCAAAAGTGATCAACTGTCAACAGATACCAATCATTAGTACCATTGCTTCACACATTCTGCTTAACCCAGCTGTAAGGTCTCCTTGACACTGCTATAAGGAACCTTTTTAAAAATATTGAAATGCCATCTGCTAAAAAATATTCTGGCATGACAAATTTAAACAATGTGCAACCCGAGAGATTAAAAATATGGTACAACCATATCACCAATCTTGGCTGGCATTGAAAAAGCAGATGTTAGAGGAAACTATAGAAAGTATTCTATTTGAATATAATAGCTCTAAAATTTTCTCAAATGTCTTTGTTATAACTCTCACACTATTCATATGCCAATGAGATCTTTGTGGTTTTATTTTTGGAATTATTAATTTGTCAGACTGCACTGCTTCTTTGCATCTAAAATCATAACTTTTGTGTTAGGAGAATACAAGTTACTACTGTGATTAAAATCAGCACTTTCAAATATTTCGATGGTATCCCAATAGCATGCCATTTGGAGACACAGGTGCTATTTGGGAGAGTTATTAATCTGCTAATATATTTTAAATTAGCAAGACAGAGTGAGAAAGTGATATCAAACTATTTATTAGTCGCCTAACTTATCATTTAGTGGAATCTTATTTTTAATGAATGGAAATTTCTCTTTAACCTAAAAATTTTGAAATGGTGTCTATGATCTACTTCACGAAACATCTTCAATGACAGAAGAAAACATACATAACAAGTATTTAATATATATCTGTCTGAATGTCCTCTTTCACTCTATTCTTATGAAGAAATATCACATTGTCACCTATTAAAGAGCAACCAGGTGCATACATACGCTATTTACAAAAATATAGCTATTATACTTCTGAAGAAATTGCTTCAGAGTGGTGCTTAAAAAGATATTCTTAGCACCTTAATCGTTGGCACCTTAATAGTTAGCACTTGACCCACAATGAGGTTTAGGGGGTATGTAACACCACTTGAAGTCTCTCAATGGCCAATTAAGTTGAAAGAAATATTTTCCATACAGGATTCTCATTTAGAGAAATAGCTAAACCAAACAATTTAAGCATATTGAGTGGGAAATGGACCCAGAGTATAAAGTTCAAGCCTACAGATGCTTTCAAAACCAAAGGAAGTTTTGGTAAAAGGCAATTGGGAGGAGATTAATAGATTCATTGAAGATATAACCCAAACAATAAGCCAACTAGTTGCTGTAGAAAAATGTGCAATTGAAAGAGCTTTTCTAGGGTCTGAATAATCCCCCCCCCCAAAAAAAAAATTCAAGGATGATCCCTTCAAAAGAACCTGAATTCGATTAGATAAGCGTGTGCAGCAATTTGTTTTCCAAGGCGTTTTTACAAGCAATAGAGCAATCAACCAGCAATTAATGGAATTTCACAGGCGGGTGTGGTCAGGTAACCAGAAAGACCTAGAACCTTATCAAAATCACTGTCCTCCCCAGTGACCTAGGCTTCCTGTATCTCTAAGGATGCATTCCTGAGGAGCAATGTCAGAGGCTTCTTCACTGTGAGTGTGTTTGGGACAATGGGGGATTGGGGGAGAAAGAGACTTCACTAAAATATATTTATCATAATAGCAAAGGAGGCTGGTGGGAACAAAGCTGCAGTGGGCTAAGAATTGACTTCAGATGTTGACTGAATATATAGGAACAGGTGCAGAGAACCTGAAACAATAACTAAGGTGGCTAATATAACAAAAGCTACAAATAGACACCCGGTCTCCTCTCTTCTCTCAGCTTTCTTAAAAGACATAAAATTGTGTAAAATAATAATGTTAACAATGTATTACTGAGTTTATAACATGTACAGAGATAATAATACATGTAACAATAAAGCTGAAATAAGAGGGGGGAAAAGAACAGAGCTATTGGGAGTGATGTTTCTATAATCTCACTGGAATTGTTAATATAATCCTGAATCCTCATTATACACTCATTATAATAATTAGCATACTAAATGACATACCCTGAGCTGCCTGATGAGAAACAAAAAGCCCATATAAGGACTCAAAATGGCCAATGGAGCTCTTCCCAGAAGTCTCTGCTGTTCCCCTCCTCCCCTGAAAGATCCTGAATATTCCTCCCCCTTATTGAATACCATATTCCTCCATTAAAAGAGCCTCAATAAAAGAAGTAAATCTTGCCCAGCTGATGTGGCACAGTGGCTGAGCATCAGCCCATGAACCAGGAGGTCACAATTCCATTCCTGGTCAGAGCGCGCACCCAGGTTGTGGGCTGGCTCCTTAATAGGGGTTGTGCAGGAGGCAGCTGATAAGCTCTGCCTGTGGAGTACCTTCTCTCTGTCCACTGTTTCACTGATAAACTCTTTCACTTTAAAGTCTATGCCGGCTGGCATTTGAACTCTGCTGTAAGAAGCCAAGAAACCACAGTGAGTCTCAGACACTCGGTTCCCCAGACTGCCAGAACACCTGCATCAGAGGGACATTTTACAATGATGAAACTATCAATCCATCAGGAAGCTATAACAAATAAACATATGTGCACCTACCGACAGAGCACCAAAAATATGACACAAAAACTGACAGAATGAAGAGAAAAAAATATAAACGTTCTCCCTCCCATATCATCCTGAAGCCCTGGACAGCATTTAGTATAAGAACCTAAATGAAAAATATTTGAGGCAAGATTTATTCTTTCATATTTTTATTTTTTAAAAATTAATATACTTAATAGTTTGTCTAATAAAAGGCAAAAAATATATAAACTCAATAAAACCAAAATAACAAGACTGCTCATTCACTTCTTAGTTCTTTTGATGTTATACAAATACAAACTCATTACTTCTTCAGTTCAAAAAAAAAAAAAAAAAATCCAGAAATATTTACTTGGGAAAATCCAGGTTCAAAAGATTTACCAAAGCCTGAATTTTGTCCTATGACTATTGAAATTGATTGTTTTTAGAGGTTTGATTTTGTTTAATAGCAGCTACACTAAGATGAACAATATTCACCCTTTTAAAGTGTACAACTCAGTGGGGGTTTTTCCCCAAAAATATATTCAGAGTTATGCAATTAGAATCATTATCTAATATTAAAATATGTTTATCACCAGAAAAGAAAACTGTATCCATTAGCAGTTCCTCTCTGCCCTTTCATTTCCAACTGCAGAAGCCCCTATTTGTGTTTTTGTGTGTAAATTTTCCTATTCTGGATATTTCACATAAATAGGATTACATAATATGTGACCTTTTGTGACTGGTTTCTCTCAGCATATTTGCAAGGTTCATCTATGTTGTAGTGAAACTGGACAACCAAGGAGTCTGGGCTGCCCATCACTACTTGAGCCAACTCACCAGAGACAGGGTTGAATCATATGTGAGCATTTATTCCAGTAATGCGGGCAATATGGGAGAGCAGCAGGTCATCCACAGAAATCTGAGCTCTGCAGCCACCCATAAAGCCAGCTGCTTATATGGAGTAGGACAAAGATTACTTGGGGAAATAGGGATTACCTGTATGGGGAGGTAGGCAATGTAGACAGGGGTGGGACTTGATTTGGGCGTACTGAAATTTCCATGATAATAAGCAGTTCTTGAATGAAAATGGACCTTGTTCCAAGGTGTACTCTCAGGTCCAAAGTTGACTCTCAGTTGGGAGAGAAGGGTGCATTCAACTCCCAGCCAGGTTAGAATGTCCTTTCTTTAACAAGAATAAGGCAATCACAATTAACAGAGCATGATTATATTTCCTATAACCATAGCTAGTTCCCAAAATTCTATTTTGCCCCTAATAGTAGCACTGATCCATACTTCACTACATACTTCATTACATTACATTACATTACATTACATTACATTACATTACATTACATTACATTACATTACATAAATATGTTCCATTGTACAGATCACAATTTGTTTACCCACTTGTCAGTTGATGGACATTTAGTCTTTTACCTTTGGTTATAATGAGTAATACTTCCATGAACATTTGTGTACAGGGATTTTTTGTGCATACACCGTGTTAATTATCTTGAATACATACTTAGAAGTAGAATTAACGGTTATATAGTAATTCTATGTTCAACACTTTAGGAAACTGCTAGTCTGTTTTTGAAAGTGAATATACCATTTTACAACCCCATCAACAATGTGGTAAGACTTCCAACATCTCCATGGCCTCACTGAGCCTTATCATTGTCTTTTTATTTTAATCATCCTAATGCATTTGAAGTAGTATCTCCTGCAGTTTTGATTTGCATTTCTTTAATGACTGCCATCGAGCATCTTTTCATGTGGTGTGTGTGTGTGTGTGTGTGTGTGTGTGTGTGTGAACTGCCAATTCAAATATTTTGTCCATTTTAAAATTGGGTTATTTCCTTTTCGTTGTTAAGTAATATTTTTATACATTAAGATGCAAGTCCCTTATCAGTTTTATGATTTACAAGTATTTTCTACCATTCTGTGATTTGTCTTTTCACTTTCTGAACATCGATATCTTAATTAATGCTGTTCCTCTCTTTTTATTTACAATGAATAAAAAAGAATATAAACTTTGAGCAAGAGAACAAATATAAGTGCTCTGAAGGAAGGGCTGAAATAGAAGAAAGACTGAAGAAATGCAGGGGGATGGAGGTAGGGAAACGGGAAAGAGATTAACCACAGAAATTAAATACATATGCATATCCCATGGGCACAAACAATTAGTGCCTGAGAAGAGGCAGGAGTTGGAAAAAAAATGGTCAGTGGGGGGGGAAAAGGAGAGACATCTGTAATACTTTCAACAATAAACAATAAGAAAAAGAAAGAGATGAGACTTAGCACTCGAGTGTGAATCACATCATTCTCAATGCCATAACACCAAATCTGTACTTTCAACACAGAAAAGTATATCTGCCATATCTTATTTCTAAAATCCAGGACTTCCAAACTCAAATCAGAGTCTGTCATGAAAAACCCAATCAACTATAAGTTCTTGCACTATGAATATCTCCAGCAGAGAGCACTAATGTCTTTTGAATATTTAGCATAAGTAGCTAGAAAGGGCTTAAGGACCAGGTACCACCCTATCTCATTCCCACACATCTGGGAACATAAGACACAAGGGCATTTATTCCAAATCAACTAATAGTTTATTGAGCACACACTATTACAGGTACCATGTTAATCCTTGGTGAGCTGAAAAAGAAAAGACATATATACTTCTTACCCTCAAGAAATTTAGTGTTTAATAAAGATGTTTACCTCCATCTCCCAATAGCCTAATCTTCCATTAATCAAGGAAAGCATTTAATAACTAATCATCCACTTCCTTATCTCTATCACACACACACACACACACACACACACACACAACACACACACACACAGGGAGTAACTGCCCTTGGTTGGAAATAGTAAATTCAGGAGTGATTTAGACATAATCTAGTCAAAGCCTCTCATTTTATACATGGAAACTCTAAACCCAGACTGGGCAAGTAATTTACCCAAGATTATAATAAGAATTAAGATTAATATGGGACTTACTATATGCCAGGAATTGCTCTAAGCATATATTTTTTAAATATATACAGATGATAGATGATAGATAGATAGATAATAGATAGATTTAATTGATATTTAGAGAGAGAGAGAGAGAGAGAGAGAGAGAGAGAGAGAGAGAGAGAGAGAGAAACATCAATGAGAAACATCTATTAGGTACCGCCTGCACACCCTCTACTGGGGATCAAGCCCACAACCTGGGCATGTGTCCTGATGAGGAATCAAAACCGTGACCTCTTGGTGCACAGGATGATGCTTAACCAACTGAGACACACTGGCTGGGTTCTAACCATATTATTCATTTAATTCTCACTACACCCATTTTTCAATAGAAAACTAAGGCACAGAGAAATTAACAAAAATAAAACAAAAGGATTCCACATAAGGGTAAAGCCAAGATTTAAACTCAAGTAGTCTTGTTCTACAATCCATGCTTGTAGAACTATGCTATACTATTTATGTAACTATTAATAAAGGTAGTCATAATTTTTGAACTCTTGTCTTTATTCTTTCTTGTTATTTTATGCTAATCATCACGGTTTCTAGCATCTCCAAAGAGAATGCTCTGGTCAAAAATCATCAAAGACCCCTAACTGGTTTGACTCAGTAGATAGAGCACCTGCCTGCAGACTGAAACATCCCAGGTTCAATTTCAGTGGAGACATGAAAAGAGTGGAGACATGAAAAGGGCTCACCCCGAACCCACATGCACTAGTTAAGAAACCAGAGAACTATCTCAGCTGCAGACCCTGAAGTGTGAGGGGTCTTAACCCCACACTGGCTCATCAGCTAGACACAGCAGTGCCAGGGAAAGGAGCCAGCATACCAACAGGCTGTGAAAGTCAGCATGAATTCCATCTGCCAGGGTGAGACAGAAGACTGCTGGATACTCAATTGCCCTCTTAAAAAGCCAGTGCGCAAAATCTTGTTTGTAGCCAATCACCCTGAGCTCCAGCAGAGGGAAGGAGCTCAGAATAGACGGAAGTCATACAGGGAGAGACTGAGTAGTGTGACTTCTGGGAGAGGGCTAGATGAACAGTCACCAATGTTTCCGTGCTGAGTCCCTCTCCCACACCACCCACAGACATCATCTGTCCTGGGTCCAGCACTCCCACTCATGTAGGAATGCACTAGCCCCACCCTCCAGACTTTCTGTGGCCCTGTCCTCCTAAGTCACGCTACAGAGGAATCTGCTGGTTATCACCAGCCTGGGAACCCAGTGCATTCTTATTGGAAGACTCTTGAGAAGGGCCAGTCAGACTCAGGGACTATCAGAGTTGCACAGATAAAATTGCATTGTAGGACTCTAGACTCTAGAGTCTAGAGGGAGAGCCATTTTTTCCCCAGTGCACTCCTCCCAACTCTCTGTCATCCCATCCTGTTGAGCTCATGCCCTGCAAAGGAGGCAGGCGAGCAGTTGGGAGCCAGCAGTCCTGGATTGTGAGAGGGATGTTCGACTGCCCATTAAGGTTCGATCCTAGACTCTTTTATTAGATAGGATAGAAGCCTGGTACAAGGGTGGGAGCTGGCTGGTTTTCTCTGAAGGGTGTCCTGGATCAGGGTGGGGGTTCTCTTGGGGCATGGGGTGGCCTGGGTGAGGAGCCTGTGATGGTTTGCAGGCTGGCCACACACACACACACACACACACACACACACATACACGGGACCCAAGTGGAGGCCCTGGTATCTGGGATTTATTTATCTTCTACAATTGAAAGTTTGTAGCCTGGTGTAGAGGCCTCGGCTGTCCAGGGCAGGCAGACTTCCTCTATCTCTGGGGGCAAGTCAGGCCTCCTGCTCTCTCCAGCTCTGTGGCTGCCATCATTTTTGTTGGGATTTATTTATCTTCTATCATTGAAACTTTGTAGCATTGAGTGAAGGCCTGGGCTGGCAAGGGCAAGTGGAAAGCTTGTTTTTCTCCATTGCAAAAGAAACCCAAGCCTCCCTCTTGCTCTCTGTGGCCCCAGCCATCTTGGTTGGGTTTATTTGCAGAGTAGCTCAATTGGTTGGGCATCCTCCCATGCAATGAAAGTTTGTGGGCTCAGTCCCCAGAAGGGGCATGCAAGAGGCAGCAGATGGATGTTTTGCTCTCACATTAATATTTCTCTCTCCCATTCTCCCTTCTTTTCTCTCTAAAAATCAATTTAAAATATTTTTAAAATTGATTAAAGATTTAAATGTAAGACTCAAAAGTCATAAAGCTCCTAGAAAAAACATAAGCAGAACATCGCTTACATTTCTTTTAGTAATATTTTCTTTCTGATATATCTCCTCAGGCAAGAGAAGCAAAAGAAAATTAAACTAATGGAACTACATTAAACTATAAGTTTTTGCACAGCAAAAATAAAAAGTTATCAAGAAAATGAAAATGCAACCCACTGAATGAGAGAGCATATTCACCAATGATACATCCAATAGGAGGTTAATATCCAAAATTTATGAATAACACATACAGCTCAACTCTAAAAACAAACAAACAATCCAATTAATAAATAGGCAGAGGACCTGAATAGACAATTCTCTAATGAGGACATACAGATAACAAATTGACTTGAAAAAAATGCTCAACATCACTAATCCTCAGAGAAATGCAAATTAGAACCACAATGAGAAATCACCTCACACTTGTCAGAATGGCTAGCACCAATAAATCAACAAATAAAAAGTGTGGTGAGAATGTGGAATAAAAGGAACCCTTGTGCAATTTGGTGGGCATGCAGATTGGTGCAGCTACTGTGAAAAACAGTATGGAGATTTAAAAAATAAAATAAAATGGAACTGCCTTACAACCCAAAATTTCACTCTGGGTATATATTTAAAGAAACATTAACTCAAAAGAATATATGCACTCCTATTTTCACTACTATGGAGAGCGGCTATAGCGTTTGGACAGGTTCAAGCCTCAGACTAATGAGAGGGCATGATCCTCTCGTGGCAAAGCCATGTGCAGGTCCCTGCTTGGAGGAAAAACCCCTCCCAGCACAATTATAGACAAAAGCTATGGTTATAAACTTGACCTATGGTTCGACCTGTGGTCCCAGTTGGCTGAGTGATGTAGGCTTGATAGAGTTCTCAGGTGCATGTAATTAAGTAGATTTGAAACACATGAAAACATTTTAAACATCTTGACCATGCCCTTGTTTTGCCTCGGGGGATCTGACTATAAAATAAAGACTCGCTTACAGGCTGTGGCACTGTCTCTCCATCTGAGAACAGTGTCCTACCTGGCCCCAACTGTATTCTCTTGTCTGTCTTCTTTAATCCTTAACTGCCACTCCTCAGGTTCACCCTTGGCCGTGCTGGATGTGGTTCACACTACAGCCTTATTTGCTGTATAACCAAGATATAGAAGCAAGCAAGTGCCCATTAATAGATGAGTGGATAAAGAAGAGGTATTACATATATACAATAAAATAATTACTCGACCTTAAAATGAATTAAATTTTAGCATTTATGACAGCCTAAAAGGTATTATGCTAAGTGAAATAATTAAGTCAGAGAAACACAAACACATA
The DNA here is from genome assembly GCF_014108245.1 of Pipistrellus kuhlii. Lineage (NCBI taxonomy): Eukaryota > Metazoa > Chordata > Mammalia > Chiroptera > Vespertilionidae > Pipistrellus > Pipistrellus kuhlii. Next base: position 131,957,891 of record NW_023425515.1, on the reverse strand, counting down.
TTATTTTACTTATATATGGAATTTAAAGAACAAAATAAATAAAGAAAATTGAAACAGATTCATAGATATAGAGAATAGACTGATGTTAGCCAGAAGGGAGAGAGCTTGAGGGATTGGTAGAAAAATGTGAAGTGATTAAAAAGTACAGATTGGTAATTACAAAATAGTCATGTGAATGTAAAGTATGATATAGGGAATAAAGTCAATAATATTGTATTAACTATGTGTGGTGCCAAGTGGGTACTTGAAATAGCAGAGTGGAGCGACACTTTGTAAAGTATGTGACCACTAAGCTATATACCTGAAACTAATGAAAATTACTATTAAACATAATCTGTAATTAAAAATTAAATTAAAATTAATAATTATTAAAGAAATCTCAAGATATTAGAATACTTCAGTCACAAGACACTCCACTTGGGGGGAAAGGCCCAATTTCCATGTGGATGTATATGTTACCAGAAGGAAGAGATTAAGACATCCACAGCCATGAGAAATACAGTAAGTAACCTTGTAATAAATTTTTTAGCTAATGTTAACATATGTTGCCACTTGAATATATTCCTCTTGTCTTCTCTAATCACCACCATGTACTCCTTCCCACTTGCAAATCCTAGTCTTTTAAATTTGTTAATTCTTCAATCAAGTAGAACATGTTAAACTGTGAGACCTTAAGTCAACAGAACTACAGTTTCTATCCTGAGATGATACCAGAATATACAACATGGAGAAGATGTGTGTTTCAAAAGGCTCAGAGATTTTGTTTTATTTCATTTCTTCATTCATCATTTGATAAACATTTATTCCATGCTACTATGTGCAACATACTGCCTGCTTTCTGGAGATGCACTAGTCCGTGTGATGGACGTGACTTTTGCCCTCCTAAATCCACACTCTCACAGCATTCCTCCGAGGATGTTAGGGATCTGCAGTTAACCAATTACCTTCTTGCAACCTATTAGGCCTCTGAATGATGGCTGAGCTGCAGGAAGTTTAACAGAGTAACTCCCATAAGGCTAGGAACTGCCAACAGATGACATCACTCTTTGATACACATACTATAGAGGTAAGCACATTGTTTATAAATGACTATAATATGTCATTTGAATGAGTTCTGTGAACTGTAGTTTACAAAGAAAAATCATTTGTATTATCAATGCATTTTGTCAGAATGCATACATCCTTTTTGTCCTTGGGGACTCGGAAGAGCAAAACATTCTATCTCCTTATTGAATTGCTAAGTCAATTAAATACATCCAGGAATTTTATTTGACAATTGAGTTCACTCAAAATAAAGATAAAATTGTAAAATTTCCACCCACCTATATGTCTGTTTTCATCCTTCAGTATACTTCCTCTCTTATCTTTATTTAAAACCAGACTCTCTGTAACTCCCCCACATACATGGAGGCCTTTGTCAGCCACCAAAAGCTATTCTACTCACTGTAACAACAGGCTTTCTTTCAGGCCCTAAATTCTTTAATTCACTCATCAGGTCTCAATTTCTCTGAGGAATCTTAGCCACTTGAACCCACTCTCTCCTCTATCAATAAAAGACCCGACTACCTTTGCCCTCAATTTTGTAATGAGATAAGGAACATCAGATTCATTATTTTACTGCTCCTTTTCATAAAATAATCAGGTTATATTCAGCTATCATAAAGCAAATTCCAGTCATGGGTTCTGAGCCATGTAAATATCATGTGTTTGAAGATTCTACTGGGCTCAATATTCACTCACATATCTGGCTACATATTTGCCTCTATTGTTTTGAGTTTCAAAAACTTTAAGCTTCTTGACGGCAAGTTTTAAATCTCCCTAAACCACAATTTGGTGGCTAGTGAGTTGGAATGTAAGGAAGTTTGCAGAGATATTAATAAGTTAGCAGAAGATTAAGAAGGTAATTGGAAGGAGTGTCTGCATTTGAGTTTGCAGGGTTCAGGAGACAAAGCCAAAGAGGACGGTGTTGTGCTACACACTGAAATTTGGTTAGTTAGTCCTCAGTGATTTATCACATCCAGCCTAACATCTTCTGGAGGCATGCTGACCAACTGTGGGCCTCAGAAGGGCAAATGCCACATCCATCACAGGGGCCAGTGTATTCCCAAAAACTAGTGTTTTGCACATGGTATACACAGGATAAATATTTTCCGATGATAAGTGAATGAATGAAATAAAATGAAGTCTGAGACTTCTGAAACATGAACTATACCCATCTTCTTTCCTTATCTAGTCCAGGATCGATATAATAAAAACACTGAAAAATAGAAACTCCTGCTTATATTGTTAGTGGCTTGCCCTGAGTCTCATGGTCAAAGGAGCCATCAGTAGAACTCAAGACTGCAAGTCCAATGCTCTTTCTGGAACATATCTCCTTCTTCTCCAGCCCTAACATATTCTAGGTCTTATTCTTTTAAAGCATTTTGATTTTTAAAAATCCAAAATAAACCACTGATGTATTAGCTCCTGCTCTTAGCAAATCAGGTTAGATAAGAACTGAAGTCCAGTATTCAGTGTGTAATTATAATGAACAGATGGCCTTATAATAGGCCAAGAAACACACACACACACACACACACACACACACACACGTTTTGAGAGGGAAATCAAGATCTGGCTGCTGCTGGATCTGGGTTATTCAAAGCCAAAGAAATGGAAGGGTTAACTATGAGAAGCCTCAGAAACCAGCTGCTTTTACAGCTCTGCAAAACCTCTTACCCAGATTTCAACATGGTTTGGGGAACACAGATTGAATCCTCATAGGGACCCCAGCAAGCATTTCTCAGTCACTAGCAGAACTCATCAGACCACTTTGCAGAAGCTGAGGAATACCAGCTCTGCTTTATTCTAGGCTTTCAGCCTGGCTTCACTCACAGATATTTTCTTAGAAGTCACTGCCTTTTTATGGACATGAGTCAATAATGGCTGGCTGCTGTGTGGTGGATTCCAATATGTGACCCTGATGGCAATATATATTCTTCTAATGAGATTCATGGGAAACTTTCAAAGAAATATTTGGACAACTTCCCAGAAGACAAATCAACTGGGGATGTCAAGCACCCTGCCCCAGGAATTGGTGTTTTTCCTTCAGAAAAGAAGCTGAAGGTCATCTCTTTAGCACCTGTCCCATGAGAAAGGAGCAGTGGACAGTTAAAGCAGAGTGGGAGATGAGGATATAGAGTAACCAGTCATGAATATTTCAGACTGGACCCATGAGAAGGGATCAACTCACACATAAAGGCACAGGCGGCCTTGCACGATTACAGTTTGGATTTCTAGGTCAAATACATTATTCCAAACACATGTGAAATGTCCCAATCATCCTGTTCTCAGAATTCTCACCACTGAGCTCACGCTCAGGGATCATTCTCAGAATTTTCCCCAGGCCTATGTTAAACATCTGTAATTAAGAGATTGAAAAGGTTAGAAAAACATGGTCAAGTGGTCAAAAATAAATAGAATTCTTTATCAGTGACAATATGCTCAATCATACACAGCTGAGCCAGGGGGATTCTGACAAACTTTCTGAGAATGCAAAATTGTGACTGGTTTCTAAAATTTGTTATCCTATACAATAAAAGCATGATATGCAAATCAACTGAATGGCCAAACAGCGGAATGACCATCCGGATGACCATCTGGGACCACACTATGATACCCACTGGTGCCAGGCCAGCCAAGGCTGGTGTGATGCGATTGGTTGGGGGCCCAGGCATCACCCCATGATTGCCCCATAGCGGACCAGTGGGCTGCAGTGGTTGGGTGGGGCCTCTTTCTTCAAGGGAAACCCAAGTGCTAGAGGGAAGCCGGTGCTGGCAGCTGGGAGAAGGAAGGCCTACTTGTGCATGAATTTTGTGCATCAAGACTCTAGTTTTCTTCTGAAATGACATCTAGGGTTAATTATGCATGACTCTGAGACATATTTTAATTTAGAACCTTAAAGCTAGCCAAACTTCCTCAGACCCATGTTCAGTATGATTCTTTTTCAACACTACACGACCCACCAACCTCATCTTCCTCTCCCCTTTAAGATGATGTATGTTTGCTGGATATACTTTCCCCACTAGAGCATACTATATTTTTAAGTAACAAAATTACTTATTTTGACATATGCCCTTTGAACTGTCAGATCCCAGGGCTTTTTGTTATACACTGTAGACATGAAATGTTGAATTAATTAAAAGAGAGGATTTTTCATTATCATAATTTTAGGATAATGAATTGGGAAAGAATTTGTTAATATTAAATCATATTGTCCTCCATTAATCATAAAAATTTTCTTAAGACTCAGAGAAAACTAAACTCTTAGTAAGGCAACCACATGAAGCATAGATTAATGCTCATGTCACTCAGAGGGCTTTTTGCTTTTTCCCCAGGGAATCAACACAGAAGGGATCTGCCAAACCCCAGTGTTAGTTGATTACTTCATGAGAGTCATGGAATTGCAGTGATCCTTTCATTTCTATTATTTGTGACTTGGCTTGTTTCTTGGGTAGAGAAACTGGCCACATTTGCTCTTCAGTTATCCCTTTGTCACATGAATGTGAAGGCCCTACAAGTAGCTCTTTTTCTACTTAATGGGATACGTAGAAAGTAGAATATTTTTACTTCTGATTCTTCTAGAGCTTCTCAGCTCACAAGAAAGAGATTGAACCCTGAGGATGGGTTGATCATTTTAAGACAATATTTGGGTTAGATAAAGCAAAACTATAGAATTTAATTTCCTTAGTCTTCTTTTTCATTATTTGTTGAACTTCCCCTTTTTTATGAGGCTTTTTTCTACAACCACCTGCATTGTTCAATCTCTTCATCTGAGCATTAAGTTATACTTGATTGTTTTCTGTGTGCTTGTCTAAGTTGTGAGTGACTGAGCTCAGGGACTGGGACCAACTTTGATGCTTCTTTGGTATCATGCCTGATGTCTAGTATATTGATGGACACATAATAGATATAGAAAACTAGGCATTCACTTTTTTCCTTGTTTCCTATTTGATTCTGTGTGTGTGTTTTTTTAAATCTTCCTCTCCGAGTGATAAGCTGTTTGAGGACCAAAACCAATTCTAAATTAGCTTAATAGATCTGTTCATATACAGTGCTTCTCACACATAAACATGATAAAAACTCTGTGAATGACCAAATCAAAGAAGGTTCTTTCAGCCCTTCCTCTAAGTTTCAGTAAAAAGACAGCTGCCAACCCAGAATGGCAGAGGCGAGAAAAGAATGGAGCAAGGTCAAGCAGACAGCCTTCTTCCCTTTCAGGGTAATTCAAATTGTGGTCCTAATCTGAACATTCTTCCTGGGACACAACTCAGTCTCACAAAGCTCAGCTGTGCCACTCTCCGCACTCCCATTTACACAAACTGATCAGAGAGGTCCCAAAATGCTGAGCGTTTTTATATCATTCTTCATTTACTCTCAGGAGGTCCCTGTACAAACATTTATTTATTTTTTTAAATAAATGGGGATGTGGTCGCCATAGCAACTCAGAGATACAAATGTAGTCTGAACTCAATCACTGTTGAAACAAGTCTCTGCAAAAACTCTGACTTAAACTGGGGGTGGCGATGAGAGTGGGGGTTGAATGTGGATAAAATATTAAGTCTCCCAAACTCCTGGTTTTGCTGTTATATAAATGCAGGGCCACAACTGCAGGGGGAAGGGGGCGGGACAGTAGATGGGGCGGTCCTGCAGTCTGTTAGCCATTCAACGCCGGTGAGGAGTCTAGGGTGGCCCCTCTAACCACGTTGTTCCCTCTCCATGCCCAAGATGAGCATTTGAGAGGCGGATGGTCCTGGAGGCCCAGAATCCCAACTTAAGCCGTTCCTTTTGCTACAGCTGTAAACTCTCCCGCACACGCTCAGCCCTGCAGCCTCGCCAAGCACGCAGGGCCAAGGCAAAGGCAAAGGAACTTGCCTCGTGGGTGTCAGAGGTAGGTTCCCGCGCGCTCCACCCGAGCCTGCCCTTGGGGCCCACAGCGCGTTACGTAAATCCCAAGTGACTCGGGGTGCACCCGGGAGAAGGCGGGGCCCACACCTACAGACGGTACTTCCCAAGTCCCCCACACGGGGTGCCTCTCCCTCCCGGCTTTAGAAAACAGCTCTTTGTAGGTACCCCCTCTCTCCCACCAGGCGATGTGTGGCCGGTGCCAACCAGAGAGCCAGCCGGCGGGAGGCCACATGGCGCGCTCCCCGGCGGCGGCAGCTGCGCTTTGTCTCCACCGGCGCCCGCAGCCCGGGGCCGAGGCGACCGTACACTAAACGGCAGGAGCAGCCACCGGAGCAGCCGCTAGCTCTCTCCCCTCTCCTTCCTCCTCCTCCTCCTCCTCCTCCAGCTCCTCCGGCTCCTCCTCGGACGCTGACCCGCCGCCCGCGGCGCCGCGCCGCGCCGCGCCCCCGCCCCGCCCCGCCCAGTCCCTCCTCCTCCGCCGCGAACTTAGTCAGCGGTTCGCGCCGCGGCGCCGCGATTGGCCGGCGGCGGGCGCCGCGTCACAATGGAGCCGGCGGGAGGCGGCGGGCCGGCCGGCGCTGGGGCTTCCCGCTGAGCCCGGGCCCCGCAGCCCGGAGAGCGGGCCGGCGCCGCCTGCGCGCCCGGGAGGCGCAGGGTTCGCCGCGGGGCGCGGGCGCGGGCGGCTGGATTCGCGCAGGTAAGGAGGTCGGGGCGGGCGCCCCTGCTCTGGGAAGAGGTGCCGCTCGGACCCGGGTGGCGGAGGCGGGGGACGGGGTGCGGGGGGCGCAGCAGGTGGGGTGGCCGCGCAGGTGCGGTCACCTGTCCAGCCTCACCTGCGGGCTGGGCGTGCGGGCGGCGGGCGGCGCAGGAGAGGAGAGTCCCGGCCTCGCTGCTCCCCCGTCCCGGTCCCCGGTCCCCCGTCCCCGTCCCGGTCCCCGTCCGCAGCGCGGCGGTCCGCTCCCCGCCCGGGCGTCCTGCCGCTGCACCTGAACGGGAGCCCCGGGGCGGAGCGGGAAGGAGGTGCTGGCGCTGCAGGCGGGGGTCTGGCCTCGCGGAGCTGAGACATCTCCCCGGGGAGGACGCGGTGGGTCGCTCTCCTCTGCCCCCTGCCCTGGCGCTGTTGACAGACATTTGGTGCTCACTGGATGGCTACTCATTGTTTCCCTGCAGTTTGATGGTGGTGGTGGCATTCGATTGTTGGCTGGAGAAGGGGGCAACCTAAGAGAGAAGCTAAGAGTTTCCTCCTCCCGGGGGTGTGGATGGGATGGAGGGGCTGGGGGGGAGGGAGGGGCAGTTGAGCAGGTGCCAGAGATCAGAAGGGAGGAGGCACGGGGTTTCTTCATGACTCTGTGTACTCAGCCGACTTCCCAAAGTCCATAGGTTGCCCTTAAACGACTTCTGTGGAAGACCTTTCTTTGGGGTCAGAAAGACACCCTGTGAGCACCCCTTCCCATTTCCCCCTCTCCCCCCCCCCCACCCCAAGAGCAAAATTAAATGTAAAAGCAACTTATACGTGGACTTCCTTCAGTACATTTGCCTTGCCTAAAATCTTTTTTAAAAAACACTAAAAAAAAAAAAAAAAAAAAAACTTTGTAAGAAGATACCGCTATGGAACTTCTAAGTGTGCGAACGCGCAGCCAACTTAAAATGGGAACTTTGCTCACCTCTTTCTAAGAAGTTAAATGGCATGTGTCTTTATCAGACTGTCCCTCTCCCATACGCAAGTGTAGGGTTGAAGCGCACAGAAGAATCCAAACGGCAGGATAATTATCTAACAGTTCCTGTGCCCTGGGTGTGTTCAGGTTACTTCTCCCTGAGAACCCCCAATGCTCTTTGAGTTGAGGGGGGCAAGGTGACTTTCTTTTGCCCCTGGCATTCCTAATCCGAAACTTCACTCTTGAAGGCAAATGACAGCTAATCTCTGATGTAATTGGGCCGGTGAGATGGGAGAATGAAAGCCCTAACAGTCTGCTGTTCTCTTAGTTCAGGCAATAAAGTGGGCCAAGGTATCACTGAGTCCACAGTTGAATCGTGCACTTATCTTATACCTACTATCCCCACAAAATGTTTTTCTTATAGAAAAAAAAAAAAAAAAGAGCCGAAACCGGTTTAGCTCAGTGGTAGAGCATCGCCTGCGGACTGAAAGGTCGGGTTCAATTCCGGTCAAGGGCATGTACATTGGTTGTGGGCACATCCCCGGTAGGGGGTGTGCAAGAAGCAACTGGTCGATGTTTCTCTCTCATCGACGTTTCTAGCTCTCTATCTCTCTCCCTTCCTCTCTGTAAAAAAAATCAATAAAAATATATTTTAAAAAAATTGAAATGTTAGAATTAAATTTGCTGTTCTTTGAAACTTACTGTGTTTCTTATATTGGAAAGGTATTCTATCATGTCCAGCCCAACAGGCATATTTTCACATCTGGAGTGATTTCATTTGACTAGTTAAAACTGCTTTTTGAAGACAATCCCCTTTGATATTTTCTCATTTATATTCTTTAATTTGATTTTATTGTTGGCAGTATTATTCAGAATCCTTATAATGAAAGCAACATTCATTAAAATGAAAAGGTACCAGGTTGTCCAAGGTTGTTATTTAATAGACTTTATTCTTTAGGGTAGTTTTAGATTCACAGCAAAATTGAAAGTAAAGTGCAGCCGAAACTGGTTTGGCTCAGTGGATAGAGCGTCAACCTTCGGACTGAAAGGTCCCAGGTTCGATTCCAGTCAAGGGCATGTACCTTGGTTGCGGGCACATCCCCAGTGGGGGGTGTGCAAGAGGCAGCTGATCGATGTTTCTCTCTCGTCGATGTTTCTAACTCTCTATCCCTCTCTCTTCCTCTCTGTAAAAAATCAATAAAATATATTTTAAAAAATAAAAAAAGAGAGTAAAGTGCAGAGATCTCACATATACTCCCTGCCGCTACTCATTTATAGTCCTCCAATTCCCAATATCAACATGCCCCACTGGAGTGGTTCATTTGTTACAGTGGATGAACCTATACTGACAACATTTTCATTACCCAGAGTCCATGCTGCACATTAGGGTTCGCTTTTGACGTTATACACTTAATGAGTTTGGATAAATGTGTAATAACATGTATTTACCATTGTAGTATCATCAGGGTATGATAGTATCACTTCTCTGGGGGGAAAAAATCCCATTTTCCACTAATCATCCCTTACTCTCTCCAACCTCTAGCAATCACTGATATTTTTACCATAGCCACAGTGCTGCCTTTTCCAGAATGTCATATAGCTGAAATCATTAGAGTCTGTTGCCTTCTTCTACTCAGTAATATGCATTTAAGTTTCCTCTATGCCTTTTTGTGGTTTGATAACTCATTTCTTTTGAGTACTGAATAATATTCCATTTTCCCGCCAAGATTTTTTTTATACTGTGTGGGTATTTTCCTGCATTGGTCTGAAATTTGTAATTTTTTGGTTTCGTTTTCTGAGATTGAGAGGAGCAAATATTATAATATTTAGAAGATTCTTGCTTTAACCAAAGTTTTTATTTGTAAACAAGTTTTTATTTTTTTAATTTTCAATCCCTTTTTGATGGCATATGAGTATTTTTATGTTTCTTTTTGATTTTGCTGTCCATATAAAAATATCTATTCGATCTAATCCCAGATTTCCATTTATTGTCTCTCGAAGATTGAATTTCTGAATTTTATTTATTATTATGCCATTTAAAAGTGTGTTTCCTCTGAAAGCCCTCTGAGGGAAGATGGGAGGATCCCTAACCATTGCCTGTATGATTTTTTTTTATATCTCATCTGACATTATGTTCATTATTGATTTTTTTGTTTCCTTAGCATGAGAGGGAGGGAAGGTAGGAGGGAAGGCATGAGGGAGAGAGATGAGAGAAACATGGATTAGCTGCCTCCCAAATGTGCCCTGACCAAGGATCAAACCCTCAAACTCCAAATGTTCCTGGCTGGAAATTGAACCAACAATCTTTTGGTTTATGCGACCATGCTCCAACCAACTGAGCCACCCAGCCAGGGCCTGACTTTTATTTTATTTTTTTTCTTTAGTACATTTTTATTGATTTCAGAGAGGAAGGGAGAGGGAGAGAGAGAAAGAAACATCAATGATAAGAGAGAATCATTGAGCAGCTGCCTCCTGCACTCCCTACTGGGGATCCAGGCCGCAACCCCTTGACCGAAACCGAACTTGAGACCCTTCAGTCCATAGGCCGATGCTCTATCCACTGAGCCAAACCAGCTAGGGCCTGGATTTTATTTTTGTTCTCCTTTTCAACATGCTTCTAGCCTACACTGATATATTTCAGTAACTAATGTGTGCTGAATCTGAGGTGTTACTCCTGACTTGGTGGAATGATTTGCGTTGCTTTCCATATCTCTCCCTGTTGTCCTGCCTCCAGAGCACAGGATCCTGCAGCAGTTTAGACCTGTGTCCAACCAGAACGAATTTGAGAGGCCCAATTATAGCACAGAATTTATTTAACCAATTATAAAATGCCTTCTAATTTGTGCCCTGTCTGTTTTCATATTGCTGCTTTTTTCTTTCATTGCCATTGACTATTTCCATTTTCTTTCCCATCTATATCTTCTAAATTTCCTACATACCTTTATGACCTTTTTTTCTAGTAATTAAAATACTGTCTTTGGCAGACATAGCTTTTTTTTTTTCCTTTTTTCTTTTCTCTCTCTCTTTTTCTTTTCTGGGTTAATAAGATTTTAAATAAAAGTAGGCCTAACTGCAGTCACTGAATCTCTCTTCTAAGATCTTCATACTGCTGTTGATTTAGAAATTTAACAAAGGGTAATAATAAACCCCCTGTTCTACACCTGCCTTTCATTCAGGATTCTACTCAACTCCAACATAATTTAAATTCACGTCAGTGTTGTGAATTGTGTAAAGGAAATGAACAAGTTGTCAGAGTTTCAACCTTGATCTTTCCTTTTGCCTTTTGACTTTTACACTGCCTTTGATATGGGCCATTCTGCTTGTGCTTTTCCAGACTTTGAACTTCATCTCCTACTTCTTCAACCTCAGAGTTTCTTACAACTCTCCTTGCCTCTCTTATCCTGTGGCCATTTCCAGAGCTCCATTCTACCATGCCTACTCCTCAGCCAGCAGCATCTTTCCCAGAAGCTACCAGTTGCACAGCTTCTGTTTCCCTTCTGGTTGCAGCTCCGTGCAGGTACCTGAGCTCTTCCCCTGCCCATCTCTGAGGGAGGCTAAATTCTTCACTGTCAAGTAGCATATTCCTTCTGACCGTTTCTCGAGTGTGCCAATTTGAGAGCATATTCAAACTTCCCTTCTTGGGTCAAACTCCCCTGCAGCATTTTCATACCACCCCCACCCCCAGTCTATTGCAAATTGTAAGGAGGAGTTCTTCAAGTTTCTGCCTAAGAGCACGGACTTTGCAGGTCTGAGTTTGGATAAGTGGCTGGATTAGTTAAGATTAGCTACCAATTACAGAGACTGCAGAGAACAATGGCTTAAACAAAGTGACCTGTGTTTCTCTTTCACACTAAAAAAGAAAAAAAATAGTTTACAGAGGAACAATCCATGGCTGGCACGATGGTTTTACAGTCTTCTGAGACCTAGGCAGTTCCACCTTTTAGATCTATCCATATACCTCAGGTGAAGCCCTCAACTTCACCACCCTAGGTGGAACTTCAGCCATCACGTCCAGGTTCCAAGTAGTAGAAAGAAGTCAGGGAAGGGGACAGAGGAAAGGCAAAAACCTTTCTTCAGGAAGGTCTCTTAAGGAAAATTTCCAAGGCTGTCATTCTTGTTACATCTCATTGGCCAGAACTTAGTGATGTGGCCTCACCTAGCGGGAATAGAGATGTTATAATACTAGTATTGTCCTTATTTTAGAGAGCCTTCTGCCCAGCTAAAATGTGGGAGGTTCAACCTCTTAGGAAAAAGGAGAGAATGAACATTGGGCAGCCAAACACCACATTTCCTCTATAACTCTTTATTACCCATCACACAGGATTCTTACAATTAAAAGAAATATTTATACATGAAACCATCTAATACAAGTCTGGCCTAACACAAGTTTTCAGTCAGCCTTAGTTCTTATTCCTCCTTATTCCTCTTTCAGGAATTGCCTCTTTTCCCTGTTGCAACATCATTGGCATCCAAACCCTATTTTAAGTAGTTAGGCATCTGCCCAGTCGGTGGTATCAGATTGTATGCTTGTACCTTTTCATAGGAGAGAGCAACACATTATTACTCAATGTCAGCATTTATTTCTTAGCTTAAAACATGGCTTAGATCACATGTGTCAAACACAAGGCCCGCGGGCCAAATCCATACCGCCAGGCCTTGCAATGTGGCCCGCACCGCGCTGTCATCACTGCACTCCGCTGCGTTTCCATCACAATGACAGTTTATGACTGTTCAGTAAACCATTCGGCCCGCAATTTAGGCTGGATTTTAGATTTTGGCCCCTTCTCTGATTGAGTTCGACACCCCTAGCTTAGATGAAAAACATAGCTCTTGGAATCAAATAGACCCAGATGTGAATCCTGGCTCTGCCACTTAGTATGTAACCTCAGCCTCTCCACACCCTCAATTTCCTCATCTGTGACCTGGGAGTGATAATCAGATATGAGAATTAAATGAAGGACATGCATATAGAATGCTTAATACTGTACCTGACAAAGTAAGCAGGAGCTTTTTTAAATTTTATTTTAATTTGGCTTAATCTGGGTGAAGCTTTTTGAAAATGAACTCATTCCATTAAAAAAATATATATTAATAGTGGTCATTTCCATATATATCCAAATGAGTGTTATTAAATTATTAGTCAAACTTTTTTGAGAATTGTCTCCATAACCAGTTTAAACCTAAATAACAGCAAAATCTTTCCTACATTTTAAAAATAAATAACAGAATGGCTCAGCCTTAAGCTTTATCAGCCTTGATTTGACAATTTGGGGCTGTTTCACTCTCAGAAGCTAAAACATTTCCATGATTGCATATATTTCATAGTATTCTTTTCAGCAGCTATTTATTACCTGCCTACTGTGTGCCAGACACTATGCTAGGTTCTGGAACAATAGTGGCAAGCACAAATGTATTCCCTGCCATCAGGCAAGTTGCAGATTACTGGAGGAGTCAGCAAATAAATTTTTAAAATGCCACTATATCCTGACTGGCATGATTCAGTGGTTAAACATTTACCTATGAACCAGGAGGTTACTGTTAGATTCCCGCTAAGGACACATGCCCAGGTTGTGGCTCATCCCCAGTGGGGATGGGGTGGATGGGAGGTTGGTGCAGGAGGCAACTGATTAATTATTTTTATCATTGATGTTTCTATCCCTCTCTCCCTCTCCTTCTCTAAAATCAACACACACACACACACACACACACACACACACACACACACACACACATATATATATATATATATATATATATATATATATATATATATATATATATATAAAGTGCCACTATGACAGTTGTCAGGAAAGAAACATACAGCTACTGTGAAAGCACATGCAAATGCCTTATGGTTGGAGGTTGAATAGAGTCTGTAGGAACAAAACATTGGCCAGTGAGCTGCAAAGCTCAGGCGTGTGGTTTGAAATGAGCTCAGACATGACCTGAGCCTGCCCTTAGGCAAGAACCAGAATGTGCCACGGGTTTCCAACACCATTACAAAGAAGGCATTTCATAATGTTTGGAGCCTTCTTTGAAATAAGTGTATATAATATGTATCTTCTCGGTGTGATACTCTAATGAAAGGGGCTACCTTGGCAAACTTTAAATATAGATACTTTAGATACAACAGGCAGATGAATCGGAGAGAGTTGGCAGTAAAGTAAGATCTGTTCAGAGGAGGTCAGAGGCTTGATCTGCTTCGCCCTTCGCACATGGAGTTTGAAGCCATTTGGCTCGATAGGGGCTGTGAGAAAGATGGTTGGCGGAATTGGCAGCTCTTTATCTAAAGCAGTAGTGAGAAAATGACCGGAGGATGGGAGGTAGGGGCAGTGTGCTCCAGAGAACTGGCTGGACTGCTGTGCTGGGATGGCCTCTCAGGGCCAGCGGGCAGCTCCAGCATCCAGTCCCCTCTAGGCTCTCAGGTTTGCGTGCAGGAGCCCAGCTCCACGCATGGACAGCAGGCCACCCTTTCTCCTTGCCCTGTCCGGCTGAGCTAAGTGGGAGCAGTGTTGTCTCTTTAATCCCTGTGAGAGCCGTGGAGGTGGTGGGGCATGATGAGCCTCAGGGCCAGAGCTGCCTGCCATTGGACGGCAGGCTGCTTCTTGCTCAGAGCAGATAAATTTAAGACGAATAAATCCTGTGCATCTGAAGATTTTAAAGTTCATCTCTCAAGGCAAAACTAAATGAGTTTGTTCCTGGCCCTGTTTCAAGTGCCGAAATAGGCAGTCCTCAACCGAGCAGTGATCTGTCTTCCAAAAGCCTTGTGAGTCATGATGCAGGTTCTCAGACGCAGTGTTGTGCATGGGCTCAGGTTCCCGGGCTTGCCCAAGAGAGAGTCTGTGCTGTGCCTGCACCCCCCCCTAAGGGTGCCCCCAGCCTTGCTCCTTCCCCCTCTCAGAAACGCCCTTGCACCTGGGACTCGCTCTTGCTCCCCACTTGCCATGCATTTGGAATTCCTCGCTCAGTGGCACACCAGGCTTGCTCCTACCTTGGGGACTTCTCATTGCTGTTCTCTACACAGAATGCTTTTTCCTTAGGAATTTGCATGACTGCTTCCTTCTCCTCTGTGAGGAGTCAACTCAGATGTCACCTCTGAGATACCTTCCCTGACTACCTCATACCTGCCCCCATTGTCTCTCAGACCTTGGCTTTTTGTTAGCTTGCTGGTTTGTCTTCTATTCCCTATACCCCCCATTAATTAAAATATAAGTTCTGTGAAAGCGTGACCCTGTCTCCCTGTGTACCTACTCTTAAGCCTGGTTTTCAGTAAGCTTCTCAAACTGCTACCTGTGATGTTGGCAAATAATTTTATCCCTTTGAGAATAAAATGGGGCCAGTAAAACCTATGGTACCTGCCACGTAGAACAAATAATGAAGGCCTGAAGTTAGTAGACTGCAGATTCTTTCTTTTCCCCTAACAGGCTGTTCATCTTTAGATTCCATACTTTTAAATAACAATGTTTTTTACCCAATTACATGACCCAGAGGAATGTAGAACTCATCCTAGGCTTGTCCCTGTCCAATTCCCCCTTAAACTGCTCCTCCTTCAGTTGCTAAGCAACTTGCCCAGAGGCAATATTCTTAAGGATCCTCCCATCAGCAACTTCCCCCTTTGCTGTCTTTTCCAGGATCACTGCTAATTGTCTTCCAACCCATAGTTCAGTTTGTAGTCTTTCCTGTCTTCTATCCCTCCTCCCATTTGTTGTCCACACCAATGTAACATTTCAGAAAGGCAAATCTTATACCATAACTGCCCAGTTTAATAACCTTTAATGACTTGCTTTGCCACAGGATCAAGTCAAAACTCCTTGGTGAGCCATATAATAAAGTCTCCCTTTGTTGGCTTCTGTAGCTCTCCAGCTTCACCTCTTGCCACCCTGTCATTTCTTAATCAGCAGAGCATGTGCCACGGACGCAGCATGCACAGTCGTGGCCTCGTACACCAGCCTAAACTATTTACAGTGCAGGGAGGAAGGCGGCTGCTCTCCTCGGTTTTCTTCCTTCCCTCCATCTGGGAGGCTCGTATCCCCGCTTCACACACCTGCCCGCCTTTCAAGAATCAGTTCAAGCATGCCCACCTATTCTCAAAGGTCATCTGAGACACTTTCCTTCTGCCTACCAACTCCAAGAGCTCTTTCCCTCCTCTGCTGCCTCTGGGCCTGGGTTCCTACTATAATACCTGTGCCTGAGAACAGCTTTGCTTCCTCCTAGGTCTTCCTTCATGATAAAGATTATTTTCTTCATCACCAGCGCTTCCTGGGCCAGCCATAATACTTGTCATGTAAATGGAGAGCTGGGAAAGAATTAGGGAGTACAATTCAGCATACTTATTACTTAATCCAGGGCTTTGTCTCAATAACATACCTTTGACTGGTATTTGTCTAAAATTTGAAAGCTGTCCTGGAAGTTTAGAAGCTGAAAGGCATATTGTATTTATGCCGTTAATAGATAACGGTTGAATGGCCAAAATATTTTGTTAATGAGCTAGAGTTTATTGAACATATACTGTGTCCAGAGTTCTGCATTTGCCAGTTTACAGGGAATGCTTTAGACTGCTTTTGCTCTTTTCTGAAATAATCCTTGCTTTGTTTTTCTATAGGAAGTAAAAATGTTAGATGGTCAGCACACGTTCTTGGCTTTCAGACAGTTTAGAACAGTGTCTCCTAATGTTTTTTTTTTGTTGTTGTTGTTTTCCCCTCAGGACCCACTAAGAGTATTTAGAAAAACTATGTGCTCTACCCATACATTTTAAAATTTAATGTCTAAATTTTTATCATGATTTTTAAATAGTTGTTAAAGATGACATTTCGGATATTATAAATATTGATTTAAAAAATTCTTGTTAATGTACCCAGTAGAAGCTAAATTAATACCAAGATGACCTCCTATTTACCATATTATCTATTTTAAAAGTACATGAATAAGCTCTTCTAGAAAAGTTGGGAATTTTACATATTTGTTTCCCTCATGGGACTCTCATCATACTCCTATTAAACTTAATCCCAAAGTAACATTATAATGTTTGAAAATCTTTCATTGATTATCTTATCCTTCTCTTGTGACACACGCACTACACGTACTACATTTTTACTTTTTTAAGTTCTTGTGACAAGATGTCCCTGTTAAATAAAAATTTTTAGATTAAATTATGGTTTGTTTTTAGTGTACAATTGACTAGAACAATTAATTACATCAGAATTTTGATGAATCATTATTAGGCATAGGTAAAATTTTATTGGAAAATTAGCTCTCAGTGAGGTACCTGGTAGTTAAAAATAGTTTATGTATGCAGAACTAAATATTACTTATTGCTCAGGTAAGCTTGGCTTCATATTAAATCATATGCTGCTTTAAAAATATAAGTTGCCGATGAAATACTTTCACAAAGGCAGTATAATTCCAACCCTATGTTTTAAACTCCTGAGTTCTATGCCAAAAGTTATGTAGTGATTGATCATAAAAGTGATTTTGTTTTTTACTAACAACTTAATTAGCTCTTTCTCCAGTGTTTATCCAAACAAATAAACTTTCCCGTTACTCCCCAAAGGATTTGTTTCTCAGTCATGTAAGTCACTCACTTCCTTAACATGTATAACCCTACAGGTACCTCAAAATGGCCCTCTGCGTGGGCCCTGGGGGTTTTTACTCCCCATGACGGTGACCGAGTGCTATAAGCAGACTTATAACCAGTGATATGCAGGCCTCTCTTTTTGAATGTGGGAAAGTAATAAATGTGAAAAGGCAGGAAAGGGGATGGCTAGAAAGAACCAAAAGGACATCAGTTGTTTTGAAGCAAATAGACATAGGTTAATTGACGATCTGGAAATAAATGATTTCAGAATACGTCTTCCTCCAAACAACCACCACCACCACCACAAAAACAAACCAACACAAAAAGGGTCCCTAACCCTCAGTGCCCTGCTTAAAGATGAGTTGGTTTGACTGCCAAAGAAACTGTTCTCTTTTTTTCTTTTCTTTTCTTTTTTAATATACCAAGCTAATTTTAAAAAATATATATTTTATTGATTTTTTACAGAGAGGAAGGGAGAGAGATAGAGAGCTAGAAATGTCGATGAGAGAGAAACATCAACCAGTTGCCTCCTGCACACCCCCTATTGGGGATGTGCCCACAACCAAGGTACATGCTCTTGCCCGGAATCCAACCTGGGACCTTTCAGTCCACAGGTCAACGCTCTATCCACTGAGCCAAACCGGTTTCAGCCAAAGAAAACTTTTCAATCAAATTAGCTGTCGACTTTAAAGCAAAAGCCTCCCATGAGACCAATTTAAAGATTCCCTCTTGGTGGGTAGTCACATTCAAAAGGGAAAGAGCCTGGCTAATGCATACCACCCTTTTCTATATGTATCCAACAGAAGCTAACTTGATAGCAATGCAATTTAATCATCATCCATTTTAAGAATACATGAACAAGCTCTCCTAGAACAGTTACATAATTTTTATATCCACTGTTAGATACAAACAAAAAAAACACACAAAAAAAACACCCACACACACAAAAAAACCCTGGTTAAAAAAAAATCACCAGATGCTTGACTGATAGTCAGCTAAGTCAGTGGGTGAGTGGTTTCTAAATAAGTCTCAATCACATTGGAGAAGAGTCATTTCATGTTTTATTTAAAAATGCTAATTCCTCCCCAGGAAGTGGTTATGAATTTCAGCATGCGGAAAGGCTGGATTTTGGACTTTTTTCTGTATGGATGTCGCAGTCTGAGGGAGGGGAGTTAGCCTAGCCCTCGTCCTGCTGAGAGGAGCCTTTACGGAGCCCTCCTGGCTCCTAGGTGCTGTAGCCGTGTGTGAAGGGACACTTTACAGATGCCCCCTGCTTTCATGCCTTCTCCCAACAGCTTATGGCAAATCTCTCCTGAAATACTTTGTAGGTGCCCCCACATTACTTGGTCTCTTATACATTTGTACTTCACTTCTAACTTCAGAAGCATTTATATTCACTTCTATTGATGACCTGCAGTAGATGAGGCAAGTATGATCCCCATGATACAAATGTGGAAACTAAGTTTGCAGTGGGATATGTGGCTTATCCAGGCAAACTCCCCAAGTTAATGGTACATCTGGCATTTGATAAAGCAACTGTTTTCTACAGTATATGTACTGCCTGGCTCCTTTTCCCAGATGTGCTCTTTTATAAATGGCTCTAAGGATTGGAAAATTCGACTTAAAGTGACCATGTGAAGATTAAGTAAGATAGATATAAAATGCTTTTTAAAAGACTTTTTAAAAAGAAAAACAACATAGTTGAGTTTTTGTACTGACTTTTATGGATTTTTAAAAAACTAATATATTCAAGAGATTTTTTTTTTTTTTTTGAGCACTTAATACTTGCCAGCTATTATGCCAGACTCTTGGAATAAATCCAATATTTGGGGGCGGGGGGGTTGACAGAAAAGAGAAAATGTGTTTTGCATGGCACATACAACCTGGAAGAGGGAAATTCGACAATAAGCAAATGCATGATAAAATGTCATAGTGCAGATAAAGGGTTAGAGAATGGATGGTGATGGGGATTAGAGGAGATGACTGGGGACAACATTCCTTGGGTTTGTGGCTTTTGAGAAGACCTGAATATTATGGTCACCTGAGTCAGAGTTCAAAACCTTGAGTTTATTTGGCTAACTTGATTCAAGTCATGGTATTCTATAGTTGTTTAGAAAGGACCTTCCAGGTTATCTATTGATTTTAACTTTTTTTGTGTCATGCATAACATTTAAACATGCCTAGAAATCATCCTTGGATCACCTCAAGTTCATATCCTTGTTCTATTCTAGTCCTTTCTTTTCGCTGATAAGACATTAAGGTGGAGAAAGGCAAAGTAAAAATGATCCACAGTTTCACAACTAGCTTGTGGCTGAGCCAAGGACCTAAAGATCCCCACAAAGTTGTCTGTTGCTTTTCCCACTAAAATCTACATCACTAGAGTGATACATTTTCTAAAGCAACCATCCATCCATAAAGCATCTCCTGCTTTTTCTTTTTGTATATGTGCCATTTTTATTTGCATAGACTAAAACTCCCCCAAGTAGCTAAATATGGCCAGTGTGGTTCCTTTTCCTATTTCCTGACCAGCAACAGCATAAATAATACCCCAAGGATTCCAAATGTCCTAGAAAATTCTGAGCAAGGAGGACTCAGGCTGATGGCAGGAAAGGACAAAATATAAAAACAAAGAATGTAGACCTTGGAGTGTGGGAAGATCTCTCTGTTCTTACAGTGAGACTTGGGACATCATGGCTTTGAAGAGCGGAGAGGGACTGACAGTGCCTGTAAAGGTCTCTAAATGTGCGGGCAGTAGAGGGGCTGGAGATGTGAAGGGCTTTGTTCTAGATCCCACAGGGGCAGTGACTCCCTAGGGTGAAAAGGCAGTCACCTCATCACCCCACCCAGTAACTTCCTCTCGGGACATTTTATACAAAAACTTGGAAGATAAACTTGTCACTTTCAGGAAAATATTCATTATATCAACTTATCTTTCTAGCCACACTTCCTTGACAGATATTTCAACTTTTAACGTTAAAAAATAACCAAAAAACATTTTTTTAAAATTTTTCGCCATGACAAAAAACAAAAAAATTTAAATTCTCACCATGGCCAAAAATCATTTGGTAAAATTTTATACTCCATTGTTTTAAAACATTTTTAAATTGTTTTTCAATTACAGTTAATATTCAACATTTTGTATAGTTTCTGATTAGACAATCATGTATACTTTACAGAGTGTTTCCCCAATATTTTCAGTGTCCACATGGCACCATACATAGTTATTATAATCCTATTGACTATATTTCCTGTGCTGTACTTTACTAACCAAAAAGTGTAAGTAGCAGTAACCCATACCATGGAATGAGTACCTGATTCCTGAAATTGGATGCTATGTAAGCATTTCTATTTGCATACAAGATTTTCTAATAAAGTACATTTGGCTTTAAAACCTCCAAAGCAGAGCCAATCTGCCTCCAATAAACATTAATATTTATTGAATTTTAAGCTGCTTTCTATTGTTGCTCTTAAAGACAAAGAAAACCTACTTTTCCCATTGGAATTGCCCCTCAATATTGTGATACCTTCAAGAGAAGAAATTCCAGGCTTTTCTCTCTAAGTCAGTTGAAAGGCCCTTTCCTCCGTGCTCCCCATCTCCACCCCCCATTTTGGGATATTTCTAGCCTACTTTTCCATCTGTGTGCCTTGTTACTATGGTGATGGGCACCAGAGAAATAGAGAACAAAGTGGATGTAATGAGCATCTCCTTACATGGTTTCCAATGCTAACAGGGGAATCGAGGTTTTCCAGGCATGGCTTGTTCTTTATTGGTGGTAGAAATGGACCAGCCCAGCTGGGAGCGGGCCCTGGGGTTGCAGGCTGATTCCCATTGTTCTGCACTCCTCAGACCTTTCTCACTCAGAGTCATGAAGCCGGGGAAGAGCCATGGGAGCCTGTGGAGGGGATGGAGTACAAAAATTAGTGCCACAGTCAACCCACTGCAAAAGACAGATCTCCTGAAGCATAGTCATGGGAGGGGATATTGGGCTAGTTTTTAGGTTTGCCCATCATGAATTTCACCTTGTTTAACTTAAGCTCTCAATAGAGAAGATTTGCCAATCGGTTTTCCTCCCTTCAAGGTACTTAGTCTGTATTATGTGAAAATTAAAATGAAATCTATCTTGATTGATAGATTTGCTCCTGTGAATTGTTTTAAATAAGTGATTAAACTGTTAATGGCATGCTTATTTTGTGGTTGTTATAGAATTACAATTAAATATGCTTTAGGTATTGTGGAAATTAATGTGTGTTTTTTCCATAAGACCTGGGAGAAGGTTCCTCTAGTAGTTTTTAACCTTGTTACATGCTTACTCATGCTTTCATAGATTACATCTTCATGTATCATATTTTTTGACAGCTCTAATGACATACCCAAAGATTAAATGAAATATTCCAGCTAATCAATTCCATCTTTTGGACAATTATTTTTAAATTTCTTATATTTTAAGTTTTCATTGCTTGTATTTTTATGTTTAAGGAGCAGATACAGGATAAAATAATTTAGCACAGTGTTTTAGAACATAAAATCATGGGACATGAATCCAATTTTTTGGAGCTTAAGAAACTGAATGTTCTAGCTGCCTGTTGCATTGTGACATGACATGAGGGCCAGAAGTTCCTTCTAGCTCTACATTCTTTATTCTTTTGGTCATGTAGCTCCTTTCTCTTTGCTCAATGACCCATATTTTGCCAGTTTTGTTATCTGCTATAATGGCTTTTACTATGATATAAAAAATGCTTGAAACCAACCTCATACTTCGAGTTTTTTAGATACAGTGTAACCCTCCCGAGCAAAGTCAGCTTTTCCAGTTGTGGCATGAATGAAAGAATGAGAGCTCTGGAGTGGAAGCTGGACCGTCCAGTGCTGACTCTGGCTCAGCTGCTGCCTGGGGTGAGCTTGGAGATGCATTTTTAACCTCGCAAATAGCACATAACTTCATCAGGAGGAGCCGAGGTGCCACAGGAAGGTTTTGAAGCAGAAGACGACATCCGATTTGTTTTGGAAAGTAACGCTAGCATCTGTACGGAGGACATGCTGGAGGTGACAGAGATTATATTGGGAGACCAAATAAGGCAGTGGGGATAGAACAGAAGAGACTAATATAAAAAGAATTTAGGAAAAGGTCATAGAATTAAATAGTTTCATTAACTTTAAAAAATATTTTTTTTTTATTGTTTTCAGAGAGGAAGGGAGAGAGAGAGAGAAATAGAAACATCAATGATGAGAGAATCATTGATTAGCTGCCTCCTGCAAGCTCCCCATTGGGGATCAAGCCTGCAATCTGGGCATGTGCCCTTGGCCGGAATCAAACCTGGGACCCTTCAGTCTGCAGGCCAACGCTTTCTCCACTGAGCAAACTGGCTAGGGTCCCATTAACTTTTATCACAATAATCCCCTGGTAATTGCTTTAAGTTGAACTTTGCTTGCTTTATAACTTCAGTTGTTTTTCATAGAAGGAATGGATTAAACTCCTCCTGATTATTTAGTGGCCCCCCTAAATTCTCTAATTTTCGTGAATATAAATTGTATTAGCACAACTTTAAAAATGATAACTTCTGCTATAAACTGAATGTTTTTGTCTCCCCCACCTCCCAGGTTCTTATGTTGAAGCCTAATCCCCAAAGTTATGGTCTTGGGAAGTGGGGCGTTTGGGAAGTGATTAGGACATGAGGATAGAGCCCTCTTCAGGGGGATTAGTGTCCTTTGTAAATAGAATCTAGAGAGCTTCCTTGCCCCTGCAACCATAGGAGGACACAGGGAGAACAGCTCTATGAATTGGGAAGCGAGCTCTCACCAGACACTCAACCTTCTGGCATTTTGATTTTCAACTTCTCAGCCTCTAGGACTGTGAGAAATAAATGTTTGTTGGTGAAGTCACCCTGGCGATGGCAGTTTGTTATAGAAGCTAGGATGGATTCAGGCAGCTTCTAAACATGAATGTCTTCTGACCGGAAATGAGAAAAGACAGGAAAAGGTCGTGTTTGTTCAATGGGAAGAATGACTCGTTTTGCACCGGAGAGGTCCACTGAAACCATGTAGGACAGTTTCTTATCTTCCAGAAGGCTTGAAACTGTGGGCATGTTGGGTAGGTTTTGTGGGGAGAACAGAGCTTGTGTTTGTGAGGAGATCCCTCCTTCGTGGGCAGTTGTTCTCTGATACCTCCCGGGAGGAGGGAGTTTCCATTGCACTTGATGTTATCATCCATGTGAAGGTAGAAAGTAGGCCAGGTAGAATTAGCTCTCATTTTTAGTACAATTAAGAAGCTGGCATTCTGAGAGACTGCATAGCTTGGCTAAAGTTTAGGCAGATAGTAGGCAGGATGGGAGTTCACTCTCCTCCAGCGTTTTGCTGGCTTCTCCACTTGTTACTGGGTGAATGGGTGAATGAATGACTGCCTATTTACTCTGTTCATTCCAATGGGCTAAGCTACTTTTTATTCTCCTTACTTTGATGATGATTCATATCATGCTAGTTTTACTGTTAGAGGTTGTGCAGGCTTAGGTAAATGACATAACTGTTTCATTTGCCTCAACTGTAAAGTGGCAATAACTTCATGGAGTTGTGGGAGCATTAATTAACTGGCATTAAGGGGTTAGAAGAAGATTGAATACAGTTATCTTGTGATGAACATCCACTCCCATGACTGTTGCAATACAATGAGCATATTCAACTACGTCAGCCTCACATCAACTACTTATTAGGGTCCGTCTTTGTGTCCTCACACTAGGCTCTTTGTGTCATCCACTGAGGAGAAATGATTAGGAAAAGCACCACTTGATTTGTCTTTTGATGATTTATAATTTGTCGTTTCAGTTAACTAGGCCTAAATGGACGTTTTCTTGGTTAATTTTTAAAGCATAGCCCGGTTACTTAATTCTGACAAATTAGGCTTGTATAATTATTGATGGAAAAGGAACACTGCAGACAAATTAAAAGAATTTATAGCTGTCCCAGGACCAGACCAGAAAGATCTCTAAGTTTCTGTTATAGCCTAAAATTTGTTCATTCTTTACATCTACTGACATTCAACCTTGAATTATTTAGCAAATGGACAAGCAAAAAAAATTTTTTTAATTGTCCTTCACATTTTTAAAGTTTATTGCAATATGTAGACTTTTATCCTTGAAAAGTCTCTCATGATCATTGATCATCATAAGTACTAATACTCAAAGTAATATGTCTAGATGGTACAAAATCCTCATTTTTATTTGTTAGAAGTCTCACAGCTTCTTTATTTCTTTTCCTGTTGTCATGAAAGTAACTGAACCAGTGACTGGCTCTCTCTTAATCTTAAAGTGATCTATAGAAACCAAGGATATTCTAATATCTCATTTTTGAAAAACTAAAATCTCTGTATCTATGTGTGTACAGAGAACAAGATGTAAGGATATGAAGAATTGCCTGGTGTGTGCAATGGGGGTTTATGAGAGGGGAAGGAAACAATTGTTTTGAAGTTTACCCTTTGATTCTTGTGTTTTTCCTCTCTAGTGAAGTCCTCAGAGATACCACACATGATGAAATCTTATAAAAAAATTCTTTCTAAACAAAGTATTTCCTTTCCTAATGAAATTCCGCTGTGGTGCTTTATTGTTAGTGTGCTGGGAATTTTGAAGTGTTTTCTGTATATTTCTGTGATTTTGACCCAGTAATCTTATTTGGATTTACCAGGCAGGCATCTGTTGTTTTTACCAGTTGCTATTGCTAAATTGTATTAATGTCCAAAGTTGAAAAACCCTCTTTTCTATGTTGCTCTAAATTATTCAGTTTTATTTAGAATGTTTTAACAGGTTTTTTTTTTATTGATTTTTAGAGAGAGAGAGAGAGAGAGAGAGAGAGAGAGAGAGAGAGAGAGACAGAGAGAGATCAATGTGAGTGTGAAACATTGATTGTGTGCCTCCTGCACGTCCCCCACCAAGTGTTTGCCCATTCCATTCCCCGCCTGGTGCATGGAATGACATCCAACCAACTGGGCCACTCCAACCCAGAGTTTTATAAAATTTAAGCCTTTCCCCAACCCTTGTAATTTTCATTGACTTGTAAGAAAAATATAATTGTATTATTAATATTGCAGTAGACGGTTTAAAAAGGCTAAACCTGCTTCTCAGAGATTATAGTGCGGTTTGTAGAACAGTATTTTATTCAGGAAAGCCATCTATCCCACATATATATTTCATTGGTACGGAAAGGAAGAGAGAGACAGAAAATCAGTGATAGGAGAGAATCACTGACGGATGCCCCATTCCGGGGACCGAGCCACAACCCTGACCGGGAATCGAACCATGACCTCCTGGTTCGTAGGTCGACACTCAACCACTGAGCCACATTTGCCGGGCTCTGTCTCCTTTTCTACTGGAGAAGAAAGAGATCTCAATTCCATTTTAAGTAGTGTTTGATATAATATATGTTTGCAAATGATTGTTCTTTGGCAAAACAGAATGCAAAGTTGAGAAGCCAAAGGCTTTGAAAATGTCCTAGGAAGCATAAACTCCTTTCAAGGAGACTTATGATTGAGGAACAAGTTCAATGGAAATTATGTGGGAAATAAGACATGAGCTTGGCCTTGCAGGATGCGATAGAATATGGAAAGATGAAGGGGCTAGCCTAAACCGGTTTGGCTCAGTGGATAGAGCGTCGGCCTGCAGACTGAAAGGTCCCAGGTTCGATTCCAGTCAAGGGCATGTATGTTGGTTGTGGGCACATCCCTGGCAGGGGGTGTGCAGGAGGCAACTGGTCGATGTTTCTCTCTCATCGATGTTTCTAGCTCTCTATCCCTCTTCCTTCCTCTTTGTGGAAAATCAATAAAATATATTAAAAAAGAAAGATGAAGGGATCTCAGGGAAATGTCTGAGCTGAGGTGTGCAGGAAAGTATGTAGTACTGAAATAATTGTGGGTGAAATGGTACATTCAGGCTGGTGTAATACAAGTTGATAATTGCTGAAGCTGGGTGAAGGGTACACGAGGTTTCCGTAGACTATTGTTTATACTTTTATATGTATTTGGAATTTTTCATAAGATAAAGTTTGGAATATAAAGACGGTATGTGTTTTTTGGGTGGTGGGTAGGCTGACCTGTCTGGAATAAAGGGTTTGTTCGAAGGCATAGTGGGAAATGATGTTGGAAAGGCAGTTTGGGGACTGATTTGGTGGTGGGAGTGGGTTCCTGAGCGCACACTGTGGAGTCGGGCTGAGTGGTGGTAAACACTGGTTCATTAACTGGACTCGAGTTTTACTAGACTCTGAGCTCAAGGAGGAGTTGCGGTGTAGCCGGGCACCTATTGAGGATGGCAGCTACCCCACTGAACGTCACCTTGGGCCCTGCCACATCCCACTTGTTATAGTCAGTGCTGGAAGGCTCATTTAAAGAGGGCTCCCCCCCCCCCAATATATTTTTATTGATTTTTTACAGAGAGGAAGGGAGAGGGATAGAAAGTTAGAAACATCAATGAGAGAGAAACCGATTAGCTGCCTCCTGCACACCCCCCACCGGGGATGTGCCCGCAACCAAGGTACATGTCCTTGACCGGAATTGAACCTGGGACCCTTCAGTCTGCAGGCCGACGCTCTATTCACTGAGCCAAACCGGTTTTGGCTAAAGAGGGCTTTTTAACCTAGCGTGTCAGTGGTGGGACAGATCAGGCACGGAAGGGTATCTCGCATCTTCTTAGCAATCTTCCTTTTGGAACTCTCCATCAACTCGAGGTGGTCTACCTGGGAAGGACTTATTTTTCCTTCTGAAAAGTCCCTGTCCTATCCCTTTTCAAACTCTTTCATTAGGAGCTTGAGCATGGGCAGTAAAAGTGAAATAAAAACATGCCTGTGATTCCCAGTAATCTACAGGAATGTGTGCACGCCACATCTAATTTAACTGCCTGGAAGCAGACTTTCACGGTGGAGCAGCCATTTGGAAAGCCTAACACTTTGGTGTAGCTTCCTGAAGCTGAGTTCCCTCTTCACCCTGCTTGAGAGGCTTCTCTGCTGTGAGGAAAAAGAGGGACGAGAGGTGTGTCAGGGGATTTTGGATGGTTGGGAATTTTAAGGAATTGTTAAATATTTGGATGTGATTCAGTGGTATGCCAGAGCTGACGAGAGCTGATTGTTCTGTTTCAGGAATTTTGCAAGCCAGTCGTTAAACATAGCCATTTAAAAAATTAAATTATACATACTCAAAATTAAAGTGTTAAAATAAAATCAATGCTCCAAATGGATCACTTCCTAATTATTTTACTCTAATTTGCTGTTATGTATGTTCTCAGGGTTATTTATGTCTAATGTATCTGCCTAGCGGAAGTCCTGTAAAACGGTGTGCTGCACCTTTCTGCTCAGTGCCACATGCAGGCGCAGCATGTTGGCACCTTGGAATTGGCCTTGGTGGGAATACTTACACCATGAGATGGAAAGGGCAAAAGCTGCATATCAGGGCCTCTCTTCCCCTTCTCTCCTCCCCCCAGGAGAACTGGTTGTTAAAACTGCCAGCACACTTCTTGGTATGGGTATGATTTTGTGGCTGTATTTTTTTAAGGACTCTCTTTACCTTTTAGAGATAAGACAGGTAAAATGACAATAGAATGTGTTTCAAATAATCTAGGGGAGGTGGGTCTCATGATTATTATTTTTTTAAATCTTTTTTTTAAATATATATATATATATATTGATTTTTCACAGAGAGGTAGGGAGAGGGATAGATAGCCAGAAATATCGATGAGAGAGAATCATCGACCAGCTGCACATCCCCTACCAGGGATGTGCCCGCAACCAAGGTACATGCCCTTGACCGGAATCGAACCCGGGACCCTTCAGTCCGCAGGCTGATGCTCTATCCACTGAGCCAAACCAGTTTCGGCATGATTGTTATATCCAAGAGAAGGGCACATGGGCTTCATTACACCACTCTCTTCTACTGTTGTGTATATTTAAAATTTTCCATAACCAAAAGTTTAAAAAAAATAATTAGGGACTGTTACAAGGAAAATAAGTCACTTATTCCCAGTCTACATAGAAATTCAATTTGGTACCTGTCTGTTCCTTGGACTCTGATGCTAACATTACTTTAATAAAATATTGTTTTCTAATTTTAGAGCCCTTATTTGTGACTGATTCACATCATTCATTAAGTAAAATGCCTATTTCCTGTTAAATAAAATCAAGAAATCACTATGTGCAGTTTACCATACTCAAAAGGGCAAAGGAATTCACTTAAAGAGAGCCCTCGCTAGGATCCTAAGCAGCTCTCTTCACGTTGAGGGGGAAATAGATTCTTGGATTGCAGTCCTGTTTGCAGAACCAGGGGAAATGAATCAAGTTATTGCTCAGAGGGCTACTTCAGGCTATATGACAGCTGTGTGCCCTTTAGATTTATTTTTCAGCCTAGCTGATTTGAGTCATTGCCCAAGAAAAGAGTGCTGTCAAATGAATTGTCTTCTGTGCAGGTGATGAGAGCCGTTTGAAATAGTGCCTCACTGATACAGTTGATGTGTTTGGAATTGTTGCTCTGTGAATTAAATTAGACCAATCCAATGACTTAGACAGCCAGAACCTATGTTATACAATGGCTACATTTTCACAAGGAGTACACAAACCAGTTTTTCCCCTACCATATCTAGATATCTAATGGAAAGGTTGCCACATAAATTACTTAGAAAACATCTCTTTTCTCATTTTAAAGTCCTTTTAATTTCATTCTTAACATGAATTTGTAGTATGATAATTTATTCTTGTCTTTGATTGCATAATAATTCATACTAAATCCAGTTGACCAGAGAAAAAACTTCATGTTGAGTAAGGAGCACAAATGGTCACAGTGATTATCTCATCAAGTAGGGTGATGAGGAAATTACTAGGTTTTACAATAGGGAGAGCAAAGGACATTAAGAAATTTAAGGGGAAAAGTAGTCCATAATATCTGTCTTATAATTCTAAACTTTGTGAAATCTGTCTAGAAAATTTGGGCTGGGACCATTCTCTAGGTTTAACCACACACACACACACACACACACACACACACACACACACACGTGCACACGCATACACAAGTCAAACTGTCAACAATGAAAACAACAGATGCCACACTCAAGTAACCCTGGGTCAGAACACTGAAAGGAAGCCTAGGCTGAAACATATGCTGAAACAGGAAGTGAGATCATGAAACCAGAAGTCAGAGAAGGATGGGTAGGTGAGAAATCATAACTCCTCCTCACAGGACAGAGCTAGGCAGAGGAATCACCTGGAGAACCTGGGAGGTTTTGACACTTGGCTGTAGTTTTTCCCATGATAATTTCTTTGTATTGATAACCTTCAAGGCCCTGCAGGGTCCCACCATAACATGGGTCCTGAAAGAATTTCCTTCGGGTATATAAATAGAAATCATGGCTCAGGACTGAGTTGGAGCATGGAGACTGAGTCATGATTGCTAAGGAAAAACACATGATAATTTCTTGAGATATAATAATCACAAGACCCTGATTTATTCGCTCTCAGTTATTTATTGAGACCCTACTCTCTAGGCTGAGTGCTGGGGATACATCAGTGAACCCTACAGATAAAAGCCCTGTGTTCTTCAAGCTTACTGCCTAATGGGGAGACGCAGAATGTAGGCATAATCATTACATAGTACGTTAAGTGGAGATAAATTCCATAGAGAAAAACAAAACAGGAAGTATCCTTCCTGTTAGATTCCCCGAGGGTTCATTTTCCAGCTTCATCAAAGCTAGCAAAGGAAAGATTGATATTTATAAAACTGCAAAACATACCACATCTGAAATTCCTTTGTGTATCTATTAACTCTGTTAAACTAAATATAGTCACTGTTTCTACAATTGCTAAGTTTAGAGCACAAATGAAAGTTGAAGCAGTGTGGGAGAGGGAGCAGCTTTATTACACTGAAGTAAAATTTTAAAAATATGCCCCACAGTTTGGTTAGAGAATTGGCCATGATCAGGAAGGCCGTGAACACCTACCACAAGGAGGCTGGAAGTTATGTAAATGCATCTTTGCTTCCAATGCTGTTCACCTCCAGTTGGGCAAGACAGGTAGAAGCCACTCAAAAAAGTGTGTATGTGTTATATAACATAAGACTTTTTATCTTAGGCAACTGGATTGCCATTGCAAAAATAAATAACTTGTCTCATCTTTAAAAGGAAATTTTGGAAAATGAAGGGATTACGTGAATTCCTTTACACAGGAGATAGACTCATGCTATATTTAGTTCTTCATTTGAAATAACTTGTTTTTCCCCAAATTACCAAGCCTTTAAATGTAGCATTGGCGAAGGTCGGCAGCAAAAAAACTCATTCACATGTTCTCCTCTCCCCAGGGCTCCAGTTTGTAGTATTTCCAGCTGCCTACTAGATCTCACCACCTAAATGGCCCAAAGGTACTGCAAATGCAGCATTTAAAACACCACGCTCATCACCCTCCTCCACTGACCAGTATTCACCCTTACCCTGTGGCCAAAATAGGGTGGTCCCTTGCTCTCCTTCTTATTAACATCTATACCTTTTAGGCACATTCTTCAACCTTCTGATTAATACCTGAGTAACTCTAGAATTGGTGCCCATACGCTACTTAGCAGAGTACCTGCTTAAAATTTCTTAAAAGTATAGTAATTCCAGGTGCTTAAAAGTATTTGCTTTTATTCCCTCTCTTCTCACGCCCAGTCACTTCTTAGTTCAAGCTTTCTTTCTTGTTTTATCCCAAAGGGACAAATTCTAAACTTCTGAATTTTAAATTTCACACTGACCAACTCATGTCACTCCCTTGCATCAAAACCTTCACTGATTCTATAGTACAGTACCCATGTGTCTGTGTGATCTGAACCTAAATTATCTATTCATCCCATCTTCAGCTTTCCCACTGGGTTTACTCTCAAGAGTAATATTCAGTCAGAACTTAGTTATGCCCAAATCCCTAATAAGGGTATGGAATCTTAATTATGTTAGTAAGTCATCCTTGATTCAAAGTGAAAGAGCAGAATTAACCAGATTGATCATTGGTCTGCCAGTGAATATTGGAATATTAACTAGTACCTTATGATAGAGCCTTTTACCAGCCCAACTTAGTTCCTCTCTCCTCTCTCCATCTTTCCCATTGGCCAATACATTTCATATTTTCCTTATGTGGGGACTAAATATTAATTCTTCTCCTGCCACATTAGAATGTTTTCTACTTGGATTAATAATCAAATGAGCAGAAAAATTTAACTGGACAAAATTAATTTTTAAGACATGCATGGGGAATTCACATAAGCATGAAAATTCCAAATTTTCATTTGGAGGCAACAATGGATATATATGACATTTTTGGATAAAGGAGAAGGGGGTGGGAATGGAGTATTAGATTTCACAATTGAGAATGAGTGATTTACAGGCAGTTAACATACATGGCAGGCAAGTTCATGCTAGGAGACTGAGAAACAATGAAACACATTGTAACTAACAATACCCAGAAGCCCTCTTATTTACCATACTTAATTTAAATGAGGCTAAAGCTAACATCCTAAGATCTTCCTGAAGCAAGTTTTTGTCTATCTGAATCTCTTGAGTAGGAAAGGGGGGAGGATGTCTAAGGTTCTTTCTGAATCTTGTTTCTTAATAAACAACTTAACGTCAATATCTCAAAAAGGCAGCTTCAGGGTGGCAAAATTTTGGTCCCCTTCACCTGTTAGCACTCCTCAACTTCCTTCATTCCTGGCCATTTTCACTGACACTCCCCTCACTGCTGCAAGTGCTCACTGCTTTCTTACTAAATGACTGCTGTTGGGTCTTACCTGGTTCCCCGGCCTTCATTCTGCCCCACTCCCTTCTGCTGCCCCAGTGAATCTCTCATGCCCTACCAGGTTAATTTCCCCAAAACATTGCTTTCATTCTGTTTTAGAGTCAATCATTGTTTCCTTTGGTGAGTCAAATCAAGTCATGCACTTCATTCTGAACTCTGAATGTCCTCACTTATTATGAAGACATCTTTCTCTGGTTATAAAGATTCTCTCCTCAGCAGGACCTGCTGCCTCATGGCTCTTCCTCACTCAAGACCTCTCTGCTCTTGCTCACCCTCACCTGGAGTTCTTCTTTCTGATCCAGTTCTTGCATCTCCCCAGAGGCTCAGGGTGCGCATCACCCACGCTGCTTTCCTCATTCCCTGAACGACAGCTGTGGACCTTTGTGAGAGCAGCTTCGTGTGGTGGGAAGAATGCAACGTTTCATGTCAGTTATGAGAGCAAGCTCTTGATTGCTAGACATGTGACTTAGGCAGCTTATTTTTTCCCCTCTAAGTTGGTATCCCTGTCATAAAGTCAAGTGCATGGTTCAAATGAGTTACGGGAGGGAAAAAATGCTCCATAAACTTTAAAGAAGCATTATGCAGCTGTATCTTGTTATCGCAACTATGCCATGTAATCTTCAGTTATATATTTTCCTGTTCCCTATTAATTTTGTGTATATCTCCCATCTTTTATGAGTGTTTTAAAAGTAGATATAAGGTGAAATTAAAAAAAAAATCTCTTTTATTTATTATTATTTTTTCTGTCCTATTCAGCCCATACCATAACCAATGTTCTGTCTGGAGAATCAAATGCACATACAAAGTATCAGGTGCTATAGTGAGAGGATAGCATTTGGTACAGGGAGTGAGAGAGTAACAGGAAGAAAAAGAAGCAGCCAGAAAGAAGTAGATTGATTAGGGGTCTAGCCTGTCTCAATACTGACTTCTTTAATGTGTCCAAAGACAAACTCCGGATTTAGACCTAGCCACATTCTTCAACCTTTTTAGACAATGGTAATAGAACTGACTCCGTTTCTTAGGAGTAACACAGTTCTTAGACAGAGAAGACTCTCAAATGTTTGTTGAATTCACTGTCCACCTAATTTTTATACCGTTATGTGTGCACATACTCATAATGTGTATACACGCATGTATGTGCCAATGGATTTGTCCGTCACTGCTGATATTTATTCATAGTTACTTTTTTCCTTTTAAATCTCATTCTTATGTGGAGCAGCAGTGTGTCTGCTCTGTCTGCAGAATGGCACTGATATTCAGATTTGCATTGTGTTTGCGCAGTGTTTGATGGGGGCACCTAATCATTTCCTGAAGTCTTAGGTAGTACAGGGTCTACTATATTTATTACAATAGATTGCTAAGAAATTATTAAAATATTGTATACAATATTAAACTTACTCAAATTCTGCTTATAATTAAGGAATAAAAATAAAGAATAATAATAATTAAGTGAGAATTTATTTTAATTTTGCATGGGTATCTTCTAGCCTCTCTCACAACCCACTTGGAATAAAGGATATGGTGGTGAAATGCAGGAATTTATGATTCTGCTGCTGGTGGAAATGGGGTTTTTGCAGTGTCAGGAGAAAAGCATTTTTCAAGGACCCATATGGGAGGATGAGGTGGTAAGATTTATTTGGGTGGAAACAGAAGGCTGCCCCCAGGTTCCCAATGTCTTATCTTCAACCATCCCACTGTGAAAAAAGTCCAACCTTGTTTTCATTAAACCCCCATACAAAGGCCGGGGACCAGAAATTCTGTGCCGTTGGTTCTGGTCCATGTCTGTCACCATCTGGCAGGCATAGTCTATCCCCAGCTGCACGCTCTGGCTAGCACCGTGCACGAGCCCAGGCTGGGAGCCCATGAGGTTGCTGGACCCAGATGGCTGTTAGGGTGGCATGGCTGCTATGAAGAGAGAAAGTGTGAGCGAATGGGGAAGGGAGTGTCATGGGCACCAGAGATAACGGAGCTTTGTTAAACTTGGAATATATTACCTCAGGCTTGGGAAGGGTCAGGCACCCTTTCAAAATAATTAGTCAACTTCCCAATCTTTCATGGGCTTCTGAGGGGCCCAACCCCTAACCAATCTATTTCCAAGATTTTCTGGAGTTGTGTCCCTTATCCAATCCAAGGCTAGGTACCTCCCCTTCTAGGTCACCATCTTAGTTCCTGTTGCACATGCCTCATCATAGAGGCACCTCTACCTGAACCATCTAGGCAAACTCCCAGCAGAGGAATTTCTTTTGCTGTTTTTATTCCTCCCCTGGTAATGACCGGTAACAATCCTTCCTGCCCCCTTGCCGGAGGTGGGGGTGGGAAGGGGGAGTTGGGTGTGGGGGAGGAATAGGTCCTGAGAGGAGAGGATGCCCTAGAGCACAAGTGTCAAACACAAGGCCCACGGGCCAAATCCGTCCCGCCAGGCCTTGCAATGTGGCCCGCACCACGCTGTCATCACCGCACTCCGCTGCGTTTCCATCACAATGACAGTTTATGACTGTTCAGTAAACCATTCGGCCCGCGATTTAGGCTGGATTTTAGATTTTGGCCCCTTCTCTGATTGAGTTCGACACCCCTACCCTAGAGAGTGTGTGAAGCTGTAACTTCCTGGTGAAGCAAGTTTATCGTCTGATTCAGCTCCCAGCCCATTAGATTCAACAATGTCCAATTCCCTTTGCTCTCTTCCTTTATTAATATCTAGCTACCTATGCTAGCAATTCTGCACAGTATCCATCTTAGAAGGGAAATATCAATTGTGACAAGTCTTGGTTGATAAACTATCCTTGGACAATAAAAATAATCATTTGATGCTTTGCATAACTCTTCCTATCTCTGGTCACTGAGTCTTCCTACTCCATTAAAAAACAAATTAATCAAACAGAAAAATTGGTTTCTGTTTTCAGGGAGTTTTCAATTTACCGTAGAATGAAGGGAGTAATGGAAACCCCAGCAAAAACAACTAAGAGACATTTGCTTGTTACCGTGGAAGCAAAGGGTACATTTCTCCAAAGCAAATCACTAAAGATTCCGATTGCTTTGTTGAAGCGTAAATTTGCCAGCATAAAAATGATAGCTTACCTCTGTTCTCCACTCATCAGGCAGGCTGGGAGAGTGCTCGCATTTCAGATGAATCAGCCTGGATATGAAAAGCTAGTGCACAGGCGATTGGGGACATTCCAAGCAACACAATGAAGACGTGTGCTTTTGGAATTCCTCACATCACTGCTTTCGTTAAATTGACGTTTTTAAAAGGAATGTGTTTTTAAATGAAATTTTAATAGTGCCTCAGCTGATTCCAAATGTGTTCTTTCATTTTACTCGGCTTTCACAGCGGGATCATATTTGGTTTCACTTCCTGGTTTGTTCTCACAAGCCTGTTGCTGGGAAATATTTAAATAAAATTATTTATTTATAAGAGAAGAATATTATTTTATAATGGGTGAGATAATTTGGTTTGATTTAGATATAGTTCAGATAATAATTTTTATAGAAGTAAGATTTCTGATACCTAAACTTGTAATCAGTTGCTTAAAGAAAACTCTTAAAAAAAGAAGAAGAAAAAAAAAGAAAAGAAAGCTCTTTGGCACTGAACTCGATTAAGTTACCTTGGGGTGAAGTCATCTACAGAACTGTTTGAATAGGCACCCGTGATGAAACATGAAATGTTGGCCCATGTTTAGAGTAATTGTAACTTAATTCTAAACAAAGGTTTGATTGCCTGGTGCGTGACAGTGCCTAATGATTTTTCCAGAGGAAGGGCCAGTATATTCTTAAGATGACGACATGTTAATGGTGTGTTTCACACGGCCACTAGAGTATCTGGAACCCCTTTGTGTATGTGTTTTATTTATTTTTATTTTTATTTTTTAAAAATATATTTTATTGATTTTGTACAGAGAGGAAGGGTGAGAGGTAGAGAGTTAGAAACATCGATGAGAGAGTCATCGATCAGCTGCTTCTTGCACACCCCTACTTGGGGACATGCCCGCAACCAAGGTACATGCCCTTGACCGGAATCGAACCCGGGACCTTTCAGTCCCCAAGCCGATGCTCTATCCATTGAGCCAAACCCGTTTCGGCTGTGTATGTGTTTTAAAGACTGTTTTTGTGTGATATTGCAATGCGTGAAATATTTGGCTATTAATTCTAAATGTCATATTTCTACCTCAAAGCACCTAATTTTACCTAAGTCTTCAGGTACCATCCTGTGTAAACCAAACCAAAACAACCAACCAAACAAACAAAAACACCTACTGAAATCCATTTCTCTCTCAAAAACATCAATAAAGACTTTCTGGGAAAATCTGCTCTCTCAAAATCTGTTTTGTCTAGCTGCATCATTTTACCGGCTAGTCTAATAGTTCAATATTTTAAGCATAACTATTTTTCTACTTGAAAATTTCTACTTTATTTTTTAAAAATATATTTTTATTGATTTTTTACAGAGAGGAAGGGAGAGAGATAGAGAGCTAGAAACGTCGATGAGAGAGAAACACAAACCAGCTGCCTCTTGCACACCCCCTATCGGGGATGTGCCCGCAACTAACGTATATGCCCCTGACCGGAATCGAACCTGGGACCTTTCAGTCCGCAGACCGACTCTCTACCACTGAGCCAAACCGGTTTCAGCAAAATTTCTACTTTAATTGTGAATTTTATTTATGTTTTATTTTACAAGGTGATCTGATACATATCCTAATGTAGAATTAGGCTTCCTGCTATTATTCTCTAACCCCCTCCCTGACACTTTCAAATTAATTTCCCTAATATACCCTTAAATATATTTTTTTCCATGTAGTGATTCCCTGCTGCTTATATGATCAAATCTAAATTCTTTTCTTCTCTCATTAGAATATTTGTCTATTAATTCCAAAAGTGATATTTTTACTCCAAAACAATCATTTCTCAGATGCCTGTTGTATGCTAACTTGTGGGTTATCTATTGAAAAGTTCATAGCCTAGCCAAAACTGGTTTGGCTCAGTGGATAGAGAATTGGCTGTGGACTGAAGGGTCCCGGGTTCGATTCCGGTCAAGGGCATGTACCTTGGTTGTGGGCACATCCCCAGTAGGGGGTGTGCAGTAGGGAGCTGATTGATGTTTCTAGCTCTCTCTCTCACTCTCTTCCTCTCCTATATTTATAAAAAAAAAAGTTCATAGCCTAACATTCCAAACTTTCTTTAACATTTTACCCTAGTCAACTTCCTGATCTTGTCTTAATTATTTCTGTATCAAAAATACCATTCCAAATATATGTCTCATCATTAACTTCTTAAATTAATCTTGGCTTCCTCCTACCTTCATTATTTGTTTCTCCATTCCTCTACATTAAAATATTATGTGCTTTATTAACCCCTTATTCCTTCACCTCCCAACTATATAAATTCTATACATCTTTCTTGGCCCAACTCGTAAATTCTAAGCTGCAACTATTATTTCTTTGGCATGATTGCCATAAGACACAACTGTGTAATCCATTTGTTTGATCTTTCTTATATTCATGCTCTAAACTAGGGGTGTCGAACTCAATCAGAGAAGGGGCCAAAATCTAAAATCCAGCCTAAATCGCGGGCCGAATGGTTTACTGAACAGTCATAAACTGTCATTGTGATGGAAACGCAGCGGAGTGCAGTGATGACAGTGCGGTGAGGGCCACATTGCAAGGCCTGGCGGGACGGATTTGGCCCGCAGGCCTTGTGTTTGACACATGTGCTCTAAACCACCAAAGCATATGCTTCTTTTGAGGGTCCTGTCTGTGTTTGATACCTTTCTACCCCCTATAGTGTCTTGGGCAATGCCTTGCATTGAGCAGAAGCTAGGCCGTGATTGTTGAATTACACCTAGTGTCAGAGTGGATGGATGGATAAGACATTTCTCTTATACTTCCTCTTGGAAACTACATCTCTGGCCATGACACACATGGATAGTACCTGGAGTCCTCTTCATTTCTAACTCTGTTCAGCTCACATGACTACGTTGTTGCCTTCCTAATAGATAAAACTTTCCGCAGTGAAAACAGATGGTGTTGTCAAATATAAATAGAAAAATATTATTTCTTGTGATGGGTAAGGAAAAAATAGATACAGAAAAAAACACACACGCATTAGCTGTCTTGGCACGATCTTTCTGCCTTTCAAGTTGGGTTGCTGAGAAATGACTAGGTTTATGTGCTGTGCACAAAGGGGAAACTTGAGTTTGACTAGAGATCATGCGTGTCGTGTAGCTGAATGTGTCGCCAAGCCAGACAAAGCCCCACCCTGATTTAGAAGTCATGTGTTAAGCTTCCAGAGGGGAATGTGGCTTCTGTCTTTTGAGAAGCAATCAGAACTCTAAAATTCCCAGGAAGAACCTGGTGTCTCTCTGTTGCTAACACCAAGGGAAGCTGCAGGACCCTGCTGAGTTCTGAAGCCCAATGTGCAGAGATCCTACCTGTCACCTTCTCTGGAATGTGGGCGTTCTTCCTGGTTCTTACCAGTTACTTGTGGGTTCTTTTAGAAGCCTGACCTTCCTCTGTCACTTCAGTATGCCCCAAGCTGCCTCTAGGTATTCTTAATGCTGAGTTAATTCCCCTTCTCTGCTGATAGGGCTCAGATAAAGTCTTTACTTGCTAAAGGATTCGGGGACCTTTCCATGTTATGTAGAATTTGGTGCATTGAAGACAAGTTTATGTAGCTATACTGGAAGGTGTTGTGGTGCTTACTCCAAACAAGGGGATCTAATTTTTTTAAAAATATATATTTTATTGATTTTTTACAGAGAGGAAGAGAGAGGGATAGAGAGCTAGAAACATTGATGAGAGAGAAACATCCACCAGCTGCCTCCTGCATGCCCCCTACTGGGGATGTGCCCGCAACCAAGGTGCATGCCCTTGACCGGAATCGAACATGGGACCCCTCAGTCCACAGGCTGATGTTTGGTGGGCCTCTAGATAGCTGCAGAATGGCAGCTGGTCTCCAGAGGAACCAATCAAGTGGTTAGAGGATTAGAACTTTTAGGCTACCTCTGACCTTTGAGAAGTGGAGAGGGGCTGGAGATTTTCAATAACCAATGGCCAGCAATTTGATCTATCATACCTATGTAATTAAACTTCCAAAAACACCCCTAAATAACAGAGTTGGGGAGTTTCTAGGTTGGTGAACAGATTGAGGTGTGGGAAGAGTGTAGTACCCTGTTTCCCCGAAAATAAGACAGTGTCTTATATTAATTTTTGCTCCCAAAGAATCACTAGGTCTTATTTTCAGGGGATGTCTTATTTTTCCATGAAGAAGAA
The DNA here is from genome assembly GCF_014108245.1 of Pipistrellus kuhlii. Taxonomy (NCBI): domain Eukaryota; kingdom Metazoa; phylum Chordata; class Mammalia; order Chiroptera; family Vespertilionidae; genus Pipistrellus; species Pipistrellus kuhlii. The sequence continues at coordinate 131,918,681 of NW_023425515.1, read as the reverse complement.
TACAGGACATATTTATTGTTAAATGAAAATAAAGGAAATTTATTACCTGTATACGGTACGGTAGTACGGTACTTGTCAACACAAACCAGACAAACTGTGAATCCTACAGTATCAAGAATTTACTCATTTATTCAATGACAATCATGTCATCATCTTCTGGAACATCATCATAACAATCCAATTCCTGAATTTCCTGGTGAATTTCTTGTGACTCCATTTCTTTTAGAATCAGTGGACCAAATCTCTCATGTTTAGCCTGGGGGGGGGGCTTATTTTTGGGGGATGCCTTATATTTCACTCAGAAGGAAACTTGTAAGTAGGTCTTATTTTTGGAGGATGTCTTATTTTCCAGGATACACGGTACTTGGAGAAAGCTTGGAAGCTCCACCCCTCCCCCTCCCCAAACTATGTTGCCCTATGTATGCATCTCTTCCATTTGGCTTTTCCTGAGTTGTATGCTTTACAGTGAAACAGTAATGCTAGATTGTTGTCCTGAGTTCTGTGAGCCATGCTATGCTCTAGTGAATTATTAAACTTAAGGAGGGGGTTGTGGGAACCCCTGAATTTGTCATCAAGTCGTACAGAAGGGTTGGTAGTCGGAGTACAGGGACTTGTGACTGGTGTCTGAAGTGGGCACAGTCTTATGGGACTGAATCCTTAAACCTGTGGAGTCCGATACTAACTCATGCCAGAATAGGGTCACACTATACGACACCCCAGTTCATGGGAGAGAAAATTGTGTCAGAAAAAAAGACCTCTCACTGTGTTTATCCTAAATGTAAACCAAACTTTGTTCTGCTCCAGCAGAGGAGCAAATGGAAACCAGTGAGTCTGGCCAGCAGCCATTAACCAAGTTGCAAATTTGCAGGATTGATTTAACTTTCACAAGGTGAAAGTGGACTTTTTACCTGAAATAATAGGTGACATAAGAACCCGTTCTTTCAAAACTGGCTTTCTCTTTTAGCATTCTTGCCCAGTGCTTCACTCCCCGCCCTCCCGTTCTTTCCAGGGAAAACAGAATCCTGAAGAGATAGCAGTGCTGGCTGCCTGGAATGTTTTAAGAGATCTTCTCTGGGTTGGGCTTATCAGGCTTCACTTCCTTGGCACTGTGAGCCACAGGTCTTAGGTGTTTTTGTTAGTGTGTTTCCTTTTTAAACACCCAATTGATGGAATGTAAATGGTCCATTATCAATCCATTATTGCCAGGTTGATTTGACGAGTCATTTTTTTTTTTTTTTCCTTAGCCTGTAGTTCTGAGTTTGGGCCAGGGAGTTCTTTGCCAAGTTTCTTTTGACTTTGCAGTGAGATTTAAATGCTAGGAGGTGCCAGTGACCTTGTAACACTTGCTGGTTTTGTCTCCTTGGGTAAAGAGAGCTCACTTCATGGGTTATTTTGTTTCAATTTAAGATAATGTTCCAAGGCCCGTCCCCTTTTAAAATTATTTTTACCAGCAAAAGAATTGGCTTTCTTTGTGAGTTCCCCTTTACGTTTAATGTGCCACTTTAATGATTCCAAAGTACTTCTACAATATTTATCTTACCACTAATAACAGCTCTTGGGGCCAGTATGACTGTCCCATTTTGTAAAGCGGAGGACAGGAAGGCCTGGATCGGGCAAGTGGTTTGCCGGAGCCCATGCAGACAGTGGTGGAGGCAGGCCTGGGACTCCTGCAGGGCACCTTTCTCACACTGCCACCATGGGCAGCCAGCCTCTGTCTCTCACTCGAACGTGGGGGTAGGGAGTGATGGTGGAGAAGCTGAGGCTTCACTTAGTCAACAGTGAGGCCCCTAGGTTCAGGGGGAACAAAAGACATTTACATAAAATAAAATCAGGCAGTTTGTACTTGCCTAAAGCAGCACAGAACATTTCCTGGGTAACGCGCCAGCAGGAAGAGCAGTCACCCTGGATTCCCAGAATAGACTGCTGCTGACCAGGAAGTAGAAGAAAACGTCTGTGAAAAGGCCAGTATCTGGGAACACAGACACTGGTAACTTGTAGATAGAAACAGAGCAAGAGGCTTGAAAAACCGCTTCCCTTGTGGTTGAAACTATCAGAAACCAAGGCCTAGGCGGCGAGAGCTGCTGAGGTCAGAGGTAGCCATTCAAACGTGGGAGGTTCAGGGTGTGCCCCGGTGAGTCACCTGGTGAAGCATCCTTTCTTTCTCTCCCAGCTCCTCTCACGTGAGTGATCATCACAGTGATCATGGAATATGTTATTCAGCCTGCCCAGCCCTTTGGGGTCAGACTAGCATTCCTGGGCAGGAAATAGCAAGACCCAATAAAACCAGAGGAGCTGGATAGCACGCGTTTCCCTGGAGTTCCATTGCCAGGCCTCTCCCACGCCCCCAGGAGACATCATTTTGTCTTTATAATAACAAAGAGTACATGGGGATGTGCTGTGATTTAGAAAGAGCTCTCTGGCTGCCATTTGGAAACAGGACTAAGAAGGGCAAGAGGGGAGGGTATTTCAGTTGTCCTCCTCACAGCGGGGCCAGGCCCCACCCACGGCAGTGGAATCAGGGATGCAGAAGAAGGGGCTAGTTTAAGAAAAGACAGACCTGACTGATTTGAGGGATTTGAGGATAAGAAGGTTTTTTAGCGGTTGGGTGCCTGTGCACTTGATACTGCTCTCTCTCTTCAGCATCATTGAGCTCTCGGTCTTGATGTTGCAGGTTTGACGTGGATGAGAGCAGAAATGGCGGATTCAGTTTGGGACATGCCACATTTGAGCTGCCTCCGCCCACCTCAGTAGATAGCCAGGAAGAGGTGATTTGGAAGCTTAGGCTTAGGGAGCTGGGCTCACCTTATAGTTTGGGAGTCATCTACACAGAGGTGGTGGGTGATCTTGAACCATAGAGGATATCACCCCAGAAGAGCATATGCATCTACTGTCCAAGAAGCGAATGTGGTGAACCCCGTTTCTCAGTGGGTGGGTTTAAATTAGGATCCTTCCATGGTTCCCAGTTACCTTTTATTTTTAAGTATGCTTTTAGTGATTTCAGAGAGAGAAAGGGAGAGGGGGAGAAAGAGAGAAACATCAATGATGAGAGAGAATCATTGATCAGCTGCCTCCTGCACACCCCCTACTGGGGATTGTGCCCACAACCTAGGCATGTGCCCTGACTGGGAATTGAACTGTGACCTATTTCATGGGTCAATACTCAACCACTGAGCCACACTGGCGAGGCCCACTTACCGTTTTACCGTCAACTAAAATCATTGCTTTCATTAATTATATGCTTGACCTGATGACCTTCTTTTCTTGCTATGACCCACTTTAGTCTCTTTTTAGCAAGACTGATTTCTTAGTTGCCAACTGAAGACTATACAGTGCTCTTTCTAAGAAAACCAACACCATTCTTCTTGGAGTTAATGCTTTTCCTGGGCTGTCACTTTTCCCCTCTAAAGCCCTGTGCAATTCTCACCACTCCAGAGGAGTCTTTTCAGATTAGGTGTTCCCTCACTCCAGCTGCAATCAATCAACTCATAGCCCAGTGGAATGCAGGAAGCAGAGGATCAATCCATCATCTGGCTCTCTAATACCACAAGTGAGGAAAGTCAGGTCAAGTGAGGTGAAATGACTTGTCCAACATTATACTGTCCATTAGATGCAGAGAGTAGAAAACCTTGTGGAGGTTGATGGACTTAATAGATTTACCTCTTAATAAGATTAATAAGAGGATCAAATAGTTTCCAAATCCATCTAAATTTATTTGTGATTTTTGTAAACAGGTAGGTACTTCCATGTTTTTTTGCGGGGGGGAGGGAAAGATCTCATGTGTTTACCTAGTAGTTACTAGAAGATTTTTAAATGTGTTAATTTCATATATGGCTATTTCTTCTAGTGTAAAAAAAAAAATCTATGCCCTTTTGGGAAAAATTAGTATGATTGTATGTCTCCCATCCAAATCCTTCTAATTCAAGGTAACAAACAAAATTGGTAATTAAATATTTAGTTTTTATATAATAACCTATAAATTATAAACAAAGCAAATTTGACACCTGAAAATTATATTTTGGTGTGTTGGCATGTTTTTAGTATAATGGGGCTTATTATATATTTAATTTATGTTTTTTATTATGTTCATTTTAAAGCAGTTAGAACACAGTTTTCCTGTTTTACATGATTATAGATATTTTTGGTGGTAAAATATATGTAACAAAATTTATCATTTTAATCATAAAAGTGTACAATTCTGTAGCATCATGTACAGTCTCATGCAGCTATGATTATTGTTTCATTATATAGATTTACATATTTAAACATACAGGTTTATAGACTTAAAACATGACCTTTGCTTGGGTGACATTGGCTCTCTGTCTTGTCTGCAGCATGGCTCTAGATTGGGGAGATAGGCATTGCACCAAAAACTGGAGGTTATTTGCACAGGTTTATCTTTTAAAAGGGGGCATCCTTGTGTATTATTTTGGCTTCATAATACTTTTTGTCTTTCCTAGAGGCCATATATTAAATAATTGAGGTAATTTGCATTTGTAATTAATGACACTGGAGTAGTAACTGGAGTCATGTGACATATTGCAAAATTTGGTGTGGAAAGTACTAATTTAGATAGAGAACCAAACCCCATAACATCCCATCTAGTTTCTCCTAAGAAGAACTTTAAAGCCCACTTTTAAGAATTAATTTTAGATAGCTACTACTCTGTTAATAACTTACCATTTTGAGCACTTATTTTGTACCTGCTGCTGTGCTAAGCATTTGATTTATAGTTACCTCATTTAATTCTTGAAACAACTTCATTAATATCTATTTTACAGATGAGAAATTTGATACTTATTGCTACTAATCTAAGGTCTAGCAGATGGTAAATGACAAAGTCAGAATTTGATCTCAACTATTCTGCCTCATTCCCTTCCAGGTCTCTCAAATATCATAACAATTTGAGGAAAAGAACTAGGCCTAACAAAGTAGCATGTTGAAAGTAAAAACAAATGGAGGTCATGTAGTACTCCTTTATTAAGTCATTCAGAAAGAAGGTCATATTTCCATGATGTGGTATTAAGTTTTTTGAACCACATTTTAATAGAAAGGCAAGAAGAAAAGCCAGGTAAAACATTATTTAAGTACAGATTAAACGTAAGACAGCTATTCCTCCTGTCATTCAATTGGTGGGTAATTGTTTCTCTGTAAGAGGTTGTGTGGGCAGGATGCACCCTCGCTCTGGATATCTATCATGCTGATTTTAATTACATAATAGAGGCAGGCAGGATAGAGGGAACACTTGTTGATTTTGTTCCACTAAGTGGAATACTGAGTAATGAGCAAGGAAAAACTATATAGATCTGAGTGGTTTTTTTTAGATTGTGCCTTGTGGTTTCTCTATAAGATGGATTGCAGATTTTTAAAAGAGGGATGTCATGTTCTATATAAAACTCCATTTTGTATAGCTCCTTGGAGAGGCGGCTATAGCAGATGGCTCTTAGAGCCTGTGTGAATTCTGGGTTTGTTTTGTGAGCTTGAGCAAATTCCAGTCCTCAGCTTTCTCACCTTCAGGGTTGAGATCATAATACCTACCTCACTAAGTACACAGTAAATTGAAAGCCTTCCCCTTTCCACCTCCTGCCACCTTTTTCCATTCAACAAGTAATTATTGAGAATCTCTTGTGTCTTGTGTTCTGTCCCATACATGGAGCTCTTCTGAGAGCTCAAAGTGAGAGGCAGGAAGGCACCTAACCAGCTCTTTGCGCTGCAGTTTAGTGGAAGTGCTTAGAACTATCTACACTCCCTAGATGTGGAAGAAGCCCGAGGTACGGAGCAATTACATGTTCTGGTGGTCCGTGGACAGCAGTGTCCATTTGAAACATCTTTTGTATTTAATGGTCATTTACTACTTGGTGAACATTAAACCTTTGTATTTCGTGGTCAGAAATGAGTTCAATGTAAACAATAGGCTGATTTGCAATGCATGGCAATTTGAGTTTTGTCATTGGGTTAAGAATATGTTATGCCAGCCAAAACCAGTTTGGCTCAGTGGATAGAGCGTCAGCTTGTGGACTGAAGGGTCCCAGGTTCGATTCCGGTCAAGGGTATGTACCTTGGTTGCAGGCACATCTCTAGTAGGGAGTGTGCAGGAGGCAGCTGGTCGGTTTCTCTCTAATCAATGTTTCTCACTCTCTATTCCTCTCCCTTCCTTTTTGTGGAAAATCAATAAAATATATATTATAAAAAAAAAAGAATATGTTACGCCAGATGTAGCAATCTTTACAGTGATCGCTGTGAGAAGTTATTGGTTTTACAAGACTGATACCATCCAAGGACCTGCAGAGCTGTCAGTTTGATCATAGCTCCCAGGGTTGGGGAATTACATACATGCAGAGCACCTGCTTCATGGCAGGCTCTGGGGAAACAAAAAATGTCTTTGCCGTCCTGGCACCCTGGCCTTGGGGGAAGGTGAACAGGGCAGGATGCACACCATCCTTGCTTGGGTGAGAGCTTGATAACTCCATTGGTTCTGGCGTTATTCCTATGGCATTATACTGTTAACTTGTACAGAAGAAGTTATATGTACTGTGAAGTTATTGGGTAAGATTTTAAGGTCACCCAGGAATGCTGTGGCATTTTATTCAGTGACCCATCTGTAATTCAAAATGGCCATCATCCTAAAGCAGCCAGTCATGCTGAGTTTGACAGCACTTCTCCATTCTGATTTGTTAGGTGTCACATGTGGTGGGGAAGTTGTCAGCTATGAATTTTTCTCCTTTCTTTCTCTAGGGTGAAAGCTTGGCATATGCTTTTGCCCCGGGGTGATGGAAATGCGTGAGGCTCTGTCCCTTCCACCGTGTTTGCCCCGTTCCAGGCCCATCGTGCGAGTGCGTTCATAGATCTTTCAGAACCCTGGTTCCTAATGGGGTTTGATCCTGATCTGGTGTTATTTGTTCACTCAGTAATTACTTACTAATTTCTTGATGGTGGGGACAGTACTAGACATGGGGTCACTCTAGGGGAGCTAGTAATGGGTTACCCTGGGCAGGCTAATGATTTGATGTCACTTCAGACTGTTATTCTTTAAATCCTGGTTCATGACACTGTTAAGATGTCACAGAAAGCAAGCATTCTGTGACAGGGAAGAGCACAGCCAAAGAGGCCCTCTGGTTCCCCCTCTGCCTGTTCTCAGGATCTCAACAGACCAGAGGTAAAACAGCAGATTCCTCATCTTCCCTTCCAACCATATTCTGAGCAATCCTTGTGAGAGGTTCTGGTAGATACTATTTTTGTTCAACCTAATTCAGTTTCCAGAGTTGTTTTCAACACCCCTTCGATGAATCGGTGCATGGAAGCCACTGTGATAGCCAGGCCCTCAATCTAGCGCTGGGAAGAGACTCTGGGGTAGGTACCAGGAGTCCTGGCCCAGTCCTCCGGGAACTTAAGGCAATAGCTTATGGTAGACTATCACACAGTATGAGAGAACTATTAGTGAAGTGTCCTAGGGACAGAGATGGAAGTGCAGTGGAGACAGCCTGTGGAGGTCAGGGTGGCTCAGGGAAGTGATTCATGGACGTGATCCCAGGGTGGGACAGAAGGTAAAGCGACGTGTTCCTTTCAAATTGATGAAATTGCATATTTTCATTTCATATCACGGAAAGCCTTAAACTTTTGGAATTGCACAAAGCAAAGTGACTAGGATATTACAGTGATTTTGCCGTATTTGATGGCCTGCAAAATGACATCAAGTGACTATGAGGAGATTTTTGACTTCTTGCTAAATGGTTAATTGTAGAATTTTATTTAACTTTTCACTACAAGACAAACTCACCCAAATGGGAAGCCCTTCTCAGATTCCAAAACGTTACAGTAGTTCGATTTGCTACAAACAAGTTTGTTTTATAATCTCCATTCTTTCTAGTGACAAGCAAGAAATAAGAGCATTCAGGCTTCTCGGTTTTCACAGTAAAAACCTTGGGCCTTTGTTTTTTATCAGAAGGCTGGTTGCCCCTATTGTTCCTTAAGCCATAGTCACTGGGGAGTATTCCCTTAGAGCTCTTACTTGAGAAAGGAAGTCTCGGTGTTTTGCTTGTCTTCCAGATTCGGAGATGACTTTCTGGAATTGACTTTGTGTCCTGCTGCTGGGGAAAGAAAATGTTTTTGAGGGAGGAGGGCATGCTAGCTTTGTAACATTCATTAGCATAGCAAACTGGAGGAGCCACAGATGCTGTCTCTGGGCAGCTGGGTCTGCAGAATTACTGAGAGTCCCAGGCTTGTTTTTATCCTGCCTAACATGGACTATTTATTCTGCTCTGAGAAGCATTGCCATTCAGTATTTTTGCATGCTCATCCTTCCCACTTGTACTTTTGTTTGTTGCTGGAGAGGAAGAAAGCCAATAACTTCTGCTATGGTTCCTAAAATTAGAGTGATTTGGCTTTAGCCTGGATAAAGAAACTGAAGTACATCGTCTTGTTGTTGTTGGTGGCTGTGGTAGTGGTGGTGGTGGTGGTGGTGGTGGTGGTGTGTGTGTGTGTTTAACTGACATCAATGGTTGCACTCTGAGATGACAAATTGTCATTCTGAGAAAGCTTTTTTGAACTTCTACGTTTATATCTTCTCAGCAATATATTCTTCTGGTTTAGGTAGATAAGTAGAAAAAAGAATGAAACTCATTAATAAAACATTGGCAAGCATTCAACCCCACTTAATCAAAACAATGCAAAATAAAGCAATAAGATCATTTTTTTAATGGAATTAGTGAAGTGTATTTTATTTGTTGTTGTTGGGGTTGGTTTGTTTTTTGCCTTTTTTAAAATGGTGATTCTAACATCTGGTGAGAGTTCTACTGATATATTGTTTATAGGAAAGAAAATTAGCATAATCTTCTTGGGAAATAATTTGATGTTACATATCAGAGGCCTTAAAATATTCAAGCTCTTTGACTCATTACTCTCACTTTCAAAGTCTATGCAAAAGAAATCATACGAACAGAGTACAGAAATGTTTACAACATTATTAGTAATAAAAAGAAAAAAAATCTAATATTCTGTAGTGAAATGGTTTTGTAAACTATGACATACCCACGTATGAATTATGTTTGGAGAAACTATTAACAACATTGAGAAAGCCTGTGATAAATGATGAGGCAAAGGAGATCTGTGTTTTGCCATTGAATTTTACAATGGCACAATTGTGTATAGTAATTAGCAGTCCAGCAAAAATAAAACAAAAAAACCTGGAATGAGAAAACAATCTCAAATATTAAATCTTTCTTCCTTCCCCCATGTTTTTCTTCTTTCTGTAAGAAGCGTAAATATTTTCAATTGGTGTTTCTATCTTTTATTTATGAAATGAGTGGTGCCTTAGATAGAATGCTTATCTCATTTTTCACTAAAAATTTAATGTTCATATTTTACACTTTGTAAATTTCCATGGTGATGAGATTGAATCTGTAATTTCTGGTAATGATTTGTTTCTTTCCCTGGGTGTTAGTTAACACCTTTTATGAGAGGTCAGAAGGTGATCTCTTTAACAGCACTCACTTTTTAATTAATTTATTTATTTTTTGTTAATCCTCACCTGAAGAGATCTTTTCCATTGACTTTTAGAGAGAGACAGAGAGAGAGAAAAACATCGAAATGAGAGAGACACATAGATTGGTTGCCTCCGCACATGCCCCGACCAGGGCCAGAGATTGAGCCTGCAACAGAGTTACAGAATCAAACCCTCAACCCTCAGGCTGTGGGCTGAACCGACCAGGGCAACACTCAGTTATTTTTAAAGTTACTTTTTTGTATGTTGACAATTTTAGTACCATATAAATTGACAAATTGTGTTGGAGTCCTGTGATGCACAAAATATAACAATATGTTTATGATTTATCTTTAGGAATTTTTCAAATAGAAACTAATGGCAAAGTTTCCGGTTGACCAGCATTCATAGGGTAAGATTAACATTCTGAATTGTGAACACATGGTAAAGATAATTACTGTTACATTGGTAGCTTGGGGCAAACAAATAATGAATACTTAATATGCAAAAAAAAAGTATATTTTTTATAGATGGCATGAGTAAAAGCCTGATGGTTTTAAACAAGCTAAACAGAAAATTAAATCTATATACATTTTGGTAAAATGTTACCTTACTGTGCTTTGTCAGTTTTGTATATAGGAAAGTGTGTGTGTGTATATGTGTGTGTGTGTGTGTGTGTGTGTGTGTGTATAAGAGAGAGAGAGAGAGAGAGAGAGAGAGAGAGAGAGAGAGAGAGAGAGAGAGAGATTTTTCATTTTTAACATTAAAATTTAAAGAATATAATAAATGTCTCCAACAGACTTAGACTGCATGACTCCATGCCTGTATTTTTCTGATTTTTGTTTAAGGTGGTATTTTTGATGCATAGCATTAGTTTGCCTGGTTTTCATAAGTAATAGATGGCCATGCTTTCCTAGAGTAGGTAAGTCAGAAATAAATAAGTCCTATGTTCTGTTGCTTCCTACAAACATCATTCTTCTTTTATAGTTGTAGAAGATTAATCTTAGATTAGCTCTGTGGCAGAACTTTTGAGTTTGATTTATGCACTGTATGAAATAGCATGACTTTCTAGCGTGAGCACAACATATGTCTTAAAAGTGTGTCACCCTGAACGTGGAATTGAGGCGGAGCAGTGGTGAGCACAGTGGGCCTATTCCCTGGCATTCTGAACACCCTTCTTTTTATAGATGAAGATGCAGATCTTTTGACTTCTTGAGTATAGCCACATTTCCCTGCTGATTCATTGATTTGACTATAAATTTTTAAAAGCTAATATCATCAACTCTTCCTGCACTTATGACTCTTTGGTGGCTTTTCCATCACTCCTGAACTGTGTATTTTCCAAACTCTTTACTGTGGCAGCAAGCCCTCTGTCACTCATCTTCTTTCTGCAGGCTCCTGACGTTCCAGCCGAGAAGCCTCCTTTCTGATCCTCATACACCCTGAGCTTCTTACTCCTTCATGGAATGACCCTCCACAGCAGCATCACATGTCTGACTCCATTTAGATCTGTGCTTTAATGGCAGTCCCTCTAAAGAGGCCTTCCCCAACCCTCCAATCTAAAGTAGCTTTATGGTCTTCATAGTGTTTCTGACTTTATTGTGTTATCTACTTGGTTATCGTCTCTCTTTCCTTACTACCCAGTAAGGTCACTCAGAGCAGGGTTCTTGTCTATCTTACATACCTGTATTTCCCCGACCACTTAGAACTCCCCCTGGCACATAGAAGGCATTGTAAATATTCGTCGCATGAACAGATTAATGTTCTGATCCCTCTCTGACAAGTGCTGTTGCTCACTTATGTTTCAGCCATTTTCTTGGGTTATTTGGTTTGTATGGAACCAAATGAAGTACTGTTTAGGTTTAGCCTTCATTGCACCCATTTTGGCACAGAAGTGACGCTATAAGATGGGATGCTTTCAGCTATGCATATTTCCCCTCCATAATCCTATATAATAAAAGGGAAATATGCAAGACAACCGAACAGCAGAATGGCCAGTCACTATGACACACACTGACCGCCAGGGGGCAGACAGTCAATGCAGGAGCTGATTGGGGCCTCATTGGGGCCTGCTGGCCAACCACTTGGTTTCTCCCCACAGCTGGCTGGCTCCAATCATCCGATGGTAAAGGGGGAACCAGGGGTAGGTGGCAGTGGGGGGTGAGGCCGGTAGCCAGGAAAGATGGCCCTGATCACAGGCCAGGCCTAAGGACTATACCCATGCACAAATTTTGTGTGCCAGGCCTCTAGTAGGAATATAAATCCTATGAAAGCAGAACAAGGCCTCATATCTCCTTGGTATCCCTTTGGAGTTCTAGCCTCCATAATTGAGTGCACATAAATGTTAACTTTAGAGAAAGGTTTAAGATGAGTCGTTTACTCATATTTTTAAGGATTTCAATAATACACTGCTTTGTCTGCTCCAAAGTTTAAAAACAAAAATCTCATTTTGAATTATAATTGAAAAATTGTAACACAGCATTATTCTGGACTATATTTGAAGCTTATTAATTAGGCTACATGGCCAGAATCAGTACTCTAACCATCCAATTCTTTTCAAATTAAGAAACTTGGCCATAAGCCCATGTTTTACCCTTTGACCCTCGAGAAGCCACTTGAACATCTCTGAACTTTCATTTCCTTATTTGTAAAGACTTGGACTTTGATCTCTCTGGTTTCTTCCTTGAGTATATAGTCCATATGCTTCTGCTCTTGTGAAGGTAGGTCACCTATGGAAGAATTAGGAGAATCGGCTGGAATGATGATCTCTGCTTTTAACCAGTCATTTGAAAGGAGAGCATGTATGATTCACAGGAAACTGCAGAGGCACTGAGTTTGGCTCTATTTTATGGCTTTCTTACTGTGAGGTGGGGGTGGGTGTCAGGGAGACATTTTTGTATCAATGAAGGTAATGGAGAAGGGCTTAAAGTTACACATTCTCTCTAAGAATTATGCAGCCACTGGTGGCTTATGCTCAACAAATAATCCTATATAATAAAGAGCTAATATGCTAATGGTCATTTTGCCCTCACGCCTTAAGGACAGATCAGCAGGAGGCTGCATGCACAGCAGGCGCGAGTGGGTGGGGACTTGACGCTGCATCCCCACCTGGTGCCGGCCAGGGACGTGATGCTGCGTCCCCCACTGGCAGAGCATGACGGGGGTGGGGTCAGCTGGGTCTGGGTCCCTTCCCTTTGAATGTGCACGGATTTTGTGCACTGGGCCACTAGTATTATAATAATGTGGCTGCAACTTCTTTAAATGTGTTCTAGTTAATTTGGTAGTTCACTAAAAGTATCCAAGAACTAAGAGGTCTTTTCTCTAAGATGATCACCATCTAAATTAAATGCATGATGGGATGGGAGGACAATCTAGCTTTGACGTCTGTTGCCCCATTGATCGCCAGGGTTGATTCAGCTGATCTGGCTGGCTAGTCCACATGCATTCCTCCCAAAGTAGATGACTTTCCTCCCAGAGGAGAGGACCGGTCTTCAGTCAAGGGTATATGAGTAGCTGCTAGAACCTCCAAACAAGCTTCCAAAGTCCATTTGTAGGAGAACAGAGGGTAGTCAAGCTTTCAAGACTCCAGACATATAAATGAGGCACTGCATGCAGAAGTCAGTCTGCCTTTAAATTTTTTTTAATTAATTAATTAATTAATTAATACATGATGTATTCCATGTCTGTGAAAAACCAGGATAAATAAAGAATGTTCTGGAAACAGCCTAAGTGCCCATCAGCAGACGAATGGATTAAAAAAACTGTGCTATACCTACACAATGGAATACTATGCTACTGTAAAAAAGAAGGATCTCTTACCATATGTAACAACATGGATGGGCCTGGAGAACATTATGCTAAGTAAAATAAGTCACACATGATCTCACTCATATGTGGGATATAATGAACACATTTTGATGAAAAATAGATCCAGAGACAAAGAAACCCTGAATAGACCATCTAACCTCAAAGAGAAGGCGGGGGTGGGGAGTAAGAGTTCAACCAAAGGATTTGTATGCAGGCATATTAGCATAACCAATGGACATGGGCACTGGGGCAGTAAGGGCTTGTGCTGGGGGCTGGGAGGGGTCAGAGGTGGTCAATCAGGAGAAAAGGAGACATATGGAGTACTTTAAACAGTAAAATAATTTTTAAAAAGAATGTTCCTTAAAACTGAGAGCGACAGCTTTTATTGGGATATCTAGGGTTGTTCTCATGGTTTTAATTGCCAAGTTCAGTAACTTTCTCCTGGGGCTTTAAAATGATTAGGGTCATTTTCTTAATATTAGAATAGTTTTATGATTGTTTTTTAGACCACTCGCCTGCTTTGGGGAAGAGGTTGTAGAATGGTATCACACGTCTCTATTCTCCTTTAGTTCCTCTGTGTCATTGGACTATCATGTCAGCTTCTCTCCTTGAAACTATTTGGTTTTAGTGTTCTAGAAATACCGTGCTTCTCCTTTATTTCATTGACCCTGCTTCTGTATCCCCCTTTATTGCTCTGTGTCTGGCAGTCCTTCATCCGATGTATTATCTCGGGGAGAAAAGGTCTGTTATTCACTCACTAAATTTACTCTCTGGAAGGGTTATTCATTTCTATGACACTATCTACTACTTAAATACTCACCACGTCCTATTGGGGGGAGGGGGGTCACAGATGGCGGCGAATATTTTGTGATTCTCCCATCAAGAGATAGACTCTCTATTTCCCCTCCCTTTGGATCTGAGCTGGCCCCGTTTCCTTTTTGAAGCAACCCATGGGACAGAAATGGTGTGGGGTTATTTCTAAGGCTGGACTAAAGAGAATTGTAGCTTCTGCATTCGTGTCCTTGAAAGGTTCCTTCTTAGAACTGAGCCACCTTGCTGTGAGGAAGCCTGCACGGCCGTGTGGAGGAGCAGCCAGGCCTCTGGTCATCAGCCCGAGCTGAGCTCCAGGCCAGCAGCCAGCCCAAGTGCCAGCTCTGTGATTGAGGCGTTTTGGACCTTCCAGCCATCCCAGGATTGAAGCCAGCACCATGTGAAACAGATTGCCTCATCATCCCACAGAATCATGAGAATGATTTTGCTATTTTAGCTGCTGAGTTTTGGGATGGTTTGTTACATAGCAATTAAGAGCCAAATTAACAACTGACTGTACCTAGAAGTGCGGTGCTGTCATAACAAAACATCTGGCATGAGCTTTGAGGCCAGATGGCAGTGAAGACCTGAAGGGCAGTGAGAAGGCTATTAAATGTTGGCTGGGTCCTCAGTGGGTGACTCGGTTGGTTGGCGCATGGCCCCACACACCAAAGCTTTCGGGTTTGATTCCTGATCAGGGCATATACCTAGGTTGTGGGTTCCATCCCCTGTCGAGGTGTGTGCAGGAGGCAACGGATCAATGTGTCTCTCTCACATCAATGTTTCGCTTTCTCCCTCCCCTCCTCTTTTCTCTAAAGGTCAATAAAAACATATCCTCTGGTAAGGATTAAAAAAAATATTTGTTGCCCGGAAAAACAGTGAGGAAACTGCTACTGGAAAACATAAAATGGTACTGTTGTGTTTTGTTTTGTTTTTTATCATGGCAGAAAAATCAGCAAAACTGTCCCCTACATGGAAGATTGAAAATGAACCTAATGAATTTGTGGGTCTAACTTGGGAGATTTTCCGGCAGAATATTGAAGTGCTAATTAGCTTTTTTTTTTTTTTTTTTTTTTTTAACCACCTATAATCAAAGTATTGCAGAGATGAATTTAAAAAGAGACTATTCCGATTTTAAGTCAACTTTAGAGGAAATATTTCTGGATGATGATTTTCTAGGGTCATAAATAAAACTGTTTCTCATGGCCAGCTTCCTTACCCAGCAAAAGGTACTTCAAGTAAGAAATGTCCTCAGGTCTAAAGATTAGGTCCAGAACACTGCTGCCATAAAACTTGGTCTCGGGCTAAAAATAAAACCTGGGGCATAGCTATAAGACCTTATATTAAGATTTCAAAAAGATTTAAGGCAGAACCTCCTAGATCATCTCAGCTAGATGTAAGAGTCTCTAAGAAACTTAAGGACATTGTTTCATAGCATTGAGGACTGAGGAACTGATTTAGGTGGCACAGTCCTGGATTTGAAGCCTGAACTTGAGGCCATAGTGGGCTAAAACTTTGGGGGGCAGGGACTTGGGAGAGGGTGAGCAGACCTGGTATTCATGGGAATGTAAATTTGGGGACAAAGAATGGGCTCTGGTGGTTAAACATGGCTGCAATTCCTTGGCACTCTTCCCATTGAAAGGTGTTCGCTTCCTCTCTCCTTGAACCTGGGCTGGCTGTGTGACTCCTCTGGCCACTAGAATGTGTTGAATGTGACACTAGCTTCCAGGGCTCTGCCATAACAGATCTGCAGCTTTCACCTCTGTGCTCGGAGTGCACCATCTTAGACCCCAGCTGCCTGGCTGTGTGAGGTCATGCGAACGGCCACGTGAAGTCTCACATGAGGGAACTGCCAGCCAGCAGTCAGCACCAGCTCCCCGCCTGATGAATGAGGACATTTGCATCTTCCAGCTACCTTTGTGCCAGCCAACACCATGAAGCAGAGAACCACCCACAGAATCAGGAGAAATAAAACTGTTGTGTGTTTTTTTAAGCCTTATGGTTTGGAATATGCAAAGTAGCCAGCCAACATCCTTGCCATCTGTATGCGATGAGTGGCAGCCTCTGTCTGGCAAAGGCTTCCTAAACATCTTGGAACATACTGTTTCCTTCCTTCTGCATTTTTGCAGGGTCAGCTCTTTACTGTACCAATATTTATGGTGCACTGTGTGCTCGAAACTGTGGAAGGCACTACAATAGCATAAGATCAAAATCTGAATCTATTTGACTTCTGCTTCTCTCTCTGGTGTTGGCCAGTGGCGTGAGTTTTCACTTGCAGTGACTATTTCATTCTTTGCTTTCTTTTCAAATGCATTAAACATTTCCCTTATTATTTCTGGCCCACATGGTTGAAATAGCCTTTCAGCTGCCCCCTTGCTTCTAATCCCTCCCCCTCCAATCCGTCCTGCAAATCTTGACTCAGTGACTCATGTTCCCCGGCCTCTCGTAGCTGAGCCTCTGAGGCTCATGGAGGAGATGGTAGCTGTGCCGTTACAGTCTGTGGGGATTAGGAGAGGTACCCTAGACATCTAGGGAAACAGGAAACACCCAGAAGACTTAAAAAGGCAGGCATTTTCCCAGATATTTTATTACTAATCTTTCTTGTGGGCTTTCTCCTCCTGCAGAGATTTAGAAATGGTAATAATAATTTGGCCTTACCTGGACCACTTGAATTGCTCTGTGGAAGTGGAGCCTAGGTTTAGGTTTCATTTTATTGTGCTCCAGGTGATTCTGATGTGAAGCCAAAATTGAGAACTGCTGTCATCGATTTGTGATTCTTATAAATGGTCTCCGCACCAGCAGCCGCCACATTCGCTAGGTATTTGTTAGACATGGACATTCGTGGGTCCTGCTTCAGACTTAATGAATCAGAAACTCTGAGAGAAGGGCTACTCACTTTGTGTCTTAATAAGCTCTCCAGTGCCTTTTGTGGATATTAATAAAAGAGAAACACTTTATTAGATAAGTCTTAGTTCCATTCCAGGTCTCAAAACCACAACTAAATTTGGGAAGGGTGTTTGTTATTTGAAAGTTGCTATATTGACCAGACCTGAAACAATTGGTAAGAGAGATAAACTGGTATACTAAGTGTCTTGCTAGTGATCATTTGGTACTTCTCAAATCTCTAAAGAGTAGTTCAAGGTATTCTCTCTTTATTATTTAGTTTTGTTTTTTTTTAATATATTTTATTGATTTTTTACAGAGAGGAAGGGAGAGAGATAGAGAGCTAGAAACATCTATGAGAGAGAAACATCGACCAGCTGCCTCTTGCACACCCCCTACCGGGGATGTGCCCACAACCAATGTACATGCCCTTGACCGGAATCGAACCTGGGACCTTTCAGTCCACAGACCAGCGCTCTACCACTGAGCCAAACCGGTTTCGGCTATTATTTAGTTTTCGATTACAGTTTTGATTTAACAGTATTTTGTATTACTTTCAAGTGTACCGCAGAGCAGAGAGACATTCATTTGGTTATAATGCGTTTCCTTCAATAATTCAAGTGCTCACCAGGCACCATAGATAGCTTTTACAGTATCGTTGAATACATTCCCTATGCTTAACCTTAAATCCCCAGTACTATTTTGTAACTGTTAGGGTCTCCAAAGGAGGTGTGCATGAGGCCAAAATGCATAAAGAATTATGAGTTTATTAGGTCATCTGAAAATCAGATGGGCTAAGCCCCCAAATGGTGCCAGCACCCAAGGACGGTGAGTCAGAGATGTTAAAGGATCCTAGGCGAGCTTTTTCAGTAGGGAATTCTCCGGGCACATCCAGATCCTGGGCAAGTGCAAAGGGGAAAGTTACTGGTCTTAATAAATGGAATGTGGTCTAAGTGAAAGGGAAAGTCGATTGCAAAATGATCTAAAGGTCAGTTTCCTAGGGAAAGGGGGTATCGATTTCATCAGTTGATAGACCTAACAGTAACTATCAATTAGTGCTTCTTAAATCGCATCACCTTTTTTTCCCCTTATCCCCTAAACCCCCTCTCAAGGGGTTATTTAAAATAAAGGAGCAAACTTCTCAGGGATACTGATGCTTTGTTTCCCAGAGAGAGAACTCAAATAGGTGAATTTAAATATCAGTTAGCTGTAGGATCGGCCCAAGAAACATCTTGAAGTAGTACTAAACATTTTGAAGGGGTATAAAATGTCTTTTAAATCAATTTTCAGTGAGTAAGAAGACAAAAACCCCATTTTGGATTGTTTAGCTATATCCCTGCCTGGGGCCAGAGAACAGGGATCTTTGAAGTACCTGCCAGTTCTAAGCATACAATGACTCTAACTACCATCTGATCATCATTTGTTTATTTTGTCACTGGTTATTTTGGAAATGCTTTCAAAGTAAAGTAAGGACTGGTGGAAAGTAAAGATGCCTAACTTGAGTGTTGTTGTTCCAGTCTGGGAGACTTTGGGGTGAGATTGTCAAATGAAATTCACGTGCTTTGAAAAGCTTTTATGATTTTTTAATGAAGTTTAAAAGCTAAAGGAATGGGATTAGGACCATAAAATCTTTTACTCTTAACATTGTTTCTTTGAACTGATTTAGTGCATTTGTGTATGAGAAATAGAGATCTGATTTGGATTGAACCCTCATTGTTTGTAATAATATGGTCTGGAAAAAATTTCCTAGACACAGAAATGGTATTGCATTCTGTAATGACAAAGGACTGCTATCCTCCAGCTCTCCAGTTAAACTCTTCAATGAGAAAAATTAACATCAGTTAATATATCGAAAGGCTTGAGACTTTCCATGCATCATTACATTCAGATGTTATATGTTTATATATTTACTCTTAGATCAATGGAAAATGTTTAGTAGGGGAGAATGTTAGCTGAGAAAGTAGATTATATAATCTGTGATTGGAGACATTGCAGAAAACTGTACATTTGCATCCTTGTTTTTCAAAAGATTGTAATAGAACCCAGTTACAGTGCAGATGTGGGGTTAAACAGATATCTTCATCAGTTGGGGCTGCTGTGACAAACTACTATATGAACTGGGTGACTTACAAACATGTATTTCTCACAGTTCTGGAGGCTAGAAAGTCCAAGTTCAAAGTGCATTGTGTCTGATGAGAGCTCACGTCCTAGTTCATAGACAGCCACCTTCTCGCTCTGTCCTCAGATGGTAGAAGGCCAAGAGAGCTCACTAGGGTTCCTTTTATAGGCATATACTCCCACTCAGGAGGGCTTCCCCGCAGGACCTAACTACCTCCCAGAGGCATCACCTCCTACCACTGTCACATTGGGGGCTAGGTTTCCTACATGCATTCAGTCCATTACAGTTGAAGAAGGCAATTAAATATTCAGCTTTTCCCTTAGCATTTGAGAGAACCAAGTCTGGCATAGTAAAGGGACTGAATGAGACAGTATGGTCTAGTGGACAAGACTTGAGATTTGAGTCTGAGGACCTAGGTTCTTGTTATATCTATTTCTTTCTGGTTTTCTCAACTGGGACATGGTAACTTTTTTGGGCCTGCCTTTTTTTTTCTATTTTTATAAAATATGAAAAATAATATTTATCTCAATATTAAAATAATATGTATCTCAATGGCTTGTAAGCATGACACGAATTAATATAAATGAAAGTTATTTGAAACTAGATAATAGATTATTATTAATAATAGATTTTTATTTGCTCTTTTATTGACAAGGGACTCATCAAAGGAAATATGCATTCGAGGAGAAGTTTCTAATTCTTAAAAAGACAGAAGTTCTTTACAGATAATTTTCAGTTAGAATAAAATATGGTGAACCTGAAGTGAGTTATCATTCTCTGACAGACTAGTTACAGTAGTTTCCCACTATGATTATTTAAAAATGTTACCATAGGTGGAGATTTGCATTTCTCTGCTTCATAGAAATATTATGTTTAAAGTAGAAAATGTATTTGCAATATTTTTTAAAAGCTTTACTGTATGCCAGAAATCTCCTCATGGCTGAATAGCATTTTGGAACGATGCACTAATTTCTTTTCTGGCACATTACAGATGCAGCACAATGGGAGAATATGTAAAATGTTTCACACACCAAATGTCTTTATCATGCTTGCTGCACATAAATGCAGGTGTATATTGCATGCGTAAGCCTTTGGAAAATGTGAATGAGAAACTCATGGCTCGGTGGTGCTACACATGAATGAGTATACAGCTCGTTTGTCATACACACTAACTGTGCTCTCTGGCCTGCAAAATAATTTGATGCTGGTTAGTAATTAGTAAGGAGGCTTTACACATACACACTGGTAAATCCAAAGTAACTTTCAGATATGCCCAATTTTTTTTTATCTTTGAAAAATGATAAGGAAGCAAGATTATTGCTAAAAATATCTGCAATACAGTTTGGGGTCAGTAAATGGATTTCAGGTACTTAATAAACCATATTAAATGAGGATCATATCTTCAGGGCAAATATCAAATGCATACTAACCTTCCCAGTAATATTCAGAGGTTACATAGGCACTAAAATTTTTCACGCTCAGTTTAAAAAAATTTTTGTTTTAGAAAGCTGTCATATTTCAAATTCATTAATGCATATGTAATTTAAACTATAGCAAATTATTATTTGAAGAATATATTAAAAATGGTTTTTATTAATCCTCAAAGATTAAAAAAAAAGAATATATTTAATAAATACCATAATTTCAGAGAACTTCAGCCCTATTTCTGAGCTGTGTCTTAAAAAGTTATTTACTTGTGACTATTTTGTAATGAAATCAGTAGGCTAAGTTTTAAGAGTGTTGAGTCTTCTCATTTGGACAGATGTGTGGTTTTAAATCAGAATGCAGAAATTACAAGGTCTGACAGGACATCTGATAAATGCAAGCAAGACCAACTGTATGAGGACTGAGTGAGGGAAACAAACATTTGTAGATTGCTTGGGAAAAGCTAAGTGTTCATCAATTTACTGTAGTCTTGGGATTTTAAAATCTATGTCTAAAATTTTGTAGAAAATTTTGTCATTTAAGGAAGTTTGGGGAGTGAGTATGATCTGATCTGTGAGTGAGGTTCTGCATATATAGCTTTGCCAAGATGTGCCACAGTGTGGGAAGTGAACTGATATATGAAAATTTACTTCTAATATTATATCTTTTGATGGAGAAGTTCTGTGAATACAGTATCTCAATTTTTTAAAGTAATTGCAGCTATTTCAAGATATCTATGCTTTCTCATAGAATGAAGACACACACAGAGATGGTGTTTCTAAGAAATTTTAAAAGGTGTAGGCCTCCTGATTGAAGCTTTGTCAAATTATTGGAATCATTTTTTTATTGTTGTAAGTATAAATATTTGAAATATGTTATTTTGGTCAATGTTGGCTTGTGTTCTTTGTTGAATAAATATTCATTCTCTGTCAGATACCATTCTCATTGTTAGAGTTGTTTATCTTCCCCTGCAACTTCAGTTACATACTTGAATTAATTTAACTCAGGACCCTTGAGAAAACAAAGTCATTACACGTGAGCTAGAAGAGCCCTTAGACATGCTCTGGTTCATACTGTGCATCCATTACAAGGAATTCCTTTGCGATATCTCTAGCAGATGATCATCTTACTCATCTAGTCCAGACGTGGGGAATGTCCAGCCCACAGGCCACGTAAATCCCACAAAATCATTTAGTCACCCCTATGTTAACTATTTGAGTTAATTAACTATTTGACCAAATACAACAGGCTACTTTTTAAGATGATAATTTTATATGGCTCACGAATAATGTTATAAATATCAAAATAGCCTTCGGCAGGAAATAGGTTCTCCAACCCTGATCTAGAGATCCTGGTAGGGAGAAGGGCTGAACTGTTTCACACAATTCCCAGTTCTATGGCTATTCCATCACAAATTGAATCAAAATATGACTTTCTGAAACGGCACCCACCGAGTTCTGACTCTAGAGGATATCCACTTATTCTTTCATCAAATAGTCATGCAAAAATGTGAAGAAATTATCAGTTCCCCTACTCATTTTTGTTGTTTTATTTTTCAATTACAGTTTACATTCAATATTACTTTGGTTTCAGGTGTACAGCATAGTGGTTAGCCATGTACTTTATAAAGTGATCCCCCTGATATTTCCAGTACCTACCTGGAAACATATTTAGTTATTACAATATTATTGACCATATTTCCTGTGCTGTATTTTACATCCCCAAGACTATTTTGTAACTACCAATTTGTACTTCTTAATCCCTTTACCTTTTTTTACCCAGTTCCCCAGTCCCCTTCCTGTCTGGCAGCCATCAGTCTGTTCTCTGTATCTATAAGCCTGTTTCTGTTTTGTTTGTTTGTTTATTCTGTTTTTACATTCCAGCGTAAATGAAATCATATGGTATTTGTCTTTCTCTGACTCACTCATTTTACTTAACATAAGACTGTCTGGGCCCATCCATTTTCTCTGAAAAGATAAGATGTCATGCTTTATGATTGAGTAATATTCCATCCCTTATATATACTACTGCTTTTGTATCTACTCATCTATAGTTGGGCACTTGGGGTGATTACATATGCTAGCTTTGGTAAATAATGCTGCAGTGAACATAGTGTTGCATATATTCTTCCGAATTAGTGTTTGAGGTTTCTTTAAATATATACCCAGAAGTGGAATCACTGGGTCATAAGGCAATTCCATATTTAAGTTTTAGGGAAACCTCATACTATTTCTCATAATGGCTGCACCGATGTGCATTCCTACCAACAGTGCACAAGGGTTCCTTTTGCTCCACATCCTCACCAACACTTGTTATTTGTTGTTTTATTGATGCTAGCCATTCTGACAGGTGTGAGATGGTATCTCAATGTGGTTTTTATTTTCAATACTCTGATGATTAGAAATATTGAGTATCTTTTCATATGTTTATTAGCCATGTGTATGTCCTCTTTGGATAAGTATCTGTTCAGGTCTGCTGCCCATTTTTTAACCAGATTGTTTTTTTTTTTTTATGTTGAGTTATATGAGTTCTTTACAAATTTTGGATATTAATCCTTTATCGGGTGTAACATTGGTAAGTATCTTTTTAATTTTAAAAAATTACTTATTTTGTTATTCCTCAACTGAGGATATTTTTTCCTTTGACTTTTAGAGAGAGTTTAAAGGAGGAAGGGAGGAAAGAAAAAGAGAGAAAGGGGGAGAGAGGAGAGACAGACAGATTAGTTGCCTCCCACACGTGCTTAGGGCTAGGAATCAAACCTGCAACCGAAACCCACAACCCTTCGGTGCACTGGCCGATTCTCTAACCACTGGGAACATCAGCAATCAATATTTATTTTATATGTCCATCAATATTTACTTTATATATTTAGGTCCTTTTATGTTGGGTATATAAATGTTTATAAGGGTTATATCTCTTGTTGAATTGATCCCTTAATCATTATGTAATGTCCTAGCCCACCTTTTTTGGTTTCCATTTGCATGATATTTTTTCCCCATCTCTTTACCTTCAGGCTGTGAGTGTCTTTTGTTCTGAGGTGAGTCTCTTATAGACAACACTAGAGGCTTGGTGCACTACATTCGTGTACTTGTGAGGGGGTGTCCCTCAGCCCGGCCTGTGCCCTCCTACAGTCTGGGAGCCCTTGGAGGGATGTCCAACTGTCAGCTTAGGCCCTCTCACCATAGGCCTAAGCTGGCAGTCAGACTTAGTGCTACTGCGGAGGCAGGAGAGGCTCCTGCCACTGCCACTATGCTCCTCAGCCATGAACCTGGCTTCTCACTGAGCAGTGCTCCCCCTGTGGAGCACACTGACCACCACGGGCAACTCCTGCATTGAGCATCTGCCTCCTGGCGGTCAGTGTGTATCATAGCATCTGGTCTTGCCACTGTTAGTTTTCTCTGCAAAATAAAACCCAGACCTCCTGCTTATAAAGCTAACCTGGAAGCTGGATCACACTACTAAGCAAATAAATGTCCTCTTTTCAAATGTATTTTGCATAAAATTGTCATTATACTTTTGGCAATTATTTTTGGTGTTAATCTTCTCCCGAGGATATTTTTTTCATTGATTTTTAGAGAGACTAGAAGGGAGAGGGAGTGACACAGAGAAAGAAACATCAGTGTGAAAGCACAACATTGATTAGCTGCCTCTTGCATGCCCTGTACTGGGGGTTGAGCCCAGAACCCCAGCATGTGCCCTGGACTGAGAATTGAACTGGCAACCTCCTGGTAACCAACTGAGCACACCATCCAAGGCAGCAAAATGTTTTATTACATGGCAATGTCTCTGGGAGGGATGAGCATTAAGTTGAGAATTTACCAAATAGCTTCTTAAGAAATGACAAAGATGGAGCCATGTGACCCAGAAACTGGAAGATGATGGGTCAAGGTTTGCCTACCTTACTATCTGCTTAGGATTACCCTCACCACAGACAGGACTAATCTTAAAAAACTATTGGCAGATTTCAGAGCTTTCTCACATTCTTTTTGTTTTTGTTTTTTTATTTTTCCCCTTTCTCTCTTCCCTCTCTTCTTCCTCTATTCCAGCTGCACTTAGATGTTTCTGCAAAATGCAATGGAAGGCATGGAGTTTGGATTGGTGGGGGGCTTCAGGCCACAGAAAGATAACCATTAACTGGGTGGTTTTGGCAAGTAACCACTATTTGCCTTGATGTCCTCACCAATAAAATGGAGATCTCTATTTTCTTTTTAACTTTTTATTTATTGATTGGACGTGAGAGAGAGAGAGAGAGAGAGAGAGAGAGAGAGAGAGAGAGAGAGAGAGAGAGAGAGAGAGAGAGAGTTATTGTTCCACTTATTGAAACATTCATTGGGTGCTCCTTGTATCTGCCCTGACTGGGGATTGAACCGTCAACCTTGGCATTTTGAGATAATGCTCTAACCAACTGAGCTGTCAGAACAGGGTGAAATATTTATTTATTAATGCAGCTATAAAACTAAACAACCTGATTTAACACAGTAAATGGAATACATTAGGTGCTCAGTAAGGTCTTGTTCTCTTTTTTACCCTTTCTTTTTCTCTGTTGACTTCCCTGCTTCCCTCCCTCTTTCCAGCATCCAAAGATCTAGCAAACAAATGATCATTCCTCTAGGATTATATCATAGCACTTCACTGAAATTCAGTTTTCACTGGGACAAAGCCGTAGACAAACAATCAGCATTAACTGTTGCTTCTCCACTTTGAGAGGACTTTGAGGGACAGGAGTTCCTGATCACCTCGCTGAGAGCCATGACTGTGGGATCTGTGGATTGGGCAGCAGTTTCACGTGAGCAGTGACGGGAGCCAATCCCAATCCCAACGTGAGGTGTTCCCGTCAGATGGAATCGTCCCCTCACCTGGTCTTCCAGTCCCGGGGGACAGGAAAAAAAGGAAAGGTTTTCCGGCTGACCCAACAAAGTGTTAGAGAAAGACTGATTTCATCAATATTAGTAATGATTTTTTTTTATGAAGTAGATTATAAATTCACCATGTTTGTGAACATGCCATTTCTCAACATTGATCAAGAATAGGGAAGGTTTTGAATAAAAGAACTAAAGTGATCACAACCACAGATATCCAGAGAGCAGCCTTCTGTAAATCTTTGAACTTTTGTAGCAAAAAAACGAATAGTTTGTGCTGAATAAACGGTCTTGAGCACCTAGCATAATCCGGAAGACAGTTTGCACCTAAAGCACCATAACCTAGCCTTCATATCCTCCCTGAGACAGGAAATAGAAATATATAAATCAAAGGCAAGCTATACAGGAAAATCGGCCAGTTTTAGTTACTGATTTTCTTTTCTTTTCTTTTTTTTTTTAAGAGTGTAAGTTTCGATGTCTATATGTGTGCTTTTATTATTTTTATCAATCTACTGCAAGTTTTCAATGTAAACAAGCTCTTAGTTTAAAAGAATAACCAAACTGATTAAGCTGCCTAAAAAGGCAGCTTTTCAGGACTGTGGTCTAATTTGCAGTCTTCCAGGCCAACTTAATAGTGATAGCAAAAACATTTTTATAACTGCATCCCAAATGTAGAAAATAGCCTTTACATTTTCAAGATAAAATTATCTTACTGTTAGTTTTGGAACACACCATAACTTAGACAACTGCTGAAACCATTTACTGCTGTGACTTGGAGTATGAACCTGGGAATCATGCCCTCTATAAATTATTCATCACATCTATTAAAATCAGCTTCCTGTTGATCCTTTGTGTTTTTCATATCCAACTAAAATGCTTTCATATTTAAATATCACTGCAGCTGTATATATAACAGTTTTATTGAAGCCATGAATGCTTCAATTATGACTTTTGTTTCATTTCACTGAAGAAAAAGCCAAAGCATTTTTACAACATTGTATCAATAAAATGCAAAATCAGATACTAGTCCAAAAGCTTTGTGGATCTGAGCCCTAGTTGGTTTGGCTCAGGGGATAAAGTGTTGGCCTGCAGCCTGAAGGGTCCCAGTCAAGGGTATGTACCTTGGTTGCAAGCTTGATCCTTGGCCCTGGTTAGGGCGTGTGCGAGAGGCAACCAACATGTCTCTCTAACTCTCCTCCTCCATTCCACTCTCTAAATATCAATGGAAGAATATCCTTGGGTGAGAATTAACAATAACAAAGAGCATTACTGTTAGGATTTAAAAAAAAAAAAAAAAAAAAAAAAGCTTTGTGGATTTAAAATGTTTTGGAGAAATATGTGAAAATTTTAGGTATTTTTTAGTTGTTTTTGTTGTTGTTGTTGTTGTTGTTTTATTTATTACTAGAGGCCCCGTATACAGATTCATGCAACTGAAAGGAGATTAATTAGAAGAAATATTTTAGAGGCCAGGGAGGGACTGCGGGAGGTTGGCTCCAGGGCATGTCTGGCCTGTCTCACCCAGTCCTGATCACCGGATCCCAGCAGCAGGCTAACCTACTGGTCAGAGTATCTGCCCCTGTCATAGCAACCGGTCGAATAGTCAGACACTAGCATATTAGGCTTTTATATATATAGATAACATATGTCACTCCTGTTTGTTTTTCCTTTTTATTGAATTTATTAACAAAATTATATAGGCTTTAGTGGCACAATTCCACAACACATAATCTGTACATTGTATTGTCTGTTCACCACCCCAAGTCAAGTCTCCTTCCAATACCATTTATCCCCCTGGCATCACCACACTTTTGTCCATATCCATGAGTTTTTTTCTCCTTGTTTTTTTCTCAGTCTTTCCCACCTCCTCCCCCCCCTCCACCCCTGCCCCAACACCCGACCCTCATTCAGCTTACTCTCCTTCTCTCTCTATATTAATCTGTCTCTGTCTTTGTTAGTTCATTTTGTTCATCAGTTTCCACATATGAGTGAAATCATATGGTACCTCTCTTTCTCTGACTGGTTCTTTTTTTTTTTTTTTTTTTTTTTTATGATTTCAAGGTCCTTTTGTGTGTTTACTATCTCTTTATTGTGGTTCTCTCTGAGCTCATTCATTTTCTCCTAGCTTTCTTGAGCATCCTTACAGCCATTGTTTTGAATTCTATATGTGGTAGATCACTTGCCTCCATTTCTTTTAGTTTTTTTTTTCCTCATGTTCTTTCATTTGGGGCATGTTTCTTTGGCTCCCCATTTTGGCTGTCTCTCTGTATTTGTTTCTGTGTATTACGTAGATCTGCTGTGCCTCCCAGTCTTGGTATGGTGGCCTTTTTCAGTAGGTATTCTGTGGGGCTTGGTGACACACTCTCCCTTGTCACCTGAGCTAAGGTGCTTCAGGCATGTCTCTTGTTTGGCTTAAGTGAGCCTTCTTGTTGTATTTGAGTCCTGAGTGCTATTGGCCTGTCTTGATGGTGTTGATTCTCAGTCTAGCTGACTATAAGAATCAATCTTGACCATAGTGTACGAGTTTCTGTCTGGGGGCTAACCCCACATAGCACACAATTCACCCCAGCTGGGTATGGTGCCTGCTGACCTCTCCCTTCGGTTGTGCCACTTAATGGACTAATTTGGTCATGCTCTGATGGGGCCTAAAGCCTGTCACCTGGTGTGCTAGTTCTGGGGCTTCTTGTGAGGGACTCTAGTGCAGGTCAATGTCAGGCGCTCCTGTGACCAGCCCTGCATTACCAGTTTGGAGCTCCAAAGCAATTCAGTTTGTGGCTGCCTCTGTGGGGCCTGGATACACGGTAGGGGCCAAGCTGTGTTTTAAGCCTGGCTTCTACCAGCACCAAGCCTAGGGGCAGGTGAGTAAAAGGCTCAAGACACACCTCTGCCTCCTGGTTACCTACCAGGTTCAGTCACTGAAAATGCCTCTGGTAGTATTCGAATTGTGTCAGGTAGGTTCTTAGTGAATCACCAGGTAGGGGCAAGTAGGATTCATCGAGTTTCTAGGTTTGAGGCCATTCAACAAAAACCTCAGTGTACACCAAGGCCAACCACCACCTGCCTGGGAGCAGCAGATCTGTGTGGTGGGTGGAGTCTCAGGGAGTCGCGAGGGTGACGACAGCAGAATTCATCAGATGAACACAGACCAAGATATGGGTGTGTGGAGGGAGGGCTTTGCACAGGGTCGGTGGTGACTCTGGTCAGCGTGTGAGGGAAACATAGCCCTTGCCCTAGAGTCACACAGCTCCATCCTTCTCTGTTGTCTTCTCCACCCCTCGAATGTGCTCAGATCTTCTTGAGAGTTTCCCAAAGAAGTCTGTGCTGCTGCCAGACTGACCACAGACAGCCAGCTCAGCCGTGTAGAGCCACAGGAAGTCAGGTGGGTGAGGCTAGTGCACTCCCCAGGCTGACAGCATGGAGAACAGTGGAACCAGGAAAGACGGTGCCTGTGGATGGTGTCAGGAGGGATTTAGTACAGCTGTCCCTTTAGCTCTCTTTCCTAAGGCACACAACCCAGTGTCCCCCTGGATGACTCCAGTCCTCTCTGATCTGCCTTCCTTCTACCGGAACCCACAGTGAGTGGCCATGAATGAGATTTTTTTTTCCTCTGGCTCTTTAAGAGGGTGCCCGGGTTTCTAGCAAACTGCTGTCTCTCCCTGGTGGTCCGAATCGCCACTGATTTTCACAGCCACATCTTATTTGGGCTCGTCTTCCTGGCTCAGGTGCTCTGGGCTGGGGATCCCAATACGGGGTTGAGAACCCTTGCTCTTAAGGAAGGATCTTTGCAACTAAGAGATCCCTCCAGACTTCTATCTGCCACCTGTAGCCCTTTTCACATCTCGGCCCTTCCTACCAGTCTCTTCTGCAAATCCTTGATTATAAGGCTTATCTTCCACTGGTCTTCAGTGGGTTTTTCAGGATGATTGTTCTGTGATTTGTTGTAATTCCGATTCAGTCCTGTGAGAAGGTGAGTAATTTCCATCTACTTCACTGCCCTTATTTCAGCTGAATATCGTCAGTTACCTGTGTTTCTCTGTAGATAATGGTTTGCAGACAAGTAGCTCCTGATTTTTTTTGTTGCCCACTTAATTTTTAACCTATGACTCAGTATTGAATTCCAGGTGTGATCTCACCAGGCAGGTACAGAATGACTGTTGTCCCTTTATCTGGCCCCAGATTATAGTAATATTGTAACTGTAGTTGGCACTAATATAGCACATAGCTATATTCATCATAATAGCTATCACACTATTAGCTAAAAGTATATATTTATGCCAAATAAAAACCTTAAGTATTTTTCTCATGATCATCCATTAATATGTTCTACCATCCAGCCTTCTACCACATTTATGGCATTTTGGGGTCTACGTGCAGGACTTTCTGTTTGTCTCATATACTCCTCATGGTTTTGGTTTTTGTCTTGTCTTGACAAACAATTATGGCTGACTGCAGTTGGATGAGGCAGAATGAGAGGAACTGAGAGTTAGAATTAGACCCACTAAACAAAAGGAGGGAAGGGCTGACGAGTTGTATAATCAAGACCCACATCCTAAGAGGAAGTCGCATCCATATAATATGATGTTCAGCGAGGATGCAGGGAGAAAGTGGTGCTCCAGTCCGGCAGTTAAAATCAGTGTCATGGATGCCCTAACAAGTGGGAGAGCAAGAAGGTATGGGGCTGAGGATCAGACAATAAGGAGTACCGTATTTTTCGGACCGTAAGACACTCCGGACCATAAGACGCACCAGTTTTTAGAGAAGGGAAATGAAGAAAAAAAGATTCTGAAACAAATAGTGTCCTAAAATATTTTATGTGCATTAAAACCCAACATCACAGTCATAAACACATGTAATCAACCCTGTAAAGTAAACAGCAGCATTTAGAACCATTTTAGAGCCGGGCAAGCACACAGAGACCACACAGAGCCAGGCAAGTAAAAAAACTTTTTTTTTAAAGTATATGTGTAGGCTATATTTGGACCATAAGACGCAGGGACTTTTTCCCCCACTTCTGTGGGGAAAAAGTGCGTCTTATGGTCCGAAAAATACGGTATGTTGGAGCTGACCAGCAAAAGAGAGCACACTGATTAACAGATAACAGCATTTGTAAGGAATTCTGGGGTACAGGGCAGGATGCCGGTCTCTAGAAGGGGGACACATGCGCTCAAAAAAAGGCTTCCTTGGGGGTGCTACCAGTACTAGGATATCTAGAAAGAGAAACTCAGACCTAGGAAAGATGCTAAGACTTCAGATTCAAGAAACTACAAGAGAAGCCCATGAACATAGGTTAGAACTGAACCACCAGCAAGAGATAACCATGCCTACTATGGTTTTTCTTCTTTTTTCTTGCCAAATGCACTGTTAGGTTCAAAATGTCCTTTTATCTCTCTTGCTCTGTGCCCTCTTATAGAAGGTCTGGATTTTACTAATTAACAATTTTTAAAAGTGATTTAAAAATATTTTTAAATGACTTAATGTTTTATGTAATGCCTCCTCCTGAACTTTACATAAACCATTTATATAAGGAACATTGAGTACTTTTAAAGAAACTGAAAAATCCATCTTGTTTTTCTGATGGCAAAGATAATTTAAGAATAGATTATGCCCTTCATCGTTTATCCTATTGTATTTTGGCATGGAAATGTTAAACATGAGAGTCTCTGTAGTAGAATATTGCTCTAACTGGATTTTTATTCCCAATCCTTTTTTAAGCCATTACTATTGTTTGTCAGCTTTTAAGTCCTCTGAGTTGGACATGAATTTTAGTTACATCACAAGAGCTGGGGGGCGGGGGGGGGGGCGGGGGACTGAAGGGAGGAGAGGAACGAATGCATTAAATTACATTTTGTTTTGAACATAAAATTGGCAGATCCCTCTAGGATTTTCAAAAGGGATAATTTTATAAGACAGTGCTTGCTCAAAAGAGGTTCTTCTTAGTAACTGAAACACAACTTTT
This sequence comes from Pipistrellus kuhlii, assembly GCF_014108245.1. Classification (NCBI taxonomy): domain Eukaryota; kingdom Metazoa; phylum Chordata; class Mammalia; order Chiroptera; family Vespertilionidae; genus Pipistrellus; species Pipistrellus kuhlii. The sequence goes on along the minus strand of NW_023425515.1, from coordinate 131,887,350 downwards.
AGGCTAAAGCCAATGCTCCAGGCGTGGGGGACAGGGCATGGAACAAAGCTTACTCAAACCGTTTTTGGGAGGTTGTAAAGTGTAGCTAGGAACAAGTAGCATAAGAACAAGTTGTCCCAGTGTTGATTGAAGAAAATCCGGTTTTTAATAGCTCAGCATGGAGTCAAAATGCAGGAGGAAATGAGACTGTTGCTTCACATCCTGCCCCCGTTCGGTTATCACCAAACAGTATCTCACCTACGGCGCTTTAAAGTGGACATGATCTAATGAAACCAGGTGACTTCTGTATTCCCTGCCTTCAAGGGTTTGCCCCTGAACTGAATCCTACGCAGGATATGTGCATATGAACGTTAGCAATTAAATGCTCATTTTGGATACTTTTAGCTCAGCCCTTTTTATTTTTCTCTTCCAGTTTCTTTATTCCTCCTCCAAGGGAAAGTCATGATCACACTAACGGAGCTAAAATGTTTAGCAGACGCCCAGTCATCTTATCACATCCTAAAACCCTGGTGGGACGTCTTCTGGTATTACATCACCCTGGTCATGCTGCTGGTGGCCGTGCTGGCGGGCGCGCTGCAGCTGACGCAGAGCCGGGTTCTCTGCTGTCTTCCGTGTAAGGTGGAATTCGACAATCACTGCACCGTGCCCTGGCACCTCCTGAGAGCCAGCGCGAACGCGTCCTCCGACCTCGGGCCGCCGCTTCCGCTCCCCCTCCGAATCCAGAACGACCTCCACCGCCAGCAGTACTCCTACATCGACGCCGTCTGCTACGAGAAGCAGCTCCACTGGTTCGCCAAGTTCTTCCCCTACCTGGTGCTCTTGCACACGCTCATCTTCGCAGCCTGCAGCAACTTTTGGCTTCACTACCCCAGCACGAGCTCCAGGCTCGAGCACTTTGTGGCCATCCTGCACAAGTGCTTCGACTCCCCGTGGACCACCCGCGCCCTGTCGGAAACGGTGGCCGAGCAGTCGGTGAGGCCGCTGACGCACTCCAAGTCCAAGGTTCTGCTTTCGTCCTCAGGGTGTTCGGCCGACGTGGATACCAATAAGCAGTCACTGCCCTACCCGCAGCCCGGCATGGAGTCAGCTGGCATAGAAAGCCCGACCTCCAGCGTCCTGGACAAGAAGGAGGGCGAGCAGGCCAAAGCCATCTTTGAAAAGGTGAAAAGGTTCCGCATGCACGTGGAGCAGAAGGATATCATTTACAGAGTGTATCTGAAGCAGATAATAGTCAAAGTCATCTTGTTTGTCTTCATCATTAGCTATGTTCCATATTTTTTAACCTACATCACTCTTGAAATCGACTGTTCGGTTGACGTGCAGGCTTTCACGGGATATAAGCGTTACCAGTGTGTCTACTCCTTGGCAGAAATATTTAAGGTCCTGGCTTCCTTCTATGTCATTCTGGTTATACTTTATGGCTTCACCTCCTCCTACAGCTTGTGGTGGATGCTGAGGAGCTCCCTCAAGCAATATTCCTTTGAGGCGTTGAGAGAGAAAAGCAACTACAGCGACATACCAGATGTCAAGAATGACTTTGCCTTCATCCTCCATCTGGCTGACCAGTACGATCCTCTTTATTCCAAACGCTTCTCCATATTCCTGTCGGAAGTCAGCGAGAACAAACTGAAGCAGATCAACCTCAATAACGAGTGGACGGTGGAGAAACTGAAAAGTAAGCTGGTGAAGAACGCCCAGGACAAGGTAGAACTGCATCTCTTCATGCTGAACGGTCTTCCAGACAATGTGTTTGAGCTGACTGAAATCGAAGTGCTCAGCCTGGAGCTGATTCCTGAGGTCAAGCTGCCCTCCACCGTGTCCCAGCTGGTCAACCTCAAGGAGCTCCATGTGTACCATTCGTCTCTGGTGGTAGACCATCCCGCCCTGGCCTTCCTAGAGGAGAATTTAAAAGTTCTCCGCCTGAAGTTTACTGAAATGGGGAAAATTCCACGCTGGGTATTTCACCTGAAGAATCTCAAGGAACTTTATCTGTCGGGCTGTGTCCTCCCTGAGCAGCTGAGCACCATGCAATTGGAGGGCTTTCAGGACTTAAAAAACCTGAGGACCCTCTACTTGAAGAGCAACCTGCCCCGGATCCCACAAGTCATCACAGACCTCCTGCCTTTCCTGCAGAAACTGTCCCTCAATAACGAGGGAAGCAAACTGGTTGTGCTGAACAACCTGAAAAAAATGGTCAATCTGAAAAGCCTAGAGCTGCTCAGCTGTGACCTTGAACGCATTCCACACTCCATTTTCAGCCTGAACAATCTGCATGAGTTAGACCTAAAAGAAAACAACCTTAAAACTGTGGAGGAGATCATCAGCTTTCAGCATCTCCAGAACCTTTCTTGCTTAAAATTGTGGCACAATAACATTGCTTATATTCCTGCCCAAATTGGGGCATTATCTAATCTAGAACAGCTGTCTTTGGACCATAATAATATTGAGAATCTACCCCTGCAGCTTTTTCTATGCACTAAACTACATTATTTGGATCTAAGCTATAACCACCTGACCTTCATTCCAGAAGAAATCCAATATTTGAGTAATTTGCAGTACTTTGCTGTGACCAACAACAATGTAAGTAAATTTCTTCTCTTTATTTAGTCATTTGAGTGTCTGCTGTTGCAGTGTGTAATGCAGATAGAGAAAATGGACATTAAATCACACTAAGCATCCTCTGAGAACAGCCTGACCAGCACTTACTAGACATGTGGCCATGGACAAATTACCAAAACACTGAGCAGCAGTTTTTACGCTAACTTGCAGGTGTCAGGGAGATTTTTATGAAAAACTGTATAAGCACTCAGCACAGTTCCTTATATGTAGTAGTTGCTCAACATGTTTTCCTTATTCTCTTTTCCTATATTTTACATAAACACCACAGTTGAGTATGTTAAACTAATTAGGTATAACAGAACTTACTTTTCGTTTTGGAAAGGTCTTAACTACTTAGAAAAGTTTCATAAAGCTTTTCGGCGCTCTGTCATAGGAGCAGAAGTTTTTGGTAAATATGCTGTGAGCATGAGTTATTCATAAATCTTTTTTTGTGATGCGGTAAGGCAGATTTGAAATCTATGTGCATGTCTAGAAAGGCAGAGCGAAATGAAAGGCCTGGTTCCATAATGCAACACTAGGGCTTCTTGGAAGCTTTTTCCAGCACCCATGCTTTACAAATGAACCATAATTTGCAACAGTAAAGCCAAGTTAAGGAAAACTTAACATCTCTGAAACAAGAAAAAACAAAATAAATGACTAGTTTCCTAGGTTAAAATGTGAAGGAGGAGGAAAAAGAAAAAAAAAATCTATTCTAGCCAAACGCGGCAAGAAAGTGATGGTCATGTCCAAAAGAGGGAGGTGGGGAAACCTGGAACTCAGGTCTGCCAGGAGAGGAAAGAGGTCTTCCTCTAGTGGGAAATGGGAGCTGTTTTCTTGTATCCCACTCACAAATGCGTTATCTCTTAGACCTTTTATCATTCATAGCTCATGCTAAATATAGCCGTGATCATGGTGTTGGCTAATAAACATATTAATCACCTGGTATTATATTTAAAAGCCATGGATTGCCAGAGGAATACCAGAAAGTCAGGGAGTGAGGGCAAAATTCATGGCACAAAATTCATTCACAGTTTAATGAGGGCTCTGATTTTTAGAGCTCTTAAGACTTTACACGTATGTAAAAGGCTAGAGCCCATTCTTAGATAAGAAATCTTCAGGTCTTAAAGGATAAGGAGATTTTAAAACTCTAGGCTTCACTTAGATTAATAGTGCTTCACTTCAGGATTGCCTGAAGGGTTTGTGCCCCACTCCGGGTTCCCATTTCAGTAGGTCTGGTGTAGGATCCAAGCATTGGCCGTTTTAAAATGTCCCAGGTGAAGCTGATACTGTTAATTTTATGACCATACTTTGAAGTCTGTGGCTCTAGAGATTTATCATTAGTGTTGTTAAATTATGCAGTTAACTAGTATTAATATTAATAGAACAAGCAAAAGACTTCTCATCTTTCCCGAAAAAGCTGTCCAAAGATTGAATGAACAATTAAGAAGGGAGAGGTGATTTTCTTATTAATAAAACTGTCTAGATATAGATTATCAGTCTCTTGGTAGGAAGGTTGTTAAAGGGAATTAGAGATTCAGATTTCATGTGGAATTTAATTTTAAGGTTCCTTCTAATCTTGATATCCTCATGATTCTATGAAGTAGACCAAAATATATATAAAAATTAGAAAATAGCTTTAGCCAATTTGGCTCAGTGGATAGAGCATTGGCCTGCAGACCAAAGAGTCCGGGGTTCGATTCCAATTAAGGGCACATGCCTGGGTTGCTGGGTTGATCCCCAGTGGGGGGCATGCAAGAGGCAGCCAATCAATGATTCTCTCTCATCATTGATGTTCCTATCTTTCTCTTTCCTCCCTTCCTCTCTAAAATCAATAAAAAATATGTATTTTTTAAAAATAAAATAATGTATCAAATTCAATGCTTAAGTATTTACATATGCATATACTCAGAAATGTGAGTTGATTCATGTATTTGGAATAAAAGTTGGTAAAGATTCCTGAGAGAAGTTTTAAAGATTCTTCTAAGGACTTAAAAAATGTATCACATTCATAAATGAGGCAATAAATACTAACTCTGGTGTTAAGACCTCTTTTTTGAAAGAACATTGGGTAGCTAATATTATCACTGAAAAAGAATTAAACTTGGAAAACAAGCACCAAGTTAGTTAGCTAGCAAAAAGCACCACAGCCAACATCATAGTACAAAAGCAAAATGGTAGAGATACTGTGCCACCGACCAACCCTGGGCACAGGGCTGCCCCTGAAAACTCGATTCTGCTGCCACTGCAGCCCTTGCCCTTCCACCAAGTAGGTTCTTAGTGAGTTCTGCTTCTTGGTGACACTACCCCAATTCAAAGTCCAAGTCTGAGCATTGACTGATAGAGTTATGAATGCTCGTACTTGAGCACCAAGATAAGATAGGGAATTCTCTAGATAAGCAAAGCTATCGGGCAGTTCCCCAAATGATAGACATTCAACCGGAGGGCACTCCAGAGTTTCTTCCACAGGATAGTAATGGGGGTTATCACAAAGTATTCATAATTTCTTTTTATCATGTTTTTGCAGCAGGATACTTCAGAGCTTTTAAAATATGAGTATGCATTATGCTTCTCTAAGAGGGAGGTATAGTGTGCAATGTTTGTCAAACTTACTTGAGCAAGACACTTTTTTCATAGTAACGCTGAGTTTCATGGAACATATCCTGAGAACGCTGGAGGCGGGAAATCTAAAGAAGTTAGAGATCACACACAAAGGACTGCAACAGACATGCCCAGATGTAATAAGAAGTGAGGACATTTAACGAAGTGGGCAGAATGGAGAGTGCCTTGAGGTCTGCAAGCCAAGTTCATATTTGATTCATTGGAAAGTAGCTGTGGTGAGACTTGAGCTTGGAAGTTCTAGTTAGCTTGTACTGGTAGTTTCAAAGATGACTCTGATTATAGTGCATAGAAGATTGGACCCTGGCCAGAAAGCTCAGATGGTTAGAGTGTTGTCACAATATACAAAGGTTGTAAATTTGACCCCAGGTCAGAGAACATAAAAGATTGTGAATTTGATCCCATTTATGAATTCATAAATAAGTGAAACAAATCAGTGTTTCTCTCTCTCTCTCTCTCTCTCTCTCTCTCTCTCTCTCTTCCTCTCTCTCTCTCTCTCTCTCTCTCTCTCTCTCTCTCTCTAATCAATAAATAAAACTTTTTAAAAACCGAGGAGTTGGGAAAGGACAGTCAAAAAACAAGACCCCATGAAAAAGTTTAATCAGTTATGATTTACAATTAGGAATACAGATCTAAACGAAGAGACATAGACTCATATCTGAAAGATATGGGAGCCAAATCTACCCACAGCCTGAGCTAAGAATGGTTCAATTTTTTAAACAGTTGGGAGTAAAACTCAAAAGAATAATGATATTTATCACACATAAAAATTATATGAAATTCAAATTTCAGTAGTTCATTAATAAATTTCATTGTTCTCATTTGTGGGCCTATATTACAAAAAAACTTATGTTCAATTGTTATTACTATATTTTGACTTTCATCACTTAAATCTATATGAATTTTTTTCTCTCTGGTTATATAAGCACCCACAAAACCTAAGATATTTGCTATCCAGCCCCTGCTCTAGTCCACTGCCCTCCTTTTCCTGATACTAAACCTTAGGCTTCTAGTAATTTGAACTGAGGTCTGAAGCTACCTGAAGATGGAACCCAAGCGATTCAACCCCTATTCTAGAGCTCTTTCTAGTGCATCTTAGATACATCAGTCAAACTGGCGTTACTACGAAGAGGGTGTGTGTGGAAGACAGGAGAGGAAGAGCAGCAGCCATCTCTGTCCCTGTGCTAAAGTGTCATCGGATGCTCATCCATAAGCAACGTGATGGACAAGCACAAGGAAGGGAGCCAGGGGGGATTAATAGCTTCACTCAAATCTTGTAAACATAGGTCTTCTGCATTTAAAGCATTTCTTGTATTAACTTAAAGACATCTAGCCAAAAGGTGAACAATGTGGAAATCTCTCCTTATTTCACACAGTAATGCGATAGGATGCAGAAGGTCACTTATGGGGCAGGGCTTATTGTTTTTACCATCACTGCTTAGAAACGAAATCTTCAGCTTTGTTTCTTGAAATGATTAGAATTCTGAAGTAAGGCCCGGCCTCTGGGAAACAGTGGAGTATTTCATTATCTACGTCAGCCATAGATATAGAATCACCCTCCTTCGGATGTCCTGGGGATATCAGTACAATTTTGTTGAAAATATTTGGTTGCTAGAGAATTCTAGGATATAGAGTGATATTGTAGTCATTGGTTTTGTTGTTCATTTTGTAGTTTATTATATGTGTATATTATAGTTTAGTCTATAAAACCTTCCTGTTTATGAACTTTATTACCACTCTTTTTGAAAAGAAATCACTGGTCCACCAAGGTAATTCTTTTCTTTCTAGTTCACATATTATATAGTCTAAGAAAGAATATGCTGAATGAATTCAGTATAAGTAAATGCTATACAAAATTTTTATAAATAAAATTCGATGGCCCAGTCAAAAAAATGTTTGGTGTTCTTGTAAGCTTCGTGCAGACTATTATTTAAAGATATAAGTAGATTTTTCAGGATGAGATTGCAGAGTTAAAAGGAGGTCTTGGGTCTCTAACATAGCTGCCCAGCCTCCTTTAGCAAAATCGAATCCCAGTAGATGAGTTAGGGCTTGTGCCTTCACGGGTGCTGATGCTGAGAAAAGGCCTGAGATGGACACTGGCTCTGGGGAAGTGGTTCCATAACCACTGCTCTGACTCACTGTCACGGCAGCAGCACAGACATGTTGACAGCCGGGCCTCAGAGGCTCACTTCCTTTGCCTTGTGAAATCCCTCTGCTGGAAGTCGCTAAAATCACAGCGTCTGAGATTTGGAAGAAGATTGGTGAAAACCTGATAGTGCTGACAGCCCAACAGGAGAGTGGGGGGCCATGGCTTCAGGGTATCCACCCACTAGGCAGTCAGTTCCAATGAGCAAGGTTCTTAATGGCATCTGAAAGCAGACCAAAGAAGTGAGATGTGGGTCCCCAGATGCACATCTGGTTAGAGCTCTCTTCTTCATACCATCCATTACAGGCTAATTATTTATGTAATTGTTTAATATCTTTCTCTCCCATTAGACTACTCTTTCTCAAATGGGGACAACTTTGTCCCCCAAGAGACATTTGCCTGGAGACATGGTTGGTTGTCACATCTGGGGAGGGGAGTGGCACCAGCATCTAGCAGGTGGAAGCCAGGGATGCTGCTAAACATCTTATACTGTTTAGGGCACCCACCACACAAAGTATTATCCTATCCAAATGTCAACAGTGCAAGGTTAAGAAACCCTGCGTTAGACTAAGATTCTTAAAGACACATCTGTCATACTCAGCACTTTATCCCCAACACCTAAGCACAAAAGGAGGCTTTCAGCACCCATTTACAACCTACGTATTGCTTAGGCACCGGCAGGCGCTATCCGGAGCATATTGCACAGGACTTAATGTTTCCTCTACCCATGTCTCACTGACTCCACTTCCAGCTGCCAGTGTCTCTGAAGGGGTGACATTTCTTCTGTCTCGTCTCTCTGTCATATCTCTGTGTTGAAATCTACATATGCACGGTGATGCATTTGCATTCTTGAGAAGAGGTGGAAATAAAAGGGTAGATTTTTTTTCATCGCTTGCACCTAGTATTTTGATGGACAGTGATGAGCTACAGTGAGAGCTGGTTTTAGTGACGGTGGCCGTTAGGTTTATTATCAGCACTCTTCATTACTGAGTGTACATGTGGGGGATGGAGGGCAGGTGCCAGCATAATGAGCATTTATGAATATAGTATGGTAATTCTTTAGTTTGTATAGAACATGTTTATCTTTTGCGGCTGTCCTCCTCCAGACTGCTCCTATCCTCCTTCTTTCTAACACAGCCACTTCCGGGACCAAGAGCCATGTTTCATGGTAGCAAATATGCCCTGACCCCACCTTGTATCAATACGTGGAGTGTTGTAGATTAGTGAGGTGTGTGCAGCCCAGCTCTGCTTGGCCCAAACTCACCCTCAGTGGCAGAGTGAGAGTGAAGGCACTGGGCATGCTCCACTCTCCTGTGGACCTCTTTCCCCATCAAACCCTGCCTCATATACACCTGGTGGCTCTCGTAGAAATTCACACGCAGCCTATCCACCAGGTAGGGGAGCGGTTCCTTTGAGTGGCTCCATGAGTTCACTTAATTGCAGGCTATTTATCATATTTTAAATTATTTCTCTGTGCTACATTATTTAATCGAACCATCCAGAAAACAGGAAGAGGGGTAAAGAATATACTCGTGCATATGTATCAATAGAGGGCAATGAAATATGTTATCATACGTATCTTCTTGTCTCTGCTTCTGTCGCTTTTTTTTTTTTTTTTAACAGAATAATGTTTTCAGTCTGTACTGTGAAACCCTAAGGAAATAGCCTCATGTCTGTTCTCAGGATGTTTTTGAGGATGTTGCTTGTTATATAAGACAGTAAACTCTTCACAAGAACTCTTGAGAGCAATTTATTTCTGATCTAGGACTCAAGAAAAATTATGATTTTCCTGAGTTACTAGCTTGTCTCTCCCCCCCACCCCACCTCCACCCCTTTGGGACAATGAGTATGTAACTGGTTAGGTTTTCTCTGAGAATTGCTTATTAGAATGTTCGGAGCCAAATGTGTTGCCCACCCACGTGTAACAAGGGTTTAAAAGTTTATGGTAGCCTCAATTCTGCCTCCATGTTGAGATGTCCTTGTTTTTCCTTTATATTTTCCATCTGCTTCAAATTTATCATCAATGTTACATGTAAACATCAGAAATGTTTTTGGAAAAGGGTAAAGGTATACATAAGTAATTGTATTCTAACAGGCCATCCAAAACTGGTCTTACTGGCTTCTTTCTTTCCGTTTCCAGATTGAGATGCTACCAGATGGGCTGTTTCAGTGCAAAAAGCTGCAGTGTTTACTTTTGGGGAAAAACAGCCTGATGAGTTTGTCCCCTCTCGTGGGTGAGCTGTCGAACCTTACTCATCTGGAGCTCATTGGTAATTACCTGGAAACACTTCCTCCTGAACTGGAAGGGTGTCAGTCCCTAAAACGGAGCTGCCTGATTGTCGAGGAGAACTTGCTCAATACTCTTCCTCCCCCCGTCACAGAACGCTTGCAGACGTGCTTAGATAAATGTTGACCTAAAGAGAAAACTAAAAGTGTGCCCCAGGGCTTTAAATGAGAACTGAAATTTCCTAACTTATAAAGATTTTTTTAATGGGTAATAATTATGACTAACTTTAATCAGATGTTTTATTAAAGCCTCTCAGTGTCTAAGTAAACAGGTAAAAGGTGTTAACACTGAAATGAGTTTTGTGAATAATCGATCTTTTACTTATTGACTTGTAAGGGTGGAATGGGGGACATGAAATTATTGAGTGTCCACCCTGCAGTTATTACCTTGAAGATGATTCTTTCCTCTCCCTCCCCAGCCCCATTACTTATTTGCACACTTGTTTTAACTGACATCTTGTTTGGCTATTTATCAGCTAGACCATAAACTCATCAATATAAATGTCCTTGATGTACACTTAACACTGTCTTTGATTTATGTTCTTAATTATTTTTAGGCAGGGTGTCTGGTGCTTGGCAGAATTTTTTCTTGTTTTTTTACTTCCTGTGTCAGCTTGATTGAGTCTTCCTTCCTTCATCTGGTTTTCTCTTAACAATGATGAACCTGAGAAAGTGCCTGCTTTGGGCCTCTGCATAGGACAGGAGCAGGGTACTTAGGACATGTCACCCTTGGGACATCCTGAAAATCCATGTATTCTCCAAGATTTATTCTTGTGCATCATCAAAGCTTTTTTTTTTTTATTTGCTCGTGTTTATATTAAATGTAAAACTTAAATATTTTTATTGCATAATCTTGGATTCAAAAATCTGTGGGAATCATTTTTGTAAGGTACAGAGAACACATGCATTTCTCTAAGAATTTACTATTAACATGCTTGGGGGTTTTTTGCCTGCTTATGATTCTCATGTTTGTGTGCATTCTCCAAAATGTTTTTGTACTCTGCAACTAATTACTTTTGGGTAACAAAAAGCCTTGTGTTTCATGCCCTAAAATATGTAAGGGTTTCCTTATAAAAGGATGGCCACATCATCTACCTCTCTCTTCCCTTGTTGCTGTGCTATTATCGTACGGGTACAATTCTTACTAACTTCAGAAACTGTGATGGAGGGGAGAGGTAGAGATTTCAAATCTTTAAAACTGACTTCAACAAAATATCTTGTAGAAATTAAGAGTTAAACCAAAACACTTTACTTTCTTCTCCATCTGCATGATCTGTAGATATGATTATAATGTAAAACACTCAGCCTCTATTCATTGTTTAAAATGAGTGCTCAGAGCTCACAAAGAAATAAACCCATTTAACTGGAATTCATCTCATGCCTCTGGTTAACTTTTCTGGAATACAGTTTGCTCTTTTTATATAAAGAGCCTTTGTGTTTGGCCTTTTACCGTGCATATGGTTAACATGAAAATCAACGGACTTATTTTGGGTAAATGTTAGATTTTTAATGTGTTTTTCTCTAGGCATTACGATGTCATCCAATTTTTGGTGTGACTATGAAGTAATTGATTAACCGCACCTAGACAAAACTGGAAAACACTATGGGTAAAGAGTACCGTAAACATGGAGTTGGGATGTTTGCTGGTTTTTTTTTGCTTTGCCCATTCCAAAAAGGTTAAAGTGCGTCTTTATAACAAAATGTAGCTTCCCTCTCCTGCCACACACACCTGGACTGAATCTCAGAGAAAGAATTGTTTGCGTCAAGTGAATTTGAATAATATTAGCTATAAAAATTATAAAACACCAAAGGCTGCCTAAACCTTATGGTTTATTCTGAATGAGAAGGAATGGTGTAAAAATGTAATTCTTACCAAAACTTGCCTTTAGTCAGAACATTCAAGTTCTCAGGGACCCAGGCATAACTGATGAAACTTTCCTCTAGGACTTCAGAAAACAGATTCTGACTATATCTAGAGTTCTTTTTGTCATTTTCTTATTTTTAATGTGAGTTGATGGTCATTTTCATATTTCACAATAGAATTGTCATGTGTGTTTTTGTCGTGTTAGGTTAGGATTATCTTAAGTTTTGGATGTGAACGAGATACATGAAGAGGTGTTTAAATGTTCTCAGAATCTTAAATGATTGGGGACAAATAATTAGCCATAATTTGTATGAAAATTTTCATCCTCTTTTCTAAAGAGTTTTCAAAACGAATTTTAAATTGTTATTTTCCTGACAAACTAGTTCTCCCTGGCTTGTCACTGGTTGTATTCACATGCAAAAGGCATTGGCTGAATCTTCCTTATCACCACTCTCAATTTCTGGAAGTGAGTTACTCTCAGGATTAAGAGTGAATATTGTAAGCCTCTTTCCAAACATAAGGGTATAGTAACTGGTGCAAACTCTGTTCTTGATGCCATTAAAAAGTTCTCAGATTTCTTTTTTCATCTTTACACACCAGTGTTTAGGTAGCTTTTGAAATGATGTTGCACCAGTGCAATGAACTCTGAGACCACCACCTGACGTACAAAAGGGGTTTAACGCCACTTTTCCTGCGTGGTTGGAACAGATCATTTTACATGTGTTCATATTCACTTAGGGGGGATTTAAGTGGAGAAAACGAAGTTGGTTCACTTAAATTTTGAGACTTTAGTTGGCATTTGATTTCCAAAACTGTGCAGTACATTTTCCAAAAAATAAACATGGATGTTATTCAGAACAAAGTTAGTTAATGGCATTGGTTCATTTTATTTGCATGCACACACATAGACACACACAGCTACCTATATATGCAAAATGTAACATTAGTCTTGGATACGTTTAGTATTTGTTCCCAAAATTGCAAGAGGATATTTTTTATTTCTCGTAGTTATGGAGCGTTTTTTCTCTTAGTTATATTTTTTTTTTTAAAAACTGACTGTTCAACCTTAGCCTGAGAACCTAAGCAGTTTTAAGCATTTATAGACATTTGTGTTCTTTTCCTAACCTACATCAGGGTACCTGTGTGTGACACATAGATAGTGTGTTTTCATTCTTCACCCTCAGTCTTAATTTCCCCCTGGATGTCACCATATTTCACTGTTCCTTAACGCATGGTTGTGTGAAACAGGGTAGAGATCCTCATAATCTCAGCACTGTGGCATACACAGCATGTGTGTGCTGTGGTGAACTGCAGTGAGCTATTTGCAGACCTTTGTTTGATGATGAAAATACTTGTTTTTGTTCTTCAAGTGCTTCATGATTCAAATTTTATATGTTTAATTAAAACTGCATAATATTGATGGGTTCAGAAACTATTATAATAAACAATTCTGTGGCTTTATAGCTTTATTTCCTTGTATTTTCAATAAAATGCTCTTTCCATCTTTGTTCTCTTATCATTGTCCTATATACATAAGGTATTTTGTTATCTCCCTCCACTCACACTCAACTCCTTAAATTTGATCAGCACTTGTACAGTAACAATATATTTGTGCTAGGGAGCTTGCAGTGAAACCTGGTGAGAAGCCAGAGCCTAGAATCATGCCCAGTTGAGTAGTTCTACTTTTCCCAATCCTGCAGTAATTAGAGCTAATCTAATGGTTCCCCATCTCTCCCAAAAGCATGAGAATATAACTGTAAGTCCGTTTTCAGAAGCTGTATAATGCATCAGAATCTGTGTTTATTTTTTCTGGAAACAAGAGGAAGGCTGATGGGAGAGGGGAGGAGTTATTTTGTACCCTTGTTTGAATTATGATGACACAGACATGAAACTTGCAAAATGCCCTAAATATAGTTCTCATCTTCAGCCGGATATGAAAGCCGAAGCAGTGAAAAAACAGCAGTCCTATTTAATTGCTTTCTTCCTGTTTCTGGTCCATCACCTCTCTATCCACTTGGAACTACCTATTAAATTCCTTTGTTGGTAATGTACTACATTCTCTTAAACTTTTTTTTTTTACATGAACAATTTCATCACCATAAAAGCATTAACATAGAAAATGTAAGCCAAAGCACTGAATTGAGATGGTTTCCAGTTGAACTTAATTATACTCAAGTTTTGCATTTGACTTGTATAATACACTACTGCTGAGAAAAACAATTATGAGTGCCTCCTGCATGTCATATATTATCAACAGAGATGGTGCAATTTAAAAAATACAAAGGAGCATAAAATTAGAATGGATGTCTCTGTGCATATATGTGTTGTGTATAATACTAAATATGTTTATCAAATGTTTCACTTTCAGAAAAGTACTGGGCCAATCTGAAGTAGAGCCATTTTCTTGTTAGCGTCCCAGTGAAGGGTAGCATTGCTTATTTTATCTTCGTCCCATATTTTGGAACATACATAATCATCTTTTGCCTCTGGCAATAAATTATTAGAAAATGTAAGACTTTGGCTTGAATTGAATGTTTTCAGCCCTCAGGTTTGCCATGAAAACCTGCATTTTGGTGGTAAATCCCTTTGCCTGAGATCCATTAGTTTTGGTACACTTTACTGTTTTTAAAGTATGTTTTGTGTAAAAGGAAGATTCAACTTTTATAACAAATGGCAAATAAAAACAGATTAAAAGTTGAAAGAAGTTGACTGTACTGTTTCTTACCAATGTCTGCCCGTCAGTGCCCAGGTTCCCAAAGTGATTCCCTCCCTCCTTCCTCACCTCCCCGTGCAGCCAGCTGTACGGTTACATAACTCACCAAATGATAATTTTAGGTTTACACATGAATCTCATAACAGTCGCATGAGTGTTCAAAATAAGCTACAATTGTCACAAAATAGCAAGCCCCTAAAAGAGCTGGATTGATCCATGAATGCCAGAGTGGGAGGGGAAGGTGGAACTTGTCACTCTCCTAAAAGGTTCATCTTTCCAACAGCTGCCTCCTGGAGGACCTGAGGTCACCAGCCAGCCCATCTCTGCCTCTCAGAAAAACACAGAGCTGCAAGATGACATTTTCAGAAGGTTTTGTAAAGGGAGTAAAAACAGAATTATTGGGAAAAATAGACACATAGTCATTTGACCTTTATGTTTGTTTTATTTTTAAATCATTATTTTGATATATTTCTCCCCACCACCACCCCTCTATTTAGATTACACACACACACACACACACACACACAGTCAGGAACACATCAGAAAGCTGATACTCAGATCTTTTCTCTGCTGAAGGACAGAACTTGATACGTACTGAGCCAGATTATGAAGGAAATTAACTTCTGAAACCAGATGGACATATTTTTTCCTGGAAAAGTGGTTCTTCAAGACGACTTTCCTTTACCTCCCTATATGTAGAGAAAATGAACCCTGCACCAGACCCAAGACATTCGCAGCCACCCAGGGACTGCTGGGCTTTTGGGGATGCTGGTCCTGTACTAACGGCCTGCAGGGCGGCAACATGCCCCACGAGCACCATATTAAGTGTGGCTTTGTATGCTCTTCAGCATTCACTTCCACATTGCAAAATGGCTTATCAAAAACGTGAAGGAGCTGCCTGTACGGGGCGGGGGGAGGGGAGGGGGGGGTCGTGATGTGGTCGAGGGCACAGTGTGAGCCTGGAGCTTCAGCTTCTGTGGGGCTTCTGCCTCTTTCTCCTCTGGATTATCTGAAATCCTAGCTTGTCAACTCTGTCCCCCTCATCTCTGAGGTCTGGAGGCCAGCTGTTCACCCAAAAGTGCAAAGGTACTCAAGCCACATGTTTACAGAGGAATATATAACTATAGGCCAAAGAAGGAGATCAGGAAAAAGTACTCAGTTCTTTTTAAAATTCAAATCTCTTCTCACCTTGTGTTATCTCATCATCCTCTAGAGTTATTATAAGGCCTGCCTCATAAATACCAATGATTCTATAGGACTGTGTGTTACTAAGAGCTTTTCAAATGATTTATGTTAACGTAAGAAATATTCAAACTATAAAAAATAAAAATAATTTGTGAGTTTATTTGAGCCAAACTGTCGACAATTGCTGGGAAGCAGAATCTTAATGAATTAATAGTCCAGAGAATGGCAGTTTTTCACCTTGTTTTATACATTACAGTCAAAGGAGGAGATGTGAGTTATATGAACTCCATTAGTGATAGATTAGGGAGGTGGGAGGAAGCAAAGCAGGGAAACCTCTGGGATTGGGTAAAAAATAAAGTGACATACCTTTCTGTTACTTAAGTGGGTACAAGATAGTTAACAGTCAATTAACTCAGTGAGGATTTGTGGTCTCCACAGAGCAGAGCCTGTGCTTTGAGAGGGTCCAGAAAAAAAGGAAAATTACTTTGACATTCCAACGATATGTTATCATACATACACAAAGACAATAGGCTCAGATAAGTAAGGATTTACCTTTGTCAGGGAAGATATGCCTAGGACATTACTACCTCCATAAACTGCTTTTAATTTTAAAAGTTTTCATTTCAGACCATCCTTCGTGGTTACTTTAGGTATCTGAGTTTGCAAGGCCACCAAGCAGGCATTCCCTGAGTTAGGTCAGTATGTGGCCCCTTTTCGTCAACACTTACAATAAACACCTTCAAGTTTGTTCGCCTTTTGGTACAGGCATTTGTTGGTATAAAGCTCAGCACGTTATTTTTTACTCTCTGTCTCCCTCTGCTGCTGAGATAAGAACAAATCAAATAGAAGCTTCCTTCCCCTCCCTTTTATTCAGTGTCTCTTTGCCTTGCCTTTATCAAATGCAGCCTCCAAGGGAAGATCTTGAGAATTCAATGGACCTCAATCCTAGTGGCTCCATCTCAAATGAGATGCCTTAGGAAGCCTCCTGCAGTGCCTGGCAGCAGGGCCGGACAGGAGGTGGGCGGGCAAGAATTTAGCACCCCTTAAAAAAACATTCTTTGATTTATTCAATGTGTATTTGTTAGAGATGAGGGAACTGGTTTTCTATTGCTGAAAACCATGAACCTTGATATAAGCTGTCTAGTTATTTCCTTCTCCAATATAAAAACTCCCACAAGAGTGTGAGTTTAGAGATGACTGAGCAGAGGTAAGTGGAAGCTGTAGGGCAAATGAAAGTTACTATGGCTCAGAGCCTTTCTTCAAACATCACAACTGACCATCTCTTCTCCAGGCATCAAGAGCAGGCCTGTCAGCTGCTGGATCTCCCCCCTTTCCCCTAAATGCACCCTATTCTCCTGGTCCCTTCCCACTCCCTTCCTAGGATCTCCCTCCCTCCCCCCCCCACTCTCCCTCCCTCCCTCCCTCTCCCTCCCTCTCTCTCTCTCTCTCTCTCTCTCTCTCTCTCTCTCTCTCTCTCTCTCTCTCTCTCTCTCTCGTTTATTGCTGTTCTAACCACATACTTCAAGCTTACATGTCCTCGCCCATTACTAAATCCCATCTTTGAGAGTATTAAGTATCCATCATACTGAGGGTGAGATTTTAGCTTTCCTCACAAAAATGTCTTTCAGTTACCAAGATTCTTCTTTCCTACAAGGTGGTTTCTTTTCACAATTTCCAATGCACTGACTGGGAGCAGGACCAATTTGCATTCATGTGGGAACCTGAGTTAAATGGTTCCCTATTTCCAATTATTCCAGTGACATAGGGTGTTGCTTGTAAATTAGTACCCACCCCGGCAAATGCAAATGTTTAAACAAATGCCAACTGAGTGAAGGGGGTTTCCAACTAGTCTTTCCCTGAACTGGGTTTGTATTCCCATCCTTGCCTGTTGCCTCTGTGGGAACTTCATAGAGGGACTACTCAGATCATATGGGGAGAAAAGAGCAGTTCCATCATCTTTTTAACAATAGACTGAGCCAGTCGCAGGCAATTGCTCAGTGGAAGGGAAAGGCTGAAGAATTCACTAAGGGAAGGAAAACGAATCGTCTCCATTAAGAGGCCTGAGGAAAATTTGCTGGGCTTGTGATAGCTCAGCAGAGCCTCATTAATGGCTTTAACCTGAAAAAAGATAAAACATCTAATCATTGCTTGTCCATGCTCCTTCGGCATGGAGTCTGTCACCACAGGGAAAAGAGCACAGTGGAGCCAAATACAGCAATAATGTATTTATTTAGCGCCTGCTGCATGCTGGGCACTCTACTGAGTTCTCCGTTTGCATCTCAGCCCACCGACAACTTCGTTTGATGTGCTATTCCCGTTTTACAGACATTTAAAAAAGTTAGCTTTCCCAAGGCCTTGTGACTGTTCAGAAGTGGCATCGAAGTCAACCTACAGGTCTGCAAAGTTTGTTTCTGCAGAGGTTTGGGGAAACAACATCAGCCCTTCCTTCTCTCTCACCCGCCTGGCGCTGAAGACTCACAGGTGACACACTGTTCATTGGTCTCTTCCTGTCAGCTGTAAGCCCAGTGCTTCCTCCTGCCCCGTGTCTGTCCACATCGTCATCTCCTGAGCCAGTGAGTCACTCTCCATCCATCCCACACACAGCCTTCCCCACATCCCCTATTGTCATTCTAGAATTGCAGAGCTTTCCAAGCGGAAGGAACCGTGGACTTTTCTGAAGGGGAAAGCCTAAGTGACTAGTTGACAACCGAAAACCCATGTCTGAGGGAGATGGCATGCAAGTCTGCACAGCCCCAGGGAGATCACTTTCATTCTTCTGGGCTGGTCTCGGGAGGACAGATCACCTACATGCAGCCGAAGCCTGGTGGGGGAGCCACGACCTCTTCCTAACTCCTCATCCTGTGCATTCTCTAGCAAGCTGGTTCCTTTTAATTCCGTCCTGCACCTGATAATGACCCCTGCCTGTGCACAGTGCATTGCTGGGCCCAGAGCACTGCAAGCTCCTGTCTCCACTTCACTTATAAGAAAACTAGCACCTGGCCAGTGTGGCTGAGTTCATTGTGTTATCAGAGAAATGCATGGGAGAGAGGTTCTTGGAACACCGATGGGATAAGCATTTCCAGAGATCCCCATGAGAGGATGAGATGGGGTAAGAAAGTTTTATTTGCGTGGAATTACATCCCCCAGTTTCCTCAGTCCCATTTCCCTTAATCCGGTCCTGGAAGATGTGCAGCTGGGGCTTCAGTAGCACTAGAAACAAATCCAGTGTCCAGTTTCCATTCCATATTGTAGCTGGGCCTGGTTTAGCATTAAACTAGTTGCAGTCCATTCCGAACAAGGTTTGGCTCAGCGGATGGAGCGTCATCCTGCCGACTGAAAGGTCCCGGGTTCGATTCCAGTCAAGGGCATGTGCCTTGGTTGCGGGCACATCCCCAGTAGGGGGTGTGCAAGAGGCAGCTGGTCGATGTTTCTCTCATCGATGTTTCTAACTCTCTATCCCTCTCTCTTCCTCTCTGTAAAAAAATCAATAAAATATATTTATTAAAAAAAACACACACACACACTGCCGAAGCCGGTTTGGCTCAGTGGTAGAGCATCGGTCTGCGGACTGAAGGGTCCCAGGTTCGATTCCGGTCAAGGGCATGTACATTGGTTGCGGGCACATCCTTGGTAGGGGGTGTGCAAGAGGCAGCTGGTCGATGTTTCTCTCATCGATGTTTCTAACTCTCTATCTCTCTCCCTTCTTCTCTGTTAAAAATCAATAAAATATATTTTAAAAAATAAAATAAAATAAAACACACACACACACACACACACACACACACACACACAAAAAAAAGAAGAAGAAAAAAAAAAACACCTCATTGCAGTCCAGTAGTTCATGTATGTGGGAAAATGCAGGCACGTGGCGCCCCACAGACCAGGAGTTAAGCTCGAACAAGAAAGCAAGAGGCAAGAGAGCGAACTTCTTTGTTTAGGGGATTATATATCTCATATCTTCCCACACTTGCAGTGACCATACCTACTCTGGCCAATGATCTGTTCCCAGGTGTGACCAACAGACAAGTGCCTTCCCTATGTCGCCCAGACTTTCTGGGGAGTGTTAAACTGAGGCTTACTGGCAAACCTGCAAAATGGCATGCCTAGACTACCTGGCATTCCCTTTGTTTCTTTCCAGTTATTCATAACCAGGTTAAATTGCCACAGTTATCAGGTGGAGCCTCATCCCGTACACCAAGAGGCGGTGGGTTCGAGTTCTCAGTCAGAAGGCACATCCCCAGGCTGCAGGTTTAATCTCTGGCTGGGGCACATGTAGGAGGCAGCCGACTGATGTGTCTCTCTCGCATTGATGTTTTGCTCTCTTCCAGCCTCTCTCTGAAATCAATTTTTTTTAAACTTTTTAAATAAAAGGAAAGTAGAATCTGAAAGAGCCATCTTCAATAATTACCATTATTGAAAACCGACTAAAGTTTCTGTCATATACTTTATAAACATCACCAATGCTTAAAACATATTAGTGTAGGCATTATCTCTATTTCATAGAAAAAGAAATAGGTCTGGGCAGGTTAAATAGCATATTGGGTTATGTATGAGATGACATTTCCAGTAAATGGCAGAGTCAGGTTTGGAACTACAGACTGTAGCACTGACTCTCTGTTTTTGTACCGTGCACGCTGCCAAGATCATATGGCAAGAAAGTGACGGGTTGTGATCACAGCTTAGGATTCCAACATCGAATTCAGTATTCTGTCCTTTATAATGGGAGACACTATAGAAGCAAAAAAAGGATTGATATACATTCAGACACACATATACACAAACAGTTTTAAACACCCTTTAGTATAAATAAGTCATTTCATTCAAAGGACCAATGTACTTTTAAACTTCATGGTTATTTATTGAAAATATAGTTCTAATTTTAATACTGTAGCCTAATCTGTGAGCACATGCGCTCTCATTAGAAGAATGGAGTGCTGTTTAGAATTTCAGACTCTATGGGAGATGCTGAATAAAGACCACATCCTGGTAAAGAGAGTCATTAGCACTCTTGATTTTGGTTTTAAAGTACGGAGGAGGCTTGCAGTCAGCTTGGGTGTTATTGTGCAGCTAGCTCAGCTCCCCGAGAGTGGATTTATTATAGGGAAATGCTGGCCGTCGTTTTAGACTTGCAAAATCCCAGTTCAGGCTAAATGCATTCTAAATTCATTCTGCTGATTTAGACGTTTGCAGAGTGAGGAGGGGCGGGTTTAGTTGCCCTTATGGAATTCACGCCATGCTCTGGAGAATGAGAAGCTGCCTTCCTCACCCCAAGCTGACGAGTGTTTCTCCCTGGCGTTGCCTTTGGGCTGAACACACACGGCTGAGATTAGAGGAAGCCTCCCCAGGGTCTAAGGGCCCCCTTCCGAAGCACTGGTTCACGTGGCATTTCCCCTTGGATGCTTCAAAATGCCCGCCATTCAAGCCCAGGGCATGTCAGGCCCGCTGCGAGTGATCCTGATCGGTGGTTGCCAAGTCCGGCTCACACCATGGGACTGCGGCTCTCACGTGTCCTCCCCTCCTGCCCCTACTAAACTGCAAATGAAGGAAAGATGACTTACCAACTGACTTTGCACCATCACACTCGCTGCTTTTTATATTCTTCTAGAAGAGGAAAACAACTGGCCTTCCCTTTTTCTTTCTGGTGGTGAGTCTAATTCTTCCAGCCTAGAAAAGAGTGCCTGCCAGCATGATGTCATGCAAGGCTGGAAATGAGCCAAATGGCTTTGGTGCTGCCTCAGACCCCCAGCCAAGGCCCGGCTGAGCCCAGTTCTAGAGGGGCCTGCGGGAAGTGAACAGGCTTCTCAGTGGGATCTGTGGTGTTGAGGGTGCTGGAGACGCCAGCTCAGAGGAGGAGAGAATGAGGGGTCCTTGTGACTTCTGAGATGAACATTTGTCATTAACTTGTGTCATTAACATGGTTTTGGTTTGAAAGTCCAGAGGAGGCTTGGAGTCAGCTCGGGTGTTATTGTCCAGCTTAGCTCCCGGAGAATCCAGATTTTTTTAAAAAAATATATTTTATTGATTTTCTTACAGAGGAAAGGAGAGAGATAGAGAACTAGAAACATCTATGAGAGAGAAACATTGACCAGCTGCCTCTTGCACATTCCCTACCGGGGATGTGCCCACAACCAATGTACGTGCCCTTGACTGGAATCGAACCTGGGACCTTTCAGCCCGCAGACCGCCGCTCTATCCACTGAGCCAAACCGGTTTCGGCAAGAATCCAGATTTATTATAGGGGAATGCTGACAGATGTTTAGACTTGCAAAATGACTACCAATCCCAGTTCAGGCTAAATTCATGTGACTTCTGGGACTCTGCACTGGCACTCCTGATGCTGCCATTTCCAATGTGATCTGTGTATGTCAGCGTGCCCAGGGCCCCGCCGGCCTGAGCCTCATAAGAGCCTAGATGTGCCCTAAGGTGCCTTCCAACACCATTATTCTGATCTACATGGAATGCTCAGCGAGTGGGAAGTGTTGATCAGGGTTAATATTGAGTAATGTTCCTAAGAGCTTGAGCATGTCATACATTCATTTTTCCGTTTTTGAAATGACTCACTTTTATGACATGTGAACATGACCTTTTTATTCATTAAAACACCTAAAGCATACAAACACGAGGAGGAGGATGGAATGATCTTAAGGTCTGTGCTGCAGCACCTCGGCCTCAGAGGCGGGGAGGAGTAACTAGGGCAGGGCAGAGAGGAGCATTCCCAGGAGAGCCTTCGTCGTGCTCAGATTACAGTTCCCAGTACGGAGAACTGTCCTGAGGTTACACAGGTAAAGAGGTGACCGGTGAGGTGCTCGGCCCTCTTGAGCTTTAACACCAAAGCTTGAAATCCGAGGCTGATCCATCACCACTGACATGCAGCCCAGAGTCTGACCTGGGCCACCCAATGCCTCCAAGTCCTCAGTTCTCAGGTTTCTGGTCCATGGGCCTCTGGGCCTAACTGTCCAGTCAGCTAACAGGCTCCCAGTGGGAGAGACACATCTCCAGCTCAGATACATTGAGAGATGTCAGCTCCTCCCTGCACTGAGGGTACAGCCCCACCTGGGAGCCAGCTCTCAGGGCTGACCATGCACCATGAGGCTCAGCTGACCCACAGGGGGCTGTCTTAGAGCTGTGTGCTGGGCACCAACTCTGTGTTCTGGTGCGCAGCCCGGGACTGCTCTAGGCCTAGACCTGGGCTCTGCTATGTCTACAAGAGAAAGAAATGGCATTGTTCTAGACCCTTGGTCGGACTCATTAGTCAACAGAGTCAAATATCAACAGTACAAAGATTGAAATTTCTTTTGAGAGCAAAAATCAACTTCTGTGCATGGATCACAAAGTTTCAATGGCACTGTACGTGTGTGCTCTTGTGGCAGAGCCACACTTAAGAGGCCAAAGAGCCGGATGTGGCTCGAGAGCCGCCGTTTGCCGACCACGGTCCTAGACAGAGCTGAACTGTCAGCTTGGTGGCGGGGGAGGCACTCATCTTCACTGTGGGTTGGAGTCCTATCTCCTGGAGTAACACGTGAGTAACCTTATGTCTCTGAGCCTCAGTGTTCTCTTCAGTGAAACGTGAACTATTCTACGAAAATCGACTGTCTGCTCCTATACAGGTTCCAGCTTCTACACAGGTGCTTGTCCCTTATTGATTCCACTGTATCTTTGATACTGACACAATGGAGTCAATGGGAACAAGACAAACAGGACCCTGCCTTCATAGAAACAAACATCTCAGGATCTTAAGAGGACTCCATGATATAATGTAAGATGCTTGGCATCTCGTCTGACCCTGGTGTGTGCTCACCGCATGTTAGCTCTAATGACTTTCCCTCCAAAGTTGGTAGAAAATCTCTTAACACATGCCCTTTCCCACCCCAGTCTTCGCACATGTATTTCTCTGTCTGGGAGACTCTTCCTTGCTCCCTTTGCTTAGCTAACTCCTGTGCGTCAGAGTTCTCAGGTTCAAGGTCGCTTCCTCAGGACAGCACCTCCCTGACCAGGTCCATATTTAGGTTCCTCTGTTGGACGTTCTCGTGGCAATCAGCACTCTACTCTGACTCCTCCATCACTTTGGTAATTACTGCTTGTTTAACATCTGTGTTCCTGACTAGACTGTAAACCCAGTGCAGACACCATCCACGTCTACCTGATGTCTCAGCACCTGGCTTTTTGATTCTCCCTGAATATTTGACCATCCAACTGGCTGACATGTGAAGGGGATATTACCTTCTGAATGAGAAAAGAGCACTGGACGAGAGAGAGAGAGAGAGAGAGAGAGAGAGAGAGAGAGAGAGAGAGAGAGAGAATATCAGGCCCAGCAGGAGCACATGGCCCTTTATTTCCTTCCTCTTTCCCCTTTCCTAATACAAAAAGAAGGGACAACCAAGAGATGATTGAAGAAACTGGCCATGCCCTGGGCAGCCCCACATCTCCCTGGAAGCAATCAGGTAGCCTAGTCAGGGTACCAGGGATGGCAGATTGTTCCACACTGATAAGCATTTATCCATCCCCACTCAGGGCACTGCTGAGAGCAGGGCAGGAAGAGTCTCTTAGAGAACACATGCCACAGTCACACCCTTGTCTCTTCTCCCTGAGGCAGAGAGCAGGACTTAAAGGAAAAGGAGTTGTTCTTGAAACAGTACAGAGAAGAAGCTCAAGAAGATTAAATGCAGTGCCACATAACTGAGATGATGCCAGCAGCAGAAATGTCACCACATTGATTTCTCACTCTGTCGCCTGCTATAAAAGATGTCCCTGCCTCTAAGTGCCTCCGTACCTTGAGAAAAGAAACCTCATCAAACACAGTCATTTACTTGTGAGTCACTGGGAATGTTAAATGTTCTTGCTCTTTTGTCCCCATGGGATTTAACAAAGCAGCAATAGGACCTGACCCCATTGGTTTTCTGTTGGCCAGAATCCAATCTCTGGGCGGGGCTGGACTTCCATGTGCATTCCTGCAGGCCCACCATACGGAACTGGCTGGCAGCCTCTGCCCATGCTGATCTCAGTCAGAAGTCCTTTCCTTCCGCTTAAATATGGAAGATCTATCATCTATCTATCTATCTATCTATCTATCTATCCTCTCTTTATTCTTTAAGACTAAGATGAAATATCAATAGTTGTTTCTAATACCTCTGATCACCTACTTTCTCCCAAATAGGAGTTAGGTGCTTTCATTCCAGCCCTTACAATAATGTAATGAGGTTATTTATAAATTTCCTCCTCACTAAATGGATGACAGAAACCATATCTTCCATCGCTTTAATCCCCTTCAACTAGCATAGTGACCAGCACATTGTAGGAGCAGAACCAATAAAAAGCAGGAAACCAGGCATTGGCAAATGGTGCAGTGGGACAGTGGGTCAGCCAGAATGCCTAAGGGGCAATGCATGTGCCAGGAACTACTAGAGGGTACCCTTTGTGAGCAAACTGTTAAAACAATGAGAAGTTATTAGGGACTTGTGCGCAGGAAACAGCATGAGGAATAGGAATTCGGGTACCTTATCAGGGTTTAATGGGTGTAATGAGGGTGAAGGATGAAAATCTTGTGTCCATTCTACAGATGAGAAAACTGAAGCATTACGAAGTTAAGTGTCTTACCAAAACACAGCTAATAAGCAAAGAAAGCTGGTTTAGAATCCAGATCATATCTCAGAGAGTGTGTTCTTAGATACTGTGAAAAACAACTGAATTTGCAAACACTGCTTAGAACTAGGGCCCTTTAGGTCTGCAGGAATGCTCTCCCCACCAGGCTGAGTTCCTCCAGAATGTCACTCACCCTCCCTGGGCCTACCTCTGTTTCCTCCTCAACAAAATGAACAGTGAGCCAGGTAACGGCAAGGTCAATGCCAGGCTCAGCAGTGCTATGGTTCTCTGCAGAATACAGACTCCCTGACCCGGAAATCAGCTCAGTCAAAACATACATGCACTTGTGCATTGACCCTAAGAACTTTTTCGCAGGTTGTAATCATGACTCCAAAACACAAGGAAGGCTGTGAAATACTCTCTGAGTTCTAAGCCTTCTTCCCAAATGGCCATTTAAAATATGCTGCGTCACTGAAGTTCAGCTGCTGCACCCACAGAGAGTGTCTTTTATCTGAAGTCATGCTCAGGCCACAGCAAAGTTCCCACCCACTCTCCATGGCTCTGGCGCCTATAGCCGCCCCCACCCCCCACCCCCATCATGTCAGTCTCAATCATGCAGTTCTCTGACTTCAGGCTGAATTTAGGGTAGAACGCTTGCCTCTCTGAAAATGTCCGCATGGCTCAGAATGAAGTCTGACATGAAAAGTTCCCACCCAAACCACTGAGTAACATCCTGTTGTTGTTTTCAGCAAATCCATGCAGTCACTGCTCTGATTTGGCTTTGAATTGGAATGATCTGTCGGTTGCCATTTTTCTGAAACATTCAGAACAAGATACAATCTCATTATGGTCAGCTACATAGAGTGGACCTTTCAGAGCATAAAGAAACATCTGTCCTCCATCTGCGTGCCCCGAAAATAGGACTTTCAATGGAGTACATTGTAGGACACTGATGCTTTTAAAGGGCAAGAAGTGCATTTCTGGCTAAAAATCTCAATAAATATCTGTAACAAAATATTATCATCTTCCACGCCGCCTTTCTTTTTTTGTTGTTTTATTTTTTCCATCTTTAAGTAGCCCCTCTACGTCTTACACTGCTTTCAAAGAGGATTTCAAAGGCCACTTGAGCACAGCATTTAATAACATAATCTCGGGGATCAGCTAGACCCGGTTCCGGGACTCGTTCTATCATGGACTAGCTGTGTGATCTTGAAAAGTGTCTTAACCCTGATGATTTTAGGTTCTCTCAGAGACTCACAAGAGAGAGTAACAGTACCCACCCCAGGAGATAATGAGCTCAAGGAGACTGGCACATAGCAAAGCACTAAATAAATTTCTGTTGCTCTTCCTGTTTGTGGAACGCTGCTGTTAACACTGGAGGCAGCACGGCCTGATTCCTGATGCGGCTGAAAGAACAGGGATTTTAATAAGAAACCCAGAATTTGCACTCCACACCCTGCCACTTCCTAGCTGTGTGACCTTGGGGAAATCACTGGCGCCTTCTCCGCTGAGCTTCCTCATCTGTGAAACAGGGTAAACAAGCACAGCCAACTTACCGGTGACAACCCAGAGAGGCGCATGAGGTGGCTGGTGTGAACCTTGCCGCAGTTGGTATGCACACATTATTTTGTTATTGTCAGCGTTATGGACAGAATGTTTATTCCCACAAAACGCTTAACCCTCAACCCTGATGTGATGCTCTCAGGAGCTGGGGCCTTGGGAGGTGATTGAGTTTAGATGAGGTCATAAGGGCGGAGGCCCCATGAAATCAGGCGGAACTAAGATCCTGGGCGTCCAGCCTCCAGAATTGTGAGAAATAAATGTTTGTTGTTTAAGCCGCCCAGTCTGTGGCATTTTGTTACAGCAGCCCAGACTGATAAAGACAACGACTACCATCAACACAGAATCTATTTCTTTTATTCAGGAATGTTTGTTTACAAAAATCTTATGTGTTCAGTGATTATAACTGCTTTTTTCTTAACCATAGAAATGAAGATTTTGGGGCCCCACTAAGGCAGCACAGGGGTAAAGTATCTGCCTTCCCCAACAACAACAAAAAATGAACATCTCTTTATGCCTGTCTTAGGTCGACCTCCATGAACAATTTCAATGTGTCCTGGCCAATGGTCCATATGTCTGAAGAGAAACTGAAAGCGAGAAGGATTGTCAACTCTGGTCTCTGCCTACTGGTTATTACTTTTGATGTTTTGTTAGTTTTTCAGATCTTGATGCAGTTGTAATAACCCACTTATTATTTAACAGGAAAAGAGTGAAAAGGGAGACCAGATAATATAGACAGGCCATGTATACAGCTTTGCCAAAAAGCTGCATTTAACATTCTCCAAGTCTGTTCCCTTCTGATTGATGGGGGAATGGACTAGACAAAGGCAGTTGACATGCAAGCCCCCTAAGGTCTGAGTATATCCTGCCTCCTCAACTTTCCAGCTGTGTTAGCTTGGGCAAGTCACTTACCTCTTCTATAACCTGTTTTCTTATTTGCAAAATGGGAAAGGATAATAACATCTCCAAGATGGTTGAGAAAATTAAGACAGTACATTTAAAATTTTAGAGTCATATCTGACACCCAGTAGGCACTTATCAGCTTCACCTTCCTTTTCCACACACTCTTCTTACCATTTCTTGCTCATTATACCTGATTATCAACATCCCTCTGGGGCCTTGGGCAAGATGATCCCTAACAGCCAATAGCTGTTGTGAGTCTGTTAGAAAGTGTTCCTGGGGAAGCTTTAATCAATACTCCTAAACTGAAACTCTTGCTTGAAGTGTTTACAAACATGTGGGGCTTTGGAGTGTCTCAGTATAAACAATACATATCAGTTGAATATACTTGCTGGTGGAGGAGGAGAGAGGGTGAGCCCTTGGGTATCACAGAACATCTCTGGTGTATGAACAGAAACTGGTAACTGTATGTATACTCTTTTCTCCTCATTTCTTTTTGTATATTTTTTTTTAAGTTTTCAGCATGTGCACATATTACCTATTAAAATTTTACTTGAAAATTTCAGTGAGGTTGGAATAAGTTCTTGACTTAAATACTCTAGAAAGTTCTCCAATGCCTTGAAAGTTAGGATAGCCCCCACAACTTTCTAATAGATAGGCAAAGGAAATTGTGGCTCTTGAAGAAAACCACTATTACTACCCAGAAGAAAAGAGTCTAATCCTGTGGTCTCCTTGCCATAGAATATCCTAGAACCTCTCTCCTCAATATTTGCAAAGTAGCCAAGCACTGTTCAATGTACATTTCACACATCAACTCAGGTTAGTTTTCACAATGATCTTACGAAGTGAGTCGCTGTTTTTAAAAATTTACATATTATAAAATTGGGCCTCACAGAGTGTCCTAACTAGCAAGTGAGAGCTGAGATTAAAACCTGTTATACTCTTTGGATTCTTTTTTACTTATTGAATAATTAAAAATATTTTTAAAAATCTGGCATGGAACATTGTGTAAATTTAAGGTGTACAGCATGTCACTTTGATGCATTTATATATGGTTATATGATTGCCTTGCAGTGATATTTATCATGTCACAGTCATAGTATAAAACTGTCTGTATTCGTTATACTGTACATTAGATCTCTGTAGCTTATTTACTACTTGTTACAAATCTGTACCCTTAAATGCCATTAATCTTATCTCTCCACCCCATCTCCTGGTAACCACCATTTTACTCTTTGGTAGGTTGGGGTTTTTTTGTTTTATTTTCAGCCCAAACTTGTTATAGGTTTGTTACAAGGATCATAGAACTGTTTTTTGTTTGATTATTATTTTAATCTTAGTTCTTCATTTTATTATTTTACTAGTGGCCCAACGCATGAATTTGAGCACCTTGAAAGGAACTGTGGGCCGCAAGTGCGGTGGGCACAGGAGCAGGTCTCAGCCCATCCTCAATATCCCTACCTGGTCCCTCCTGCCATGCCCCCCCCCTCACCCCTGCTCACACCCACTGATGGGGCAGAGCAATTGGACCAGTGCCAGTAGTGGGTGCAAGCGGGGCCGGTGCCATCAGTGGTTGTGAGTGGTGGCTGCTGCCCTGATCGCCCCTCAAGAGCAGGGTTTGGGGCCAACAGTTGCCATAGTGCTAAGCAATCGGGACTGGGTGCATGCAGGGCACCGGCAGTGGGTGGGAGTGGTGGCTGCCAGCCCTAATTGCCCTTCAGGAGCAGGGGAAAGTGGAGAAGTCCTGAGGGGTGATCTGGGCTGGCAGCCACTGCTCCCACCCGCTGAGGGCACTGAGAGGTCAGGGCCAGTGCTGGGCACCAGTAATGGGTGAGTGCTGGGCAGGACCATGGCATGTGGGAGCAAAGAATTTTCAGTGACTACCAGAGGCTCTCCCAGATGATAGTTACCATGCCCTGCCTTGGTCTGGTGACCCCCACTCACCTGCTCCACCATCCCACCTGGTGCTGACACCCACCATGTTCTGTGCACAGCCCCTAGTGGTCAACACACATCATACCAACAGATTGTTCAGTTTTTCTGCCATTTGGTCTACTTGCATGTTCGGGTTTTATATATATAGATTTTATTTTTTTATAGATTTTATTCATTTTATATTTTATCTAATTTTATTCTCAGGCCAAACCTGTTATAGGTTTATTATAAGGATCATGGAACTGTCGCAAGGCTAAAATACATTAATACATTCAAAGGGCTTAGAACCAGTATTGTTTGGAGTAACCCGCCCCTGGAAGGGCCAACATTAATATTCTGGAGTCAGAGAGGAATTTTGTAAGTTAGAAACATGATCAGTCAGCAAAAGCATGGAATTTGTTTTAATAAACTGAAATGTAAAGTAAGGCCCCACTTATTCTGTGCCTAAGAGCTCTGTTTTTGCAGATAGTTTTCCCTTTGTCTTTCCTTGTGTGCCATTTCCTCAAAGACCTCCTGCCACCAATTCTAAGTTGTGCCTTCCCCGCTCCACCCACCACTTTTGTGCTTATTCATCACAGAGATTTTTGACATAAAATCAGAGAAAAGTAACATCTTAAAATGTAGTCATTGGGCTTGACCACCCACCCAAGCTGAAGTTTTGTTATTGGATCTTTCCTTCATTTTTACTGGGTTGTGTTTCTACCTGTGGCAGGTGAGAGCAGGTGAAGCCGGAGACTTGCAGGGCAATTTATCATTCCAAGTGCTCAGTGCACAAAGACAGTTTGAGATCCTTTGTTCCCAGCGTGTACAGGAATAGCAACCACACACCTCCTTGCTATATAAAGCACAGAAACAAGTAATACCTGAGCTTGACTGACTGAAAATACATCATGTTTCTAAAGGGGATTGTCACGTTCACAAAACCATAAAGCAAGAGAAGAAAATACCTCCTGATTGACACCAAAATGCACTGCCCAGTATGATAGCACTACCCACGTGTGACTATTAAGGTCTTGAAATGGGGATCCTTTATTCTATTGTTGTATAGTACAAAGAATTATTTAAAAATTATAAGATGTATCAATAATTTTATATTGATTACATGTTGAAAGGATAAAACTTTGGTTACATTGGGTTAAGTTATATAATTACAATCAATTTCATTGCCTTCTTTTTATTTTTTAAAATGTGGATACTAGAAAAATTATTAATAAAATTACCCATGTGGCTTGCTTTATATTTCCACTTGGTAGCACTGCTCTAGATTAAAGTCTTAACTCTACCTTGATCTGACATGTAAGTCTCTACTACCTTAAAAACAATCTATTATGTAAAACCTTAATATCCGAATAGACTGAACAGCGGAACTGAACAACTGAACTGGTCACTATGATGTGCACTGACCACCAGGGGGCACGTGTGTGGAACATGGCAGGTGTCAGTTGCAGCTGGATGGCAGAGCAGGTGAGCAGGGGCACCAGACCAAGATGATTGCTGTCACTGGGGCGAGCCTCTGTTAGTTACTGAGGCTCCTGTGTGCAGCAGTCCTGCCTGGTTCTCGTACCCACTACCAGTGTCAGAGCTGCCGCCACTGCCACACCCACTGCTGGCACTCAGCGCCATCCCTGATCACTCGGTGCTGTCAGCAGGTGTGAGCAGCAGCTGCCAGCCCCTATCACCCCTCAGGGCTTCTTCACCTCCCCTGAACCTGAGGGGCAAACGGGGCAGCAGCTGCCGCTGGCACCCGCTAATGGTGCTGTCTCCAATTGCTCCGCACTCTCAGCAATTGTGAGGCCAGTGGCAGGAGTGGGGCTACTGGTAGAGAGAGAACGGGGAGGGGAAGGGGGGAGGGACCAGGCCTAAGCACAGAGGATGCTCACCACAGCCTCTCGGCCCACAGTTCCTTTCAATCACCTCGGCTTCTCATCACATAGCATCAGCAGCGATTACTCTTATTTTTCTTGAAGAAAAAAAGCAATTGTTCTTTTAGATTCATTTCATTCGGTGAGTATTATTATTTGATAAAGTAGTATGTTTTCATCTTATCCATTTGCATACTAAGTGGCATCTTAAAGTTAGCATGTTGAAAACTGAATTCCAGATTTGCCATTCCTCTGCCCCTCCATGCCCCACGTTCCCAGTTCCTCTTCCACTATTCCCCAGCTCAGAAAATGGACACTCATTCTTCCTGGCAATCAGACTAAAAGCCTTGGAGTAATCTATCACTCCTTTTATCCTTCCATCCAACCTGGCAGCCTGGCAGCTCTACCTTCAGAATAATGTGATAAGCTAGCATGTAATCACCTCTTGCCGTCAAATGCTTCCCTTCAAAGACCACAGACGTCTAACTGTGTAACTGTGTCCCCCCTACCCCTTCACTGTACTCTTAGCAGCAGCCAGAGTAACCCTAACACAACTTTGATCATGTCTCCTCTGCTCAAAACCCTCCAGTATGAGGACGGCCCCAATCAAATTCCCTCTGGTCGTTCCCAAAGCCCCATAGTCATGGACTTCAGTCATGCTGGACTTCTTGCTATTCTTCAAAACAGCAAGTTCTCTCCAACTTCAGGGCCTCCATCCAAAATGCTCTTCTTCCACAATCTGCTCGGCTCAGCTCTCTCTTATCCCTCTTTCAGGCCTTATCTCACCTGCCTCCTCTTCAGCAAGAATTCCTTGGCCAGTGTACTTTATTTTATTTTTTAAAAGTATTTTTATTGGCCCTGGCTGGTTTGGCTAAGTAGATGGAGCGTCAGCCTGCGGACTCAAGGTTCGATTCCGGTCAAGGGCATGTGCCTTGGTTGTGGGCATGTCCCCAGTGGGGAGTGTGCAGGAGGCAGCTGAAATGATGTCTCTCTCTCATTGATGTTTCTAGTTCTCAATCCTCCTTTCCCCTCTGTAAAAAAATCAATAAAATATATTTTTAAATATTTGTATTGATTTCAGAGAGGAAGGGAGAGAGAGAGAGAGAGAGAAACATCAATGACACACTCCCTACTGGGGATCGAGCCCACACCTGGGCATGTGCCCTGACCAGGAATAGAGCTGTGACCTTCTGGTTCATAGGTCAATGCTTAACCACTGAGCAACACTGGCTGGGTGGCCAGTATATTTTAAATTTGTCATTGCCCTGCCCAAATACTCCCTTCCCCTGCTTTATTTTTACTTTTCTCCATAATCTTTATCACCACTGAACATATTATGCCTCCAACTCATCTGTTTTATTAATTTCCCTAAAAATAGGACCTAAACTCCATGAAGGTGGAGACCTATTTTATTCACTGCTAGCATCCCAGTTTTTAGGACAGGGCCTGCCACAAAATACATGTCCAACGAATGGTGTTAATGATTCAAAAAAGTTTCCAGATGAGGATAATGAGGCACAGAGAAGCTCAGTTTTGGGCTGAGGTCACAGGACTAGGAAATACAAGGGTCAGAATTAGAACTCAGCCTGTGCTCATTTCCCTCCCTCTGTTGCTTCAGGAGATAAGAGGGGCTCCTTATCCAACCACGGGAGCGGGCCGGCAGGGCTGTGCTGTGGGGGAGGCATACCAGGTTCAGATGTAAGTCCTGATCTGAAACAGAACCTGCTCTTTTGACAGCATTGATGACAGTCTCCGGATTACAGAAAGTAATTTGAAGGCATATGATGATGCTTTCCAGTTTTAAGCCTGGCTTTAACTATTTTCCTTGCAGCTGTAGCTTTCTGGGATAATGAATGTACCACATGTCTGTATCTCCAGGTTCCCATACAAATTAGGAAACTAAAACTGCCGGATGATGAAAACAGATTTCTGCTTGTTTCCATGGGAAGTCAAGGGCCATGAAACCTCAGGCAATTGGGGGGGGGGGGGGGGGGGGGGAGAAGAGTTCGGATCGAGGTGTTCTCTGGCGAATGGAGGCACTCTGCTGCCCAGGCTCCTGCCCACAGCTGTTCAAAATGCCAGGGTGCCCACCCTGCTAGTGGCAAGAAACACTGCCAAGGTCAGCATGTCTTATCCAGCTCCTTTCAGTGTCCACCCCCAGGGATCTGGGCTCCATACCACGGGCCCTGGGAGGTTAGGTGTGAGGAAAAGCCCTTTACTCATGGCAAATAGATACTTAGTACTGTGGGGTTCAGCCTCACCCACCCAGCATGCTTCCAGCACATTCTGAAACTTCAAGGCGATCTCCTGGTGGACATAGAGATGCACAATAAAGGACTCCCACTGGAAGTCTCTGCGGGCTACTAAAAACTAGACAGAGTTCATTCAGAGGAGTGAGGGATGTTCTGTAAACACAGCCAAATGTGTCCTGGGCGGCTGTCCCAAGGATGTCTCCAGGAGGTTGTGATGATTACTTATTCCCATTTGCCCCATAATTAACACCAATTTGCCTAACAGAGAGAATGCCAGGGGGAAAGATGTCAGGGTTGCCTTGACAGTGGCAATCTCTGACTTGTCTTGGGAAAATGGGTTCAGTAGCTTACTCTACCCTACGTTGAGTACCCAACATAGGCCACCCCCCAAAAAAAAATTAAGAGGAAAGAGAACTTTTTTCTGCTTTCTGAACCCAGACCGTGATTAGGGCATGCCAACACGAGGCCCAGACCTAGACATGCAGCAGTAAAGTTGAGCGTAGAGTTTCCATTTGGAATGATATGGCCCTCAGTGCTACTGCTTGTTCTCTAGCTTACTAGTTCTGAGGCCTCAGAACCATGGTTTGAGTGTCTGTTGGGAATGAAGACAACCTTCTCCTCAGGAAGGTTATGAGAATGAAATAAGCTAACAAGTTAAAGCTCTCACACCAAGCCTGGTGGACAATAAGTACTCAAATCCTTGTGGACTCTCTTTTCTTTCTCTCTGCTGCTATGTTTTACTGACAACATTGGAAAACAGACAGCTTGGTGAGCAATAGACAAAGCCCTCTTCCCTCCCATAACCAGTATGACCAGTGCTAGCAGCTCAATTCTTCTCAGAATTGCTACCAAGGATGCAGACAGTGCAGAAGATTCCAAATCTTTGCACACAACTTGTAACTCTTTATTTAGAATTAGTTGCCTTGCTTAGGTGGAATGTTTTTCAAAGAAACTAAGTGGAGAAGGACACATATTATCTTTTGCCAAAATAAACTATTGGTAGAGCCTTCTGAAATTAAGACCATGGGTCACAACGCACCCCAAATGCTTTGCCCTAGGCCTGTGATCAGCAAACTGCAGCTCACGAGCCACATGCAGCTCTTTGGTCCTTTGAGTGTGGCTCTTCCACCAAATACCACGGCCTGGTAGAGTCTATTTTGAAGAAGTGGCATTAGAAGAAGTTTAAGTTTAAAAAATGTGGCTCTCAAAAGAAATTTCAATCTTGGTACTGTTGATATTTGGCTCTGTTGACTGATGAGTTTGCTGACCACTGCCCTAGGCTAATCAAAATATTTAGACTACTCTTGTCTTCAGATGACACACAGGCATCATTCATTGGCATGAGGCCATTCTGACAGGTTGCATATAAGCCAAATTAGAGGAAGTGGTATTATCATTTTACTAGAGGCCCAGCACACAAAATTCATTCACAGCTAGGGTCCCTAGTGGCTGCCAGCTGGGGCCTCCCTTCCCCCAGGCTGCCCACCCCTTGGTGGTCGGCACACATCTAACTCCTGGTCGGTCAAACACCCACCATTGGGACAATTTGCATATTAGCCTTTTATTATATAGGATGGTGCTTGGGAGACTTATAGTAAATCAGTCTATTTGTTATAATATATGAAATCATGCTTTTGTGATTTGATCTATTTCTGTAGATTCCAGTAATAACTACTCAGTATGTCTCTGCTCTGTTTTTACCCCAACCCATTTCTGACACTGATTATCTAGGGTTGGTGCAGACTCCATAGGTTAAGGGTGAAGAGCTCCACAGGACTGCCCTGCTTCAGATGCCAGCCACACATCTTGGGAGGTCCCCAGGCCACTCACATTTCTGGCCAACTGGCTATAAATTTGAGGGTTCCACAGTGCCCTCAGACTTAATAATTTACTAGAATGACTTACAGAGCTCAAGACAATGCTATATTTGTGATCATTGCTTTATTATAAATGATGCAACTCAAGAGCAGCCAAATGGGATGCCTAGGGCCAGGTCTAAAAGGAACACAGAGCTCTGCACCCTCTCCCAATGGAGTCAGGGCATATTGCACTATGGGCACATTTATGAGTTCACCAACCAAGAAGCTCCACTGAGCCTCAGTATCCAGAGTTTTCATTGGTGTTTCATTACACAGACATGGTTGATCAAATCGTTGGCCACATGATTGAACTCAATCTCCAGTCCCCAACCCTTCTTCCCTACAGAGTCAGGTTGACCCAAAGTTCCAACACTCTACTCACATGGTTGGTCTTTCTGATGTCCATCCCCCACTCCTGAAGTTATCCGGAGGTCCACTTGAGTCACCTCATTAACTTAACAAAGACACCACCATCAGTCGGAAAATTCCAAACATAAGAGCTCTGTACCAGAAATCAGGACAAAGATATATTTTACCACACCATGGTCTCCTATTATCATTTAAAAATCATCATGGGCCGAAACCGGTTTGGCTCAGTGGTAAAGCATTGGTCTGCAGACTGAAAGATCTCAGGTTCGATTCCGGTCAAGGGCATGTACATTGGTTGCGGGCACATCCCCGGTAGGGGGTGTGCAAGAGGCAGCTGGTCCATGTTTCTCTCTCAACGATGTTTCTAGCTCTCTATCCCTCTCCCCTCCTCTCTGTAAAAAATCAATAAAATATATTTTAAAAAATCATCATGGATCTTAACTTTATGCTTTATTTTGTGTGTGTGTGTGTGTTGGGGGGTGGGGGGGAATTGTCACTTAAAGCAAGCTGAAATGATTGTTTATTGAGCAGCTGCTGTGAGCCAGCCATTTATAATGTATGTGCTGACAGCAGTACTTTTGGGGGATGAATTAGAGGGTGGTCTGGATGAAGCTAAGCCAGAGGAAGATTGGGAAGAAGCAGTAACACTATGTAACCACAAAGTGAGAGCTAGACCAGGGGAGCATAAGTGGAAATGGAAAAGGAGGATTTGAGAGAGATTTTAAAGGAAGAATTCAACTTATTTAAAGTGTTGTGTCAATTACAAACTACTACACAATGGGTCAAGAAGTTAAAACTAGCCGAAACCGGTTTGGCTCAGTGGTAGAGCGTTGGTCTGCGGACTGAAAGGTCCCAGGTTCGATTCTGGTCAAGGGCATGTACCTTGGTTGCGGGCACATCCCCGGTTGGGGGTGTGCAAGAGGCAGCTGGTCGATGTTTCTTTCTCATCGACGTTTCTAGCTCTCTATCTCTCTCCCTTCCTCTCTGTAAAATATCAATAAAATATATTTTAAAAAAAAGAAGTTAAAACTACTTGAAGAGTTCAGCTCCTTTCTAAAAACATCCAAGAAATATTGATAAAGTGGCTCCTCTGTGATGAATAGAACTTGCATTTAAAAAAATAAAAACTCAACTAACATTAAAGTTCTTAATATTTTATCTCTTGAACAAACTCTGGGATTCCTGTCCTATGGTAATGCCATATTCCCATTGGTACTTCTGAACAAAAATGTTGGCTCCCCTGTTCAAATGAAAGACCTAATTCTGTTTGAAAATATTCTCTTTTGTTTTTGTACCTTTCAAACAGCCTTTTGAAATTTGTTCACTTTTGAGTACAAGTTCCTTTCTCCCCTTGTAGAGCACAGATTGGTGAAGGGGCTGGGCAATGTAAGTCCTGTGTAAAAGACAACTTGTAATACTGCAGTGTTAAAACTGGCTATTTCTTCCAGCAAGCAGATTTCAGTTAATAAAAGTAATTTCAGAATTCTCAATGTGTACCCTTTTCAAAAATAATTTCATAGGTTTAAATTTTTCTGGTGGGGGAGATAAATTAAGATTATTTTAATGTATTATGTATATGTTAAATAGAAATAGAAATGAAATAGTAAAAAATTATATACAGTTTATTCAGGCAATAAGAACTCAATATGTTTACTTAAAATTGTTATATATCAAGTTATAAGATACTAGAGGCTAAGTGCATGAAATTCATGCACCTGGGGAGGGGGGTCCCTCAGCCAAGCCTGAAGGGATCCAGCCTAAACCAGCAGTCGGACATCCCTCTCACAACCTGGGACTACTACTTCCTAACCACTCGCCTGTCTAATTGCCCCTAAATGCTTCTGCCTGCCAGCCTGATCATCCCCTAACTGCTTCCCTGCCAGTCTGATTAACACCTAACTGCTCACCTGCCAGCCTGATCACCCCCAACTGCCCTTCCCTGGCAGCCTGGATGCCCCCATTTACCCACCCCACTGGCCTGATCTCACCCTCAACTTCCCTACCCTGACAGCCTGATGGCCCCCAACTGCCATCCCCTTCAGGCTTGCACCCCCCCCCCCAAATGCCCTCTCCTGCAGGCCTGGTCCCCCCCGCCAACTATCCTCCCCACCAGCCTGATCTTGCCCCCAACTGCCCTACCCTGCCAGCCTGATCTCACCCCCAATGTCCCTCCCCTGCCAGCCTGATTTCACCCACAACTGCCCTCCCCTACTGGCCTGATGGCCCCCAACTTCTCTCCCCTGCTGGCCTGGTTGCCCCAGTGGAGGCCTGGAGAGAAATGGAGGTGCGGCTGCTGACCAGGCCAAGTATTGATCAACTGCTGCCACAGAGGCTATGGATCAGACCCTGCTTCTCTCTTTAGGCCTCTCTCTGGGCCTGATTTGCAGCCCCTTCAACAGTCAGTTGGGTCACTGTGCCTGCAGCCATAGCAGTCAGCACTGGGTCGCCATGGCAACCCAGCACTAACTGCAGGACTGACCTCCAATTGGTCAAGCCTCCTGGTTGTTGTGGATGTGATGGACCCAGGGTTTTTGTATAATTGGATTGGTTTTTAAAAAAATTGGCAACCCTTCATGTTTGTCAATATCCTTTTAAAAATCTTGAAGAATGGTCTCCTCTTTTGACATTATATTAAAATAAATAAATCAATAAATATTTTTTTAACCTTAAGTATGTGAAAAATAAGAAAAAAATGTAAAGTGTTAAGAAGTAGATAGAGCTGAAGATGGCAGTGTAGGTAAACACCAGTACTTGCTGCCTCCCACAGCCACATCAAAACTACTAAAATAGAGAACCATCATTCAGAAGTGCCTGCAATCTGGCTGAATGGAAGTACTACAACTAGAGAAGTAAAGACCAAAGTACATGGAGACTGTAGGGAGGGCAGAGGCACAAACGGGCTTGTCCAACACCCACATGCGGTGTGTTTTTAATAAGAAGGTATATCTCAGCTGTGGAGGCCTCCCGTGAGGAGCAAGAGGTCCAAGTCCCACCCTAGACCCCCAGCCCAGGGTTCCAGTACTGAGAAGATAATTTCCCATAACTTCGTAAAAACCAGTAGAGATTGTGGCTAAGTCTCCAGAGGCTGCTGGAGACCCAGGGAATTCCTCTTAAAGGGCCAGTACATGGACTTACTCTGACTCAATCCCTCTGGGCTCCAATGCTGGGGTGGCGGCTTGAAAGGAACTTGGGACATTTGGGGAGGAACTGGATTGTCTGGCATTGGGACAGGAACTTGGGGGCAGCTTTCCCCCACACAGGGTGCTTGCAGGGGTCATTGTTCCTTTGCTGGGACTTCCCCTATTCAAGGGCTGACTGGCAGCCATATCTTAAGTTTCCAACAGCCCACACTGTTTGCTCCACCCTGATGACTCTGAGAGTCACCCAATTTGCAGTCCCACCCAAGTTGTTTGTAGCAGTTTTTCCATATGAATGGTTCAGGCTTCAGCCTCTCCTAAAATATCTTAAACAAGTAGCAGCTGACATCAGTGTGTTCCATAGCTGCCAAAAAGAGGCCCAAGATCCAGCACTGGCACCAGCCTGCCTTGTTTTACAGCTGGGCCTGCCTGGGCACTTGCAAGCCAAATACAAGTAGCAGCCATCTTCAGATCTCTCTGTGGCCCCTGCCAGGTGGCCCTAGGCTGTGACTAACTTTGCACCTCCTGGGAGCCCCCAAAGCCAGTGACAATACCAGATTACAACTCTACACATCCACAAGTGACACACTCAAGGGACAGACTCAGTGAGCACCAAAGTCCCACTAAAGCAAGTCCTATTCCATAGGGTGTCTCCTGCTCTCCCATGATAGTCAAAGCTGGTCATCACAGCCAATTGGCCTGGAGGTCAATTCCTCCCAGTGATGCCAACAGCAATCAAAGCTCAACTACAACGAGACTGTGCACACAGCCCACACAGGGGTACACCTAGATTGCCCAGCTCAGGTAATTGAGGAGACTGAGCCATTGGGCCCTATAGGATACCTACTACACAGTGGCACTCTACCAATTCTGGGAGACATAGCAGCTCTACTTAATACATAGAAACAAACACAAGGAAGCAGCCAAAATATGGAGACAAAGAAACATGTCACAAATGAAAGAAATAGAAGCAAACAAACTACTGGATATAGAGTTCAAAACAATGGATATAAGATTGCTCAGGGGTCTTAATGAGAGCTTTAAGAGTCTTAGTGAGACTTTCAAGGATCTTAGTGAGAATTTCAAAGACATGAAAAAGGACAAGTCAGAAATTAAGCATACACTAACTGAAATAAAGAATCATTTACATGGATTAAACAGTAGAGTAGAGGATTCTGAGAAACAAATCAATGACTTGGGATATGAGGAAGCAAAAAACACCCAATCAGAGGAACAAAAATAAAAAAATAATCCAAAACTATGAAGATAGTGTAAGGAGGCTCTGGGACAAACATTCACCTTATGAGGGTGCCAGAAGAAGAATAGAGAGAGAGTAAGATGTTGAAAACCTATTTGAAGAAATAATGACAGCTGAAACTGGTTTGGCTCAGTGGATACAGCATCAGCCTGTGGACTGAAGGGTCCTGGGTTCAATTCCAGTCAAGGGCATGTAACTGGGTTGCGGGCACATCCCCAGTAGGGGGTGTGCAGTAGGTAGCTGATCGATGATTCTCTCTCATCGATGTTTCTAACTCTCTATCCTTCTCCCTTCCTCTCTGTAAAAAAATCAATAAAGTATTTTTTTTTTTTTTAAAGAGAGAAATAATGACAGATAACTTTCCCTACCTGGTGAAAGAAATAGACTTACAAGTCCAGAAAGCACAGAGAGTCCCACATAAAAGGAACCTAAAAAGGCCCACACCAAGACAAATCATAATTAAAATGCCACGGATTAAAGACAAAGAGAGAACCTTAAAAGCAACAAGAGGAAAGCAATTAGTTACCTACAAGGGAGAGTTCATACAACTGTCAGCTGATTTCTCAACAGAAACTTTGCAGGCCAAATGGGAGTGGCTAGAAATAGTTAAAGTGATGAATAGCAAGGACCTACAACCAAGATTACTCTGCCCAACAAAGCTATCATTCAGAATTGAAGGTCAGATAAAGTGCTTCACAGATAAGAAAAAACTGAAGGAGGTAATCAACACCAAACCAGTATTACATGAAATGTTGAAGGAAATTCTTTAAGAAGAGGAAGAAGACAAAGAAAAGAAAAAAAAAGATAAAAAGAATGAACAATAAAATGGCAATAAATCAATATATATCAACAACTGAATCTAAAAAACAAAATTCAATGAACAAAATAAACTGGTGAATAAAATGAATCAGAGGCTTGGAAACATGGACCAAAATAACAAATCTCAGAGGGAAGGGGGGAGGGAAAGAGATTAACCAAAGATCTTATATTCATATATGCATTACCTATAGACACAGACAATAGGGTGATAAAAGCCTGGGGTGGGGCAAGAACAGGGTGAAGGAGAGCTACGGGGGGGGGGGGGGGGGGCAAGGGGGGGGAAGAAGGTGCATCTTTAATACGCTCAACAATAAAGATTTTTTAAAATAAATAAGATAACAACTGAAAAAAAGGAGATACAAGTAGCTATTTAATATTAATTAAATTTATTGCGGACAAGATCCAAGATGGTGGCGTAGGTAAACAACTAAACTGTTGCCGTGCACAACAATTTCCAGAACCACAGGAGAGCTGCTGAGTGGAAGTTCTACAACTAGACTGAAAGCGAAAAGAGCATTCAGGGCACAATAGCTGGAAAACTGAGGTACTGGTACGCTCATGCAATACGGGCTGGTGGCAGATCCTGGCTGGCAGAGGGTGTTGCTTTCTTCAAGCCGAAGAGAGACAAGCTCCCAGTCTCTCTGAAATCCAGTTTCTGGGGAGAAGCTGGACTGTCTGCCATCAGGTTGGAAAGTGAGGGTGGCTTGCTTGCACAACTGCATGCAAGAATAATTGTTTGCTGTGTTGGAGTGTGAGACATGGGGACATGGTCAAAGAGACAGAATCAGCTGACTGGCAGCCATCGCTGTTTGCCATGCCCTTGAGATTTCACCCCGTACAGCACACCCAAGCTTTAAGCAGTGGCTTTTGCAAATGAATGGCCTTCTCTATTGCAGTATAACCTAGCAAACTTGTAATCTGGTGCAGACAGCTCCAAAGCCGTCAAGCTCCAAGCAGGGAGGAGAGGACTATGGTTATCACTGTAGCTCCCGCAGGGTGGCCTCAGAATTGCACCCAATTGGAGATCCAGAAGCCACTGTATCTAGTGGTCAGTGTGTGACACCAGATTTCAACTCCTCACATCCATAAGAACACTTTTGGGAGGCCGACTTAGTGAGCACTGAAGCCTCACTGGAAACAAGTTCTGCCCCCATAAGCGTGTCTCCAGTATAGCAGTTCTTCCATTATAAACACAGCGGGTCCTCACAGCCAATTGGCCTGGAGGTCAATTCCTCCCAATGTACCAACAGCAATTAAGACTTAACTACACCAAGGCTTTGCACTCAGCCCACAAAGGACTCAGCCCACAAAGGGGTGTACCAAGAGCGACCACCTCGGGTGATTGGAGAAGCTGAGCTACTGGCCCATATAGGTCACCTACCACACAAAGCCACTCTGTCAACACAGGGAGGCAGCCAAAATGCAGAGACACAGAAGCATGTCACAAATGGGAGAGATGGAGGAAAGTAAACTACTGAACGACATAGAGTTTAGAATCACATTTATAAGATTACTCAAGAATCTTCTAAAAACCACTGAGAAACTTGAAGAGACCTTCAAGGACCTTAATGAGAATGCAAAAAAAAAAAAAAAATGGGAAAGGACCAGTTAGAAATTAAGCATACACTGTCTGAAATAAAGAATTACAGAAACTCAATTGTAGATCAATGTACCCCAAGAGTCAAACCAAATATCTGGAATATGAGAAAGCAAAAAACACCCAACCAGAGAGGCAGAAAGAAGAATCCAAAAGTGTGAGGATAGTGTAAGGAGCCTCTGGAATGGTTTTAATCGTACCAACATCTGGATTTGGGGGGGTGCCAGAAGAAGAGAGAGAGCAGGATATTGAAGGCTTATTGGAAGAAATAATGACAGAAAACTTTCCCTACCTGGTGAAAGAAATATACTTAAAAGTACAGGAAGTGCACAGAACCCCAAACAAGAGGAAGCCAAAGAGAACCACACCAAGACACATCATAATTAAAATGCCAAGGGCAAAAGACAAAGAGAGAATCTTGAAAGCAGAAAGAGGAAAAACAGTTAGTTTCCTACAAGGGAGTACCCATAGGACTGTCAGCTGATTTCTCAACAGAAACTATGCAGGCCAGAAGGGAATGGCAAGAAATATTCAAAGTGATGAACAGCAACAACCTACAACCAAGATTACTCTATCCAGCAAAGCTATCATTCAGAATTTAAAGGCAGATAAAGAGCTTCACAGACAAGAAAAAGCAAAAGAAGTTCATCACCACCAAACCAGGATTACATGAAATGCTGAAGGGGACAAAGAAGAGGACAAAGAAGAAAAAGGTAAAGGTAAAAATTATGAACAACATAAATATATCAAATACATACCTACCAACAAGTGAATCTAAAAATCAAGTGAATAAAAAATCTGAATAACAGAATGGACTGGTGAATATAATAGAATCAGGGACATCGAAAGGAATTGGACTGACAATTCTCAAAGGGAAGGAGATCTGAGGGTGCAGGAAGAGATT
This sequence comes from Pipistrellus kuhlii, assembly GCF_014108245.1. Lineage (NCBI taxonomy): Eukaryota > Metazoa > Chordata > Mammalia > Chiroptera > Vespertilionidae > Pipistrellus > Pipistrellus kuhlii. Next base: position 131,843,911 of record NW_023425515.1, on the reverse strand, counting down.
GGACAAAAATAGTACACCTATGGATGAAGATAGTGGTAGGGGGTAAGGGTATGGGGTAGGGTGGGGAATCAGGTGGAGAGGAGCTATGGGGGAAAACAAGAGGAACACCTGTAATAATCTGAACAATAAAGATTTATTATAAAAAATATATTTTTAAAAAGTTATTGCATGTTTATGACATATCAGGAACTGTACTAAGGTACATGTATTAAATGATCTAATTCTCAAGACCATACTATAAAGTAGGTACTATAATATCCTCATTTACTTGTGGATAAACAGAGGCTCATAGAGGTTAGTAACTTAAGTAAGTTCTCACAGTTATTGAAGTTAAAAAGATGATTAATTACTGTAAGAGTTTACAGTAATGAAAGTATCAGAAAAATTTCATGGAGATAAGCTTTGCATGGGACATTTAAAGACTGAAGCAAGTTAGAGGAGAGAGGAGAGATAAGAAAAGGGAAATAAGAGAAATTGGACAGTGACATGAAAGTATGCACAAAATTAAGGAGGTAGGAAAGAGCAACAAGCCACCAAAGGCAGGTGAGAATTTGATTAGAGTGTCCCCTCAGTAAACAAGTCCAACATTTAGAAAAGTGGGGAGGGGAGGGGAAAGAAGCCCACAAAAACTTTGAATACATAGGCATTCAGTTATCATATAAGTTATAAAAACATGCAATAAGGTTAAAATCCAGATAAATGAAAATCCTTTTAACTAAGAATTATGATATTTCTGTACAGCTACTTGAGGTCTCATGAAGAGTAGGAGACAGATTCATACTTACTTCTCTTAAACCTCTAGATTTGAGATGTAGAGAAGCAAAACATTCCACTCAATATGTTCCTTAGTTCTTCAAGGCCTTGACAGGAAGAAAAAAAAATACCCACCAATCTCCACAAAAAATTGCTCAGCAAAGACCATGCCGATCCCTTCATTTTCTTATGAATGGTGGCAGCAGATGTAGAAGTGCACCTTGCCCTTGCATCCCAAACTAGTCCCATCCATTTGTCTTCAGTGGCCAGAACACTGAACAGATCTAGCATTACATAGTGTTACATGAAACCTTCCTATCACTAGTTTTCAGAAATCATTTTGGAGTTTCAGAGGCTGGGCAGCAATCTACCAATTCTGCATAGTAAATGATTTCCTCATCATTCTAAGTAATAGTCAAGCCAAGATTTTCACGTTCCTTTCCCATGAAAGCCCTCAGAAGTCCCGCCCACTCTTTCCCACCTGCATGCTTCTTGGGAGATTGGCTTGTATAAGCTGTCAGTCTGATCATAGGAAAGGCATTGTGATGTGATTGTTAGTCTAGACATGGTCACAATGTGGCCATTTGAGGACTGGCAATTGTAGGTGATTTGTAGGCAATTGTAGGTAATAATACCATTCCTGAGCATGAAAACTTACTTAGTTTGCCCAAGGAAAGAACTGATAACATTAAAAAATTGTTGCTTTTTCCTTCTCTGGATATAGACTTAAAGATAAACACCAAGCATCATCGTTTATTTTAGACTAGAGGCCCGGTGCATGAAATTCGTGCACTGGAGGGGAGGGTCCCTCAGCCTGACCTGCCCCCTCTCAGTACTCAGTACGGGATCCCTTAGGGTAGGGGTGTCGAACTCAATCAGAGAAGGGGCCAAAATCCAAAATCCAGCCTAAATCGCTGGCTGAATGGTTTACTGAACAGTCATAAACTGTCATTGTGATGGAAACGCGGCGGAGTGCAGTGATGACAGCGCGGTGCGGGCCACATTGCAAGGCCTGGCGGGACGGATTTGGCCCGCGGGCCTTGTGTTTGACACATGTGCCTTAGGGGATGTCTGCCTGCTGGCTTAGGCCTGTCAGCTGGCAGTCAGACATGCCTCTTTCAGTCTGGGGCTCTTGCAGTCCAGGACCCTTTGCTCCTTACCGTCTCCCTGCAGGAGGCGGGAGAGGGTCCCACCACTGCTGCTGCACTCACCAGCTGTGAGCCCAGCTTCTGGCTGAGTAGCACTCTCCCTGTGGGAGCACACTAACCACCAGGGGGCAGCTCCTGCATTGAGCATCTGGACCCTGGTAGTCAGTGCACGTCATAATGATGGGTCATTCCACTGGAGTGTCTCACTACTCAAAATGAGCAGCACAATATTCATCTTCTCAGTCAACATGAGTTTCTGATCAACATAATTCATACTTAATGGTCCTGCAATAGATTCCTTATAAGGAAGTGAAGAACAGAACATTATATCTTAGAAGATAATAGTCTAGAGATAAAATTCCAAAGAAGCAAGAAAATTGAAGTTTATTTCCCTTAAACATTCCATGGGGGAGGGGGCGGGGGGGAGAGAGACACATTTTCTAGCAGTTTAAAAAATTCTGATGTTATACGGCAGACAGATAGTGGTAAGAGTGTGGGCTTTGGAGCCAGATCGCCTGCATTCCATTCATGGCTCTGCCACTTCCTAGCAGCATGACCTTGGGTAAGTTATCAACCTGTGCCTCAAACTCCTCACCTGTGAAGTGGAAGCAGTGATCTATTTACTTCATAGTGCTGTTACAAAGGTTTAACAACATAATACAAGTAACATGCTTTCAACCACACCTTGCATAGAGCACTCAACAAATGTTAATTTACTACTCTATTATGACATCCAAATCACTGTTGCAAGTTAGCAGCCTACCTCTTCAAATCTCCAGACCAGGAAGCTCCCAACCTGCTTACTGCTATATTCAAAAGTCCCTGAAATCCTTTCAAGCAGAAAATGTCTGTTTCAAAGCAATGGATCCATAGCATAATTATAGAAAGCATAATTCTGAGTTTGGGATTTGCCCATGAAATCGGTTAATATGAAATGACATCAGATCAGAAGTAAATAGACTGCTGTCTGGAGCATTTTACAAGCTGAAGAATATTGTTGACATTCAAGAAGTCTGGATGTTTTCTTTCTTCTAAATGTAACCACAGTTGTTTTCATTTTGTGGTAAAATCATTCTCCCTTTGGTCACATGAAGCAATTTATCTTATCTGAACTCTAGTCTTTTCCTCTTCCTACATTGTTTTTGGAAGCAATCATTATCATTAACTCAGAAGTACTTCCCCCACTCCCACATATCGATTTTTTACTGTAAGATGTTACTTCATTTCCCTTGAGAACTAATGTTTAAATTTCTTTGGGGAAAAATGATAATTATAAAATATTTTGTAATCATTTTTTAAAAATATTTTTTATTGATTTTAGAGAGAAGGAAACATCAATGATGAGAGAGAATCATTTATTGGCTGCCTCCTGCACACATTCCCCACCCCCACTGGGGACTGAGATGAAACCTGAGCATGTGCCTTGACTGGGGATTGAACCGTGACCTCTTGGTTCATGGGTTAACACTCAACCACTGAGCCATACTCGCTGGGTTATTTTGTCATCATTTTAATGAAATGCTATCATGCTGGAAAGAAATTCATAGTGCCTTTCTTTGATATTCCATAATCAAAGTGCATCACTAAGACTACGCCTCTATTAAATGTTCCTCAGAAACAGGGATGGGTGGCTCTAAGCACTTGAACAAGTCCAGAGAAGCACTTGTAGGAGGGAATACTCACAAGACCAGGAATGATCCAGGGAAGGAGAAACCCTGAAGATAAAAAGTTATTCCACCAACGTTCAATTCACAGGGAGGAAAAGGCAAGTTACTACCAAAAACTGTGAAAGGTCTACAGCTTTATTCCTTGCAAGCTAAAAGACTAGCCTGTTACAGTTTCCTGGATACTGGCAGAAGACATAAAACCCCTGAATCAGAGATGAAAGAAAGTGTGTTGCTCACAGAAATAGCAGTAGCCAGAGTATCAGCATTTTTTTGTGTGGGTTCCTGGAGCCTCCACACAGTAGCCATAGGCTGAGTTAGAGGAACCATGAGATTAGGGAATGTGAAGTTTTTATCAGTGTAAATATGCTGTGCTTTGCCTTAGAAACATTATCATACTGGACAGTAAGTATGCTTGCCCTTTGCTCTCAAGCCCTGCAGTGCCTCGCTCACTGTGTGTGAGAGAGATGTGTGGAAATACTAGACTTTGTGGAGTGGTGTCTCCCGGCAGTCACTAATAAATAAACTATGCTATGCCAGCCCTTTGAGTGCTCAGGTATGTTTGTCTTACATTAACTTTAACTATTTCTAAAAGGATGTCAAAGGACCCAGAGACTAATAAGAATATGTAAATGCAAAGGAATATACCCTAGTGTAAAAAAAAAAATAGTGCTACACTAATACAGTGAGAATGGATGCTCTTGTCCTATTAGAAATGACAGGCACTCCATTATTGCTGATGTAAGGAAAATAGCTGCAGAAAACATCTTCCACAAGGCTTATCTTGGTAGGCATTCATTAAGTGAGTTAATAGGGCATATCATCTCCTTCTCTTTATGAAAAAAAATGTCTTATGAAGTTTTTGTGGTTTTTAACTCTAGAATAACAATTCAGGTATTCTTTTCTGAGTTCTATCACCAAATGAAGTTAGAAAAATGCTACGTTCAGCCAAGTGAACGAGTGTTTTTAATGCAGGACTTCTCAGAGCACAAAGCATGTTACTAAGCACTGTGGATCTCTAAGAAGGTATAGCAATTCCCAAATGAATTTGACCACAGGACCCCTATTTCTTGGGGTGTTTAAAAGGCAGAGCTCTATGGAGAGCTGCTTAGAAAGGTCTCCGCGGAGGAATGGCTCTATCTCCCTGGAAGGTGGAAGACCGAGGTGCTTTAGGAGGATGTTGCCTGCCTAGTCTGTTCTGCGTGAGACAGATTTCCCAAAGATAGCAGGAATGGGCGTCTTCCTGCTTCTAGGTGACTTTATCCATTACTGATTGAAATCTGGGAAAGATCAAAATGGATCATTTTAAGATTGATGTGAAAAGTCTTAGCACTGAACAAGTCCTAAGAAATCGCCCATTTAAACCCCTTCATTTTAGATAAGGAGACTGAGCATCCAAAGATCTTAAGAAACTGTCCTAAAGTCCCAAAGGTAGTCAGCGGCAGAGCCACACCTGGAACCCAGGTTTCATTAATCCCAGTGTATGATCTTTTCACAAATAGCAATAAAAGTGACTATCACGGATCATTGTCATTGATACTGAAAAGGCAAACCAGGCCTTCCTTCTTGGTTGCCCCACACCCCCCAGAGTAAATTTAAGAAATTAATAAATGAACTCCAGAAAATGCATCTTGTGTCACTATGGGGTGGTATCTTTAAGAAGAGAGCCTCTGGGCATGGTGATAGCATTTTCTAAGTATACAAAGCAGCGTCCATGATACTTTTCCAAAGCGAGTCATGTGAGTAACAATAGCATCTTCAATTTCACTACTATGATAAGGTTTCTTGAGCCATCGTTGATCTGTATGCCTCGGAAAAAGAGAAGTTTCTCAGTCAAAGGAAAAGTACAATTCCTTAGACTTGAAATTATGTGCTTTGTCAGGACTGATGTCACTGAAATTTGAAGCAAGTCGATGCTAAATTGGATCTGAATGTTCTATGATACATTATGCACAATAGGATATGGTATTAAGAAATGGCTGGAAATTTTGAGTCCTGTGAAAAATGAGTTACCTTCCTTGGGAGATGTATTTTAATTTATTTTTTAATAAATAAGCAAGTGCTAAGTCCCTTAAGAGCATTTCATTATCATTAGAATAATTCAGTTCATGGCTAGAGTCAGTCATTTGTAGATTTAATTAATGAGTTTAATAATATATGAAAGTTCTTAATTCAGCAACTGTTCATGCTTAATGGCTGCAAGCAAATATTAGTGATAGCAGTGGTATTTGCTGAGAATGTCAAACTCATTTTTTATTTTAAACTTATACTGCATATATCTACAAGGTGACTTATTTATCATTAGCCCATCTAAACAATAATTCTAAGAATGAAGCTTTCTGCCTGGTATACTTCATGTTACCTAAAGTCAGAGCCACAGACTGTTCATGATCTTTCATTAAGAAGTTTGTTTTTAATCATAAAATGCTTTTCAGTTAACGCTGAGCTGTAAAATCACCTTATGAAAGCACACGTAGGGTGTAACCACTCTATTGGGAAAAGTATGAATAAATGCAATTTTAAAAACTACAGGAAAAAAATCACTCACCTTACTGAATATACTTGATGGATTCGATTTAAAAATATATATACCTTTGCTATGTGATTGAGTAGGAGGTAAGCATGAGAACTCTAAAATTAGATTTACCTGGTTCCAAATCCTAACTCTTTCATTCCTTGGTAACCTGACTTTTGGCTAGTTACTTGATTATTATGTGCCTAGGTTTTCTGCTCTGTGGATAGGAGAAAATAACACTGCCTATGGTGAATAAACAAGATATATAAAGCTAGAACATACTTAGCACATATGTGTACCTAATAAGTGCTTACTCATTATTATTATTTCCAAATAATATCTCACAAGTTAGTGGGACCAACCACTTCTAGTGTGTGTGTGTGTGTGTGTGTTGAAGGGGGGATTATGTAATATCAAGGTCTGATTTTAGCAGAATTTGACCTAAAGTTTTGTGGTATTCTATTTTTAGGTTCTCAGCACATCACCTCTTGGGCAACTGTCTCACAGGATAATTTTCTAAGGGAGGTTGAATTCTCCTTGCCCTAGCATTTTTGATGGCATAGAGTTAAGGATTTCAAAATTATTGCCAAAGGTGGTTTTATCTTGCAGCTCTTAATTCAGAAAGTACTAGTGGCTGCAACAGTGTTAACAATTGAAACTTAACACAACAATACTTTCTGTTAGCTAGGAATCCTTCCCACAAAGCTCAGAAATGGTCTGCGGAGCAGATATGCATAGGGTAGTCAGAGAATGCTGGTGGTTTTGGTTTAGAATTTAGACTTTACTTTCACTATTACTAGGCAAGATCAACTGAAATCAAATGCAAAACAAAGAAGGCAGCGGTCTTAAAGAAAAAGCCCAGCACCGAGAAAGCAAGGCTTACGCAGACATGTACATAATAATTCATTTTAATATAAACTCTCTATGAGCTAAAGGTTTCATTCATGAGGGTTCTAGAGTTTTAGTTCAATACAAGTTTTACTGAAATCAGAATCAATACACTTTAAAACTCACTCTTCCTACATTTAACCAGGCTCTATGTGAGGCATGGACACTGAAGTGAATAAAAATAAAGCAGTAAAGCAAAAACCTAGCGGTAAAGGGCAGCACACCATGGTTAACTGTCAAAATAGAGGTTCAAAAGCAAGTGCTGTGGGCGCACAAGGAAGGGAAATTACACTGGTCTGGAGCCTGCAGAGGCGTCACAGAAAAAACTACTTTTTAAAAAATATATATTTTTTATTGATTTTTACAGACAGGACGGAAGAGGGATAGAGAGCTAGAAACATCAAGCAGCTGCCTCCTGCACACCCCCTACTGGGGATGTGCCAACAACCAATGTACATGCCCTTGACTGGAATCAAACCTGGGACCTCTCAGTCCACAGGTCAATGCTCTATCCACTGAGCCAAACTGGTTTCAGCAAAGACTACTTTTGAAATATGCCTTCAAGGAATGATACAACCCAGCCCGCATTGTAGCTAACAAACAATGTAATACAATTACCATTTCCCCAGGACCCTCTAGAAGGGTTGCAAATATGTTTTCTAGAATCTTAAAAAGTAGGTATGGATGTCCCCATAGACAGATGGAGAACTGGGATTCAAAGATTAGGAAGCTCAGTGTCATCTGCCTAGTGAGTTGTAGACCCAGGATTCCAGCTGATCACTGTGTATTGTTCTAAATCCCTTACTATGGCCCTGCACTGCCCAGAAAAATCTGCTTATTCCCATTGCCAGCCAGGACGTGGCTAACTTGTAACTATGTGGAGTCTAAGTGTGGGAACTCATTCTGGAAGCCCATCTAGAATGTCAAACTTGGGACTGAAGAGTTTAGTAACCAGTGAAAGGTCAAGATGGTGGCTCTACCGTATACAGACACCTAACTCAAGTGCACTCTCATTTCTCTAAATTTCAATTACATTTAGTTTGAAATGGCTTATGTGGCTCATGTACCTGCTGGGTCCCCTCTGCCATGCTCTTGAACACCTTGAAACCAGGGAATAAGCTTTATGCTTTGAGACTCTCAGGGTCCAGCATTCATAGAAGTTGGCTAATGATTGATGATTCGCCTGGCACCTTACTGGGGGCTTGATATGTGTGAATGTTGACTTGCGTTAGGTTGACTGAGGTAAGGTGACTAGACTTGAGGTTTACATGCTAAAATTGCTTTTTAACGTGACCTAAGCAGTATCACATAGTAGTTTTCAGTCTAGTGCCTCTCAGACTTCAGTGTGTATGTGCATCACTTGACCTCACGTAGAACTATCCAGTTCACCCTATTAGAAAGCAGGCACAGAGTAGACAAAAGTGTTACCATTAAGCAAGTGAAGGGGGGAAGTAGGGAGACTCAAAGTTGTGGGGTTCATATGCCATTTCCAAACCTTGTTGCTGTACCCAGCCCCTTTGCTTCCACGGCCATCAAGAGTAGTAATGGTACATAACAGCTACCTTAGGTGATGTTATGAGTATTTACAAAGTGTCTTATAAACTAATTAGTTGTCTATTAGGTGAGTATTTATAAAGTGTTTGGCACTGTTCTTGCTGCTTTAAGTATGTTATCTAATTCTCATAATACCCTATGCCATAGAGCCTACGTATCGATAGTATCTAACGGATAATTTAAAAAAAAAAAGTAGTTAGTTCTTTATGTTTACACAGGAAGAGTAGTATTCCTGGTTCATCTGAGTCCAAAGTCTCAGGCTGAAAGGTTCCTTGAAACTGGGTAGAGATGCAACAATTGAGGGATGCTTACGCTTGAGGTCTGGGTGCCTGTGGTAAAGAAGGAGAGGTGCGCTTTGGAAGCACTTGCAGGATAAGGCCCACCCCACGAGGTCCGAGCCCTTAGTACTTGCCTCACGGAGCACTTAAATACATTTAAGAGCTGATCCTACCTCTGAGAGTACCTGATGGCTTCCAACGTATTCAAAATTTTTTTTAGCAAATGTCTAGAGTCAGCCTCTGCCTTTTCCTTAGGAACTCTCCAGGAACTTTTCCACCTGCTTATTTAGAAAGAAGTTCCCACTCTAGATTTTTGTCTTGATCTAGGTTCATTAAGGCTGGCGTTGGAGCCCTCTCTTAAGGGCTAAAAGGGCGTAAGGGAGTCTTCTGAGAGGGGAAACCCCAACACAGTACTGGAATTGCAAACGTGTAGGAGTTTGCCAGGTTAGCTGGGGGAAGCAAATAAAGCCCATGAGAACAATTTTGGGCAAATGTCCATTCTGCCTTGGAAATAGAAATGGGGTAAGAGGAGGTGCCTGCTTTCTTAAGGTTTGCTACGAAAGAAGAAACCAACCAGCGGAAGACTGTTAGTTGTCTATTAATTGTTCTATTCACATACATCGGTCTTTTCCTGGCTGCTGGACAGAGCAATGGTTTAACTTGAGGTGCTTGTAGAATAGCTGGTATTGATCAAGCATCCCAGAAGACTGTATTCCTTAGTAATCTTGTCTGTGCATTTTTTTCATTGGACAGATATTCCGTACAGAAGACAAGAGTTTGCGTTTTCATCCTGAAATTGGGTAAGGGAGGGTGGAGAAAAAAATAAAAATGGTGCCGATCAATAAGAAAAAAACCCCTCCCCCTCCCCCCCATACTCTTAAACAACAGGTGGTTTGGACCAGCACGGCCCACCCCTTGATGCACCCCACGAAAATCGTAGGCGGCACATTCCATGTCAGCGTCCCGGGAACCTGCTGCTGGGAGATGGGGGGTGGGAAGGGGGGCTGTCAGTGTCCCACAACAAGGGGGTTCCTGCCAGAGAGGAGACTCGAGTGTCAAAGGGCTGATGGGCTTCCTGGTCCAGGCAAATGAGCTTTCGCCCTCCTCTTTGGCGTCTGCCTCTATGCGTTCCACGACCACGTCCACCCGTGGGTTCCGATGGGTGGGGGGAGAAATAATAATAAAAAATTAGCTCTACCGTGACCGAGTGCCCGGGTCCTTCCCGGGAGCTCCCATCAGGGCTCTTCTCAGGGGTGGTGCCACCTCTAACCACCCGGAGAGGAGCTGCGGTGCGGCGCGGAGGCTGCGCGCAGAGAAGGCCGGGGGTTTCCGCGCTTTGTTAGGGATTGGGGGGGGGGGGGGGGTGTAAGCGGGGAGTCCCTGGGGAGAGCCGCCAGGTGGGCGGACCAGGGGCCCGCGCGGCCGGGCTGGGGGACGCGGGGGAGGGGTGGGTCCCCGCGGTCTGAAGGAGGTGCCGGCAGCGGGGGGCACCCTCTCCGGGGGCCGGCCGCGGGCGCGGGGTGGTCTCCCGGGGGAGGAAGTCCCCGGGCGGCAGGAGGCCTGCGTCACAGGGGGGCCGGCACCGGGGCGGGGGGGGGGGGGGGGGCGGCGGCGGCGGCCCCGGGGCCAGGCGCTGGGCGGCGCTGGCTGCCGCGGGCCGGGCTGCGCGCGGGGCGGCGCTGGGGGCGGCTCGGTCCGCGCCGAGGAGGCGGGAGGCGGGCGGAGGAGGAGGAGGAGGTTGAGGAGGAGGCGGGCGGAGAAGAGGACCGCGGGGCAGGGGCGTCCGCTGCGTCCCGGCTCGGAGCCCGCGAAGAGGACGAGGAAGAAGGCGCCGCCGTGGCCGCGGCCGCAGTGCTCCGGGCGCTACGAGCCATGAGCTGCGGCCTCCAGGGCGACCCCGCCGCCGCCGCCGCCGGCCGCCGCTGAGCCCGGCCCCGGGGACACCGCGCGGAGGTAAGGGCGGGACGCGGAGGATGGAGAGGGGCGGCCGCGGAGGAGCGCGCTCGGTCCGCTAGGTGCGCGGCGCCGGCGCTCACCGCCCCGCTCCCTGCCTGCCTGTCCCCGGCTCCGGCCCCCGGCCCCGGGGCAGGCAGAGCGCGGCCGCTGGCCCCTGGTGGTCCCCGGAGCCCTCCCTGCGCCGCTGGGGCTCAGGGACCCGCCAGCCCAGCCACCCCACCCATCCCCGCTTCCGGGCGCGGGCCCCCAGCCTGGCGCCAAGCGCGGCGCGGCCGCGGCAGGTTCTGCGGACTTGGGGGGTGGGGTGGGGGTGGACCGCAGGGAACGGGGCCACGGCCGGGGGGCGGTCGAGGTGCTTGGCTACCTTAAAAATCCCGGAGACCCCAGGGCTTGCCACTTCTGGTCCGCTGTCCCCTGGCCACCCCCGCGCCCCCGAAGTGAACACGCGGGGCGCAGAGGAATGCGAAGGGCTCCGAAGGGGCCGAGAGCGTGACGCCGCCGCCCCCCTGGGGACCCGAGGGGAGGGAGGACCGAGCCGGCCCCAGGCCCCACCAGCCAGGTGTCTGCCTAGGCCCGCGGTGGAGGCCAGGGCGGCTGCCTGGAACCCAACTCATGCTCGTTGGTCTTCCCCTTTCCAGCCGGTTCCCAAAAACGAGGTAGTGAGGGATGGAGGGAGCAACTCAGGAACTGTAGGATGTGCTCTGGAGACGCTAATTTCTCTCTTGTCTCCCTCGGCCCGTTAGTTCTTCCCTCCCCCACCCCGCGCCGGCCCGTGTACATCACATCCCAGTTCCTCCAGGTCGCAGACACCCAGCCCACGTCCGAGGACCGATAGTTCAGTGTGAGGACCAAACTTCACTTGGTTTCAAATTCTTAAAACTCCCAGCAAACCAGTTAGGAGACACTTTCAAGTCCCTATTTCCTTTAAAGTAAAAAATAAAAAAATAAAAAATAAATCCATCTTTATGGGAGTGCTGGCATTTGGCAGAGGGAGGCTTGAATGACCCCATTTAACGAAGCCTGGTGGGGGAGGAATAGGTAAAGAAAATGGCAGCCCTGTTTTTTAAACACACACACACACACACACACACACACACACACACACCCCACACACACACACACACACACACGCACGCACGCCTCACAAGGCCCCTGTGATGTAGGAAATGCACATTCGGGACTGGCGTGCTGTAGTAGTTTCCTAAGGTATGCACCGAGGCTTCATACACAAGCCATTCCAAATGCCATCTACTAGATGCTAGAGGAGGAAGCGTGGTGGTCACCCTCTCGATGAGCACAGCACTGAAATCGCCAGCATCAATGAGCTTTATCGGTGTATACATTCTCTGTCTTTTAAAAATTATTTGTGTAAAACCAAAATGAAAGCTGAACTGCACAAAATTTGCTCAGATTCATAAGCCTTGTGTCGGATGTATAGACATAGATAACAGATGTATACCACGAATCTGTGATGTTTGCATTCCTGTAACTCGGTTAAATAGGGAAGGGCAAGGGTGTAACTGATTTGCTTTACTTTGGAGTCATTAACTTAAACACTCTCTAGGAGAGGTTGTTGGCTTGCTTTTGGGGAGAAAGTGGGCAGTAGCTGCAAGGATGGATATTTTTTTAGGTTCACAGAAGAGATGTTGACCACAGATGGGGCCCATGAACACAACAATCATATCAGCATGTGTAACAGTTTCCTTATTAATAGAGTTTTCCGAGCCTTTGTTAATGGTACTAATTTCTTATTTCTCAACTAAGCACTTCAATTTACTTAATGTGTTTTTAGGAAGGGAATGCTTTTAGTGAAGAAAATGTAAGAGACAATTTAAGAGAAAAGAATGAATCATTTTCCACTTAAATGAAGCTTATCAGTTTATCGTTTAAAAAGAATACAAAGTTAGCAATATTTTAAGTTTTACGGTATCCAGTTTTTACCAAATTGTAATTATGATTTTTAATAGTCTATAGTATTTTTCAGTTATACTTACCAATCTATATATATAAATGGCTAGTATGCCAAGTGACAGTCTGGGTAATGATGTCACATAGCAACACCCAGCTTCCTCTCCCTAGCGACTAGCCTCCTTGCAGTTTCTTCAACCCAGGAACAAGAGTTGCTTTATAGCCAGGTGGAAACATTTTACACTGTAACCAAATGTCTATGAAGCATTTTCCCCTGCCTCATCTCATTTGATCCCCACAGAAGTCCTGGAGTATGTAGATTGGAGACTAGTGGAATCCTATTTTATTTTCATTAGCCAGAAAACAGATTTAGAAAGCTTAGAAACTTGACCCAACTGAAAAGAAGAAGTGGTGGACCTTGAAAATGACTTCAGGTTTTCTCACTGTGCAGAATATAGTCAAACACTGCTGCAGTTAAATATTTTACCCTTTGTTCTCCCTGCATGATCTACAATAATAATTTACTTCATGTTGATATTTATTGCTATGTTGCTGACAGTTACCTGAAAGAGAAGTTGGGGTGCTTCAATGGGCTCCAAAAAGTTTAGCTAAATTAGAAAGTAGGTTTAATTAAGCAAGTTTAATCTATATCTATAAAAGGCTAAGTTGACTTGCATATGCTTGATACATATAAAGCTCTCTCAGGTACCCATTGCACATGTGAGTTTCCATCTGTCATTGACAATTGTGAATTTGGTTGACACTTCTATTATAGAGAAAGGGTGAATAATGATATTAAAATATTTCTTCTAATTAATTTTGTTTCAATGTGCACAAATACATGCACCTGGCCACTAGTAGCATTATAATGAAGCCCAAGTTAAAATAAAGGGGGTGGAAACTTATAAGTATTTTGCCAAATATTGTGTTAATGATGTCATATAGTACTGTAATATAGTCAGCTGCTCTAAGTACATGACATACATTATCTCAGACTCTTACAGCAAACCCTTTAGGTAAATGATGCCATCCACATTTCACAGAGGAAAAGGCTTAGAGTTTGTGACTTGCCCAAGACCATTAATGCTTGAAGAAGGCCAAGCCCTTTTAGCCATAATAATGGACTTTTCCACCATCCAAAGCTCCCTCTTTTTCTCCCTACATAAATGTATTGTGACTGTATGAAAAAAACTGAGGTCAAGGAAGTAAAGTCTCCTGTCCAGAGTTTTTTGTGTAACTAGTGTGTAGCAGAATTGAAACTTGGAATCAGGGCCACATGTTTCCCAAACTCCTGTTCTTGCCACTGATCTCTAGTAAATGACTAATAAAGAGCTGAACCTAATGGACATTTTACTTCCGCTCATCAGCTATTCTCATTCACGGAATGTGGTGGCCATGGGCTACGTATATCACACTTTCAAAGACTGGCTGTATCTCCAGCCCTGGATCACTTAAGAAAGCATATTGCAGCCAACAAGGGTAAAAATTACTCTAGAGGCATCCTTGAATTCATTTAAGTTATCTTAAAATATAAATCACCCTAGATTGGCATGGGGTAAAGAGCCTACCTCATTATAGGAAAAGCTGAGCCTGGTCAGTGTGGTTGAGTGTTATCTATGAACCAGGAGGTCACGGTTAGATTCCTGGTCAGGGCACATGCCCAAATTGCAGGCTTGATCCCCAGTAGGGGGCATGCAGGAGGCAGTTGATCAATTATTCTCTCTCATCATTGATATTTCTATCTCTCTCCTCCCTTTCTGTCTGAAATCAACAAAGATATATATATTTTTTAAAAGATAGGAAAAGCTGTATCAAACTCTGGCTCTGCACAGTAGGAGTGCCAACTGATTCACATTATTCAGTTTCTCTGAGCTGGTTTCCTCGTATGTAATGGAGTTCATAAAGCCTACCTGGAGAGATCATTGTTCTGATTAGATGTAGCAATTCATACAAAGGACAGGTGCTGTCACCTAGAAGGTGCTTAGTAAATAGGATGGATGAATACTCTGTATCCTGGCTAGCACTAATTGAAATTTCTGCCATATTTCACTTTTTGTATATTTTGCATGTACATAGTGATTAGTCACTGCCGTCTGTGACTCATTTTTCATATGGCTACACAAAATTCTAATCCAGTGTTTAGCATCTTCAACTTTTGAGTCACATCCTTTTTTTGTAGTCCTTACTTACACGTATTTACTCACCTCACATAGTTTTCCCTTTGTTCCACTCTGCACATTTTTAAAAACTTTACCAGCCACATTTTGGTTGGAATGTATTTTTTGGCAAAAACACTTTCCTGTTTTCTGCCTCTCCTGATTTCTCAGCCTTGCTTATCACTCACAGAAGGCACCATGACAAACCCAGGATCTCCCCACCACACACCTTACCTTAACTGAGCCTCGACCACTAAAATTCTGCATCTCATTCAAGGCTCAGCCTGAATGCTACATCTAGCTGAGCTCATGTACCTCGTATTTTAAATCTTTTGTCCATTCACTTATAATTCAGACATGTACCCTGATGCTGTAAATAATATTATTTTTACTTTCTTAGTTATTTGTCCAAATAATATCCTATGGAAGATTGTAATCTCTCTGAGGTCAGGGATGTTTTTCTATTTCTTTTTCTTACTAAATTTTTTTATTGATTTCAGAGAGAGGAAGGAGGAAAGAGAGAGAGAGAAACATCAATGATAAGAGAGAACCTTAGCTGATTTGGCTCAGTGGATAGAGCATCAGCCCACAGACTGAAGGGTGCCAGGTTTGATTCCAGTCAAGGACAGGTAACTCCATTGCAGCCTTGATCCCCAATCATGGTCAGAGCATGTGTGGGAGGCAACCAATTGATGTGTCTCTCTCACATCAATGTTTCTCTCTTTGTGTCTCTCCCACTCCTTCCTCTCTCTCTAAAATTCAATGGAAAAATTATCCTTGAGTGAAGATTAACATCAACAAAATTATGAGAGAGAATCATCCATCAGCTGCTTTCTGCTCACCCCCTACTGGGGACCTAGCCTGCAACCCAGGATAAACCTTGACCAGTTCATAGGTCAACCACTGAACCACACCGGACAGGCCATTTTTTCTGTGTCTTAGCAATGTTTGCTTTATATAAAGCTTACATGCTTTTTATTTCCTGAATGAAAGATGAGTCAGAAATTCTGACAGATTCTTACAGTAATTAGGAAAGACACCCAAATTATTTGTCTCCATTACATGATTGTTAGTAGCACCTTCCTCTTTATTTTGAGATTTGTTCATCCCAGCCTTCTCCACCAGTTTAGCTGGCATTCCATTAACTGGGAAGGCATATATAGGAAAGCACCATGACAAACCCGGGATCTCCCCACCACACACCTCACACAAAGCCTTGGTCACCAGGTACCATGTAAGAGGGTGTGTTTTCATTAACAAATTATTCCTGTGGTGGTATGATTAACTCCTTAGTTGCAGGGATATTTAGCATGCCCACAGTGTTTGAGTAGTTTGGCCATTTTAGATGGGGTAACAGTCCAGACGGATTTCTTTCATTAGGAATTGGGTTTATCTGAGGGAAAGGAACACTTGCCTTAAGAGGAGGATTTCAAACCCCTTAGCTTGGAAATAAGACTCATCATGGCCGTGTATTGGCTACTGCCAAAAGTGACCTTCATGAGATAATTAGCACAAAGACCCAGACAGTCTCACCCCAAATATGAGAGGTAGAAAAAATAAAAAGGAAGAGGTAAAAGCAAAGCATGACTATACTAACATATGACTGTGGCCTGCTAGATATCACTAAATGCTGGACTATAGAATTAGGAAAGAGACTATGCGGTCAATGTGAGCAAGAGAAACTAGTGTGGCTTTGAACTTCTAGTACATGAATATACTCCCATTGATTCCAGGGCTGGCACAGGAGGGCAAGAGGGTAATTTCAGAACTTTGGTTAAAATAGTTTGGTAAAAACATTGAAATATTTCTAAGCATTAAAGAGGAAAAGAATAACTGAAGTCTTTCCTAATATCAGGTATTAAACAAATAACCCAAGCTATCTACATAGAAGTATAACACACTATCATAAATTTTAGGAGTGAATTTAAGATCATTTTTGGTGTTGGATGGGTGTCCTTTTAAAATACGGTTCTGGCTGAAACCGGTTTGGCTCAGTGGTAGAGCGTCTGTCTGTGGACTGAAAGGTCCCAGGTTCGATTCCGGTCAGGGGCATGTACATTGGTTGCGGGCACATCCCCGGTAGGGGTGTATAGGAGGCAGCTGGTCAATGTTTCTCTCTCATCGACGTTCTATCTCTCTCCCTTCCGCTCTATAAAAAATTAATAAAATATATTTAAAAATAAAATACGGTTCTGGCCCTAGCTTGTTTGGATCAGTGGCTAGAGCACATGTGTCAAACACAAGGCCCGCGGGCCAAATCCGTCCCGCCAGGCCTTGCAATGTGGCCCGCACCGCGCTGTCATCACTGCACTCCGCTGCGTTTCCATTACAATGACAGTTTATGACTGTTCAGCAAACCATTCGGCCCGCGATTTAGGCTGGATTTTAGATTTTGGCCCCTTCTCTGATTGAGTTTGACACCCCTAGGCTAGAGCATCAGCCTGTAGACTGAAGGGTCCCGGGTTCGATTCCAGTCAAGGACACATGCCTGGGTTACGGGCTCAGTCCCCAGTGTGGGGCCTGCAAGAGGCAGCCAATCAATGATTCTCTCTCATCATTGATGTTTCTCTCTCTCCCTCTCCTGTCCTCTCTGAAATGAATAAAAATGTAAATAAATAAAATATGGTTCTGTAGTCTGCAGTGTATCTAACTATGAATGGCAGTTGGTAGAGAAATGATAATGTGGGTTTAGAAACTGAATGGAGTTCAGAAAAGAAAAGGGAGAATTGAAAAAATTCAAACACTAATTTTAAGGAACATGTTTGAAAGCTTAGGGAAGTAACTGACGCGGATCAGATGACTG
This sequence comes from Pipistrellus kuhlii, assembly GCF_014108245.1. Classification (NCBI taxonomy): domain Eukaryota; kingdom Metazoa; phylum Chordata; class Mammalia; order Chiroptera; family Vespertilionidae; genus Pipistrellus; species Pipistrellus kuhlii. The sequence continues at coordinate 131,826,288 of NW_023425515.1, read as the reverse complement.
AAGTATTTTGAATCAAAGGAACCCAGGAGAACTCTGTGTGCTTTAAAGAGCCCCTCTGAGGCCTCAGAAGAAGCAGAGCCATTCCCACACTCCAGAAGGGTGGGTAGGTGGAGCCAAGAGGAAAGTTCGTGGGGCCAAACCAAAACAACTGCTTCAAGGGTTTGCAAACTTAGAGAAAATACAATGACACTCCTAGAAAAGCGTTCCTCACCCTTTCCTTTCCTCGTTACTCTCCCTCCCCACGCCTATTTCAGATAAATTATGTCACAGGTACACTATATATCTCCTTATGTAATGTGGCCTTTTTGCACCTTTAATGTTAGTAACTACAAACATTATTTAAGACTTTTTTACCCTGCTCCCCAGAACCAATTTTCAACACGGGCAAGATTGCACCCCTATTGAGAAGACATGATGTGGCATGATTCTGTATTATGTTAGAAACTCACGCAAGAGCCATATGGAACTAAAATACATGAAGAATAGAATACACACACACACACATGCACGCACATATATTTGTATGAATGCATTTAATACATTAATGAACAAATTCTCTGGAATTAGGTTGCTTTTTCTTTGCCTTATAAAAAACCATGCACTATTTATTGACTTTTAAACTGAAATACCTATGTAAAAGAAAAATATAAGGCTTTTTGTTGTCTGGATTGCACTTTGGCAAAATTATTAAATTCACAAAGTTATCTTCCCAAGCCTCGTCTACCCACATTCTTATTTTTCCAGGATGGGAAAGCCTTTCCCAAACTTTAAATGCTCAACATCCTTTATTTACTTTTGTTATGCTGGGAAGACTCTGATATTAGCCATTCATGTGACTGGTCAATTATATAAATATAAATGAGTTTGTCCTTATTAGAGCATTTGTATTTTAAGCTACTTATTTATAAACGTGAAACACTATGTCTCCTATCAAAGGGATTTCAGCTTGCAACAAGTAGTTATTTAGAGAAGTCATTCTTAACTTTCTCATTTTCAGTTCATGCTTCCGTTCCCTGGGGAGATGTCTAATCTGGGTGCTGTAGGGTTAGGGGAGCTTGGTTTCTTTATACTATACTGGCTTCTCTCAGCATGTGGAACCTATTGGCTCTTGCTTCTGCCCTTAACCCAAAACAAGTCATCTTCTTATCCTCCAGGTTAGGGGTGTCGAACTCAATCAGAGAAGGGGCCAAAATCTAAAATCCAGCCTAAATCGCGGGCCGAATGGTTTACTGAACAGTCATAAACTGTCATTGTGATGGAAACGCAGCAGAGTGCAGTGATGACAGCGCGGTGCGGGCCACATTGCAAGGCCTGGCGGGACGGATTTGGCCCTCGGGCCTTGTGTTTGACACATGTGCTCCAGGTCTTATTTTAACCAAATTGACTTTTTCCCTTTCCTTTACCCCCAAACTTCAGAAGTATCTTTGTTTTTCAGCACTTTTGTCTGTATGATTTTTAGAGCTTCAGTGAACATCCATGAGGGCAGAGGCCATATAGGCCATATCTGTTTATTTACGTCTGTATCCACAGCACCTTCATGGTGCCTGGGACACTGCTACTCAAGAAATAGTCCTGGATTAAGTATTAATGATATATTTTACAGTAATGTTTCTAACATACCATCTTGGATTGTATCCTTTTCCATTCCTATTGTTTTTAATTCTGGTAATGAAATTTGATAGTGTAATTTAGAAGTTATCCTTCTCAACAGAGTCATGAAATATGTACACAAAAATATTTCTAGCCCTGGCCAGTGTCCTCAGTGGTTAGAGTGCTGGCCCTGCCAGAAGTGTTGTGAGTTTGATTTCTAGTCAAGGACAAACACCTGGGCTTCAGGCTTGCTTCCCAGACCTGGTCGGGGCATGAATGCAGGAGGCAATCAATCAATATGTCTCTTTCATATTGATCTCTCTCTCTTTCTCTCTCTTCCTCCCTCCCTCCCTCCCTCCCTCCCTCCCTCCCTCCCTCCCTCCCTCCCTCTCCTTTTCCTCAACTCTCTCAAAAAATTAGTGGAAAAAATATCTTCGGGTGAGGACTAACAAAAAATATTTCTACATGTGATTGGAAATGAGGAACAAGTATTATATGAAAGATGAAGTCAGAACATCAAAATAAACCCTATGGAAAAGTCACTAAGTAAGCTAAATATATGAAAACTCATGGGTCCTTTGAGCTCTCCTTATGTACACAAAGAACTTGTAAAATCAATAAAAATTACTATCTAGTCTCTTTCAAATACTTTAGAGATGTATGAAAATTAGAAACGGGTTCAAATATCTTTTTGAAAAAATGGGAAAGACATAACCTATAAATCCCATTTGTGGAAAAATGCTATAGAACGTTATTTAGCTAATAACATCTTGTATATATACTATATATATATATATATATATATATATATATATATATATATGTAGTTAGTTTCATTAGGAAAACACTGTTAAGCTAATTTGTATTATCTCCCCTGACATTAGCAAGGTCATTATCCTTAATGTTCTTACCAGCAAAGTTAGGGAATACTGTCCTACACACACAACTTTCTAGTTAATGCACAATTATATGGATCCCTATAACCAGAAAGTAGTTAAAGTTGAGGAGCTAGCAACTCGAGGTGTGTATAGAGTTTGGATCTCAGTTGAGTTTTCAGCATTTTATCTAAGGATCTGGTGGCAGAATAGAAAATATGTATTTTGTATTTCTATCCTGGCTCTGTAGTGGAGAGAGCAGCATGGTGTTGAAGCAAGGATTAGAAATGAGCTTGGAAAAATGAAATGAAATTAATTATAGGAAAGTAAAAACTAAGCAGTGAAATTCATTTAAGGAAAGTAGAGGGTTATAATTTAAAGAAAAATGAGTAAACCAACCATACAAATATATTAGATTTTTGTTTGTGGTGTTATATTCATTTCCATACCACTAATATTTATATTAATACCTAGTATGTAAGAAAGACTCAGTGAATATTTATTTAATGAATAAATAAATGAAACACAAGATAGAGAAAGGCTAACTATATGCCATGAAGGCAAAAATAAAATTCCTAAGGAGATGATGGTAAAAACTAGTAGACTGAATTGACTGTTAGAAAAAACTTTGGGAGAGCATATGTTAAAGTTTTATTCCAGCCTTACATAAAAGAGAAAAGTTTCTCATAGGTCAGTTTAAAAATTCTTTCTTACTATGAGCATTTTATTAGAGTAATGGATAGTTAGGTATTGTCAGACTAGATAAAAATGTGGGTTCAAGGTCAACAGTTAAACTCGACTGTTTCAGCTAACTAGGTGGCTCTTTAGCTGGTTTCCATGGACAAGTCTTATACATGAGGCTAGCCAGTACAGTAAGGATGAAAAAAAATCTATATAAAACCCTAATATGCAAATTGACTAAATGATGGAACGACTTACAGGATGACTGGTTGCTACCACCAGGGAGCAGATGTTCAACATAGGAGTTGTCCCAGCCCTCAGGCCCCAATCAGCTGTGATGCTGCCAGGCAAGCCATGGCAGGTGCTAGTGGAGGCCCTGATCAACCTGCAGGTCACCCCACAGATTGGCCCTGATTGCCAGCCCAGCCTAGGGACCCTACCTGTGTAGGAATTTCATGCAGCCGGCCTCTAGTAATAATGATAAAGTCATAAATGTTGGAAAGGAAGAAGTAAAAAAAAAAAAAAATCTCTTTTTACAAACTTGTGATTAGAAATTAGGACTCCTCATCCTAAGGACAGTGGAGAAGGCTGACAGGAAAAATGAACTGATTCATTTGAAATATGCTGGTGAAAGAGACCTCAACCATTGACCACCAGGAAAATAAACAAGTGCGTCATAGAGTAAATTAAGCCTGAAACTTCTCTGGAGGCAAACATGACAAAACTGAAGCTGTGCTACTTAGGGCACATTATGAGAAGGCAGTGTTCTTTAGAAAAAGCAATAATGCTGGGAAAAATAGAAGGCAACAAGCAAAGAGGAAAACCAAATAGGAGATGGATTGACTCCCATTAAAGAAGCTATAAGCATTTGTCTACAGGAGCTGTGCAGGGCTGTGTGGACATCATTCATTGATTGAGTCACTGGGAGTTGGAGCCAACACAACGACACACCCCACACATCCTAAGGAATCTACAAAACCACCACTAAAAATAGGTGTCACCATCATCTTTGACTGGCATGCAGCTACTTAAAATTTACGAGCAAAATCTTAGAAGTAAGTCTATTTCAGTCTGCCCTGGTACACAAATGCAAAGATGATTTTACTTCTCTTGGATTATAGTATCTAATACTATAATCACATAACTAACATTTTACCTGTTTTTTAACTTGACATCTTTCCCCATAAATGGATTGCAATAAACAGAACAGCCTACTGTTGATCTACTTAAGGAATTACTAGGAGCAAGTCAATTAAAACTAATTATTTCCTTTATTCCTTTTACTTGATAGTGCCACATCCTGGCTTATAGTAAGGGGAGCAGACATATGATGCTACCTAGAGGCTATTTAGTATGTATTAAACATGTTTTTAATATTAAAAAAAACTGCTCCTGCTGAAACTGGTTTGGCTCAGTGGATAGAGCATCGGTCTGTGGACTGAAAGGTTCCAGGTTCGATTCCAGTCAAGGGCATGTACCTTGTGGTTGCAGGCACATAACCAGTAGGAGGTGTGCAGGAGACAGCTGATCAATGTTTCTCTCTGATCGATGTTTCCAGCTCTCTATCCCTCTCTCTTCCTCTCTGTAAAAAAATCAATAAAATGTATTTTTTAAAAACAACTGCTCCTTTTGTTAATGCTCCAAATCTGGAACAGAAAGCAACATTTTAAAATATTTAAAATATTGTTGCATAGCAATGTAGATGCCCAGTAATAAGGAAAGGTCATACTGGTGGCTGAAATAGTAACTAGTAACAGATAAATCAGATGAAATATCAGAATTTAATTTTTCTAGTGACCAAGAATCTCATTCTGTTTTTTTTGTTTGTTTGTTTTTTTGCTTTCAGCTATATATAAATTTGAAATATCAAAAAAATAGCACAAAAAGAAATACGCTCATTGTCCCTTCTGAAAGAACACATTTGGATTGAGGAAAAATAACTTTTGTCATCTGGGTAGAATATCTGGGTGTCATCTGGAAAATAATTTTATAGCCTCATATTGAGAAAAGGTCATCTCAGAAATAACTATTATTTTTGAGTGACCAAGTTATCTATTCTAATAAGCTCTTTAAGTTTTAATTTTATCTCAGCATGTGTTACTTTTTATATAAATCACATAAGCTAAAAATGGTGGGTGACAATAGTGTTAAAGTTTAGTTTTTAAGATAACATTAATTTTATAAAGTATGTTATAAAATAATGATTATAGTCTTAATATTTGAAGAATATACTTATCTATAAAGAAATGATACATAGCTTTAACTCATGATATTATTTTGCCAAAGATTATTCATAATTACTTAATTTTAATATTGTCCCAGATGTGACAATAATTAGTCTTATTATTTGAGTAGTAAAAAGAAAAAATTATGTATAGAGATATGATACATAGCTTTAAACTATCACTTGGTCATATTTAGACAAAGATTACTTATAATTGTTTAGTTTTAATGTTAGTCCCAGGTCTTAAAATTAATTATTTTGAATTACAATGCACATTACCACTTAAAAATAATGTATTACAGTTCATATTAAAAACTTATCAGATAGCTATGACATTTATGGTTTCACATTACTGCAGCAATGCCTAAAATTTATAACCATTAACGAAACAGGCTAGTTATAACTCTTATAGACTTAAATTTTTAGTGTAAAGTAATGTACTGACTTAGACAAATATAAGGAATTTAGTATCTTCCCATTAAATAACATTCTATTAAAGAACAGATTAGTCTTGCATGAACAGCTTTATTGAGATATAATTTACATACTATAACACTGATTTATTTAAATTATACAATTAAATGCTTTTTAGTGTAATTACAGAATTGTATAATCATTACCATAATCCAATTTTGAAACATTTTTATCACCTTAAAAAGAAGGCTGTACCCTTAGCTGTCACTCTTCACCATATCTCCCAGTTTGCTCAAACTTTGGACAGCCCCTAATCTATATTCTGAATCTACAGATGGTCTATTCTGGACATTTCACATAATGGTATTATATGTGACTTTTGTAACTTGCTGCTTTTACTTAACACATATTCAGTGTTCATCCATGTATCAAGTTATACCATGTGTCAATATGCTATTCCTTTTCACTGCTAGATAATAATTCCATTATGTAGATATAACATGTTTTCTGTATCCATTCATCAATTGGTGGATATTTAGGTTGTTTCCACTTTGGGGCTATGAGGAATAGTGCCCCTAATAATATTCAGATACAAATTTTTGTGTGGATATATATTTTTTTCATTTATTTTGGGTAAGTATGTATAGAAGTGAAATTGCTGGATCATATGGCATCTATGATTTTATCATTTTTATGTAAATGAGGTATAATTTTTATATCATCTCCACAACTAGAATAAAGTCAAGGCTAAGACATTGAACAAAATAGTTTAATTTGTCTAAGTATTCCTCATTATCAGAAATATCAATTGAACATTGATTTATATAATTCAACCGTAGTTTGCAAAGTACTATCAAAGCACTATTAAATTACTTTAGATTAAAAGTTCTGGTTAAGAACTCTAGAAAGGGCAGATGAAGGCTGATCAGGTAGAAATTTTTTGGTTCCTTATCCTTAATGATCTGACTACCACCCATTAAGTTTAAATTCCGCTCTTGTGAAATTTCCCCCCTCTTTTTGTTATGAGCACTGGGGCAATAACTTTTTCATATTCTTTTATTCTAGATATTTGTGTTTATTAGCTTCTGCCTGGAATATGTGACCTCCATTTATTTGAGGATTTAGAGTCTTATTAATTTCTCTCTGGAAAGAGGCAAAGGCAACTTTAAAAGTAAAACACTTTTAATTGATTAACATTCTTACACTATTCTGTTGTTTGGGATGGTGATGGAGGGATTATCTTGATAAATGGTAGATCTCTATGTGTTTTTGGTCTACTTAGAACTACTCTTTTCATTCACTGTCAGGCCAAGTCCTGGCAGAAATTTCTCTTAACTCTTTTTCTTTTCACACCCAGGCCTATTTGTTTAAGGAGGTGTTTTCCTAGCACACAAGGGACAAATTCCTGTGACCACTTAGTCTTTGTTATTAAAGGTGTCTAAGCCACTAGGAAGCTGAAGGTCTAATAGGTGCCCCAAGAACTCACTCACCACAAAAGCACAACACTAAAAATAACCGCTGTCAGACACAGGTAAATAGAAAACCTCTGAACCAATTTCTACACGCTATTTTAACTGTTGGGGTAATGTAAATACAAATATATACACAAACTCAATGCAAGCAAGCACAAAATAAAGAGACTTTAGTGAACGTTATAAAAGGATAATTTTCAGAAAGTTAAGCATGACTCTTAAATACAAAATAAACATGTCAAAGACTTACTCAACTCCTTGATGAAGGAGCTGGCAGAATGGCAGAGTGGATTCAAAGAGCATCCAGGAATTATTTGGGGGCGGGGGGGGAGACTTAGAATAACATTGGGAGCTTAGATACAAAACTAAGCAATGTCCTTCAGGACAATGAAAAAAAAAATAATGTTTTGGGTTTTCTTACACACTGGACAAAAATCTACAAGTCTGAACTTTAACCAGTAGTAATTAACAAGTCAATGAAAGTTATATTTCCCTAAACAGTTTTTCAGTATTACAATGAAAGAATAGTCTGCCCTCCCTTGGCCTCATTTCCAAGATTTAGATCCTTTTTTTCTTAACAATGCATACTTTCTCATTCCTGACTTTCCTTTTAAGGGCTTTGGTTGTTTCTCAGTAATATAGCAAACGTTTCGCATGGAATGTGTCAAATACAAAACACTGGCCATGGAAGTTCTCAAACATAAGACACGGGACAGAAACTTTGGGTTCTGTGCTTGACTTTCCTTTCTGAGCATCCCTTATGTCACACAATTATCAAAATACCTCTTTAATCTCCTCCTGGAAAGGAGTTCTGTTTTAACTCCAACCCCAAGTTTATTCAATTTTAGGGCCCAGACTGCTCTCCAAGCTCTCAACTTAGATGGTAAGTCATCGTTATCGTAAGCCTCACAGAACAAGAGTCCTGTCAGGTGGCCATTAGACTTTGACACTCAAATAACCGTAGATCACAAAGTATTCATGATTAGAAGAGATACACAAAGGATCTCAGTAGCTAACTGCCTTGAACTTCCATGACCCAGAGGCTCCGAACAGCTCGGTTCCTTTTGAGATGAGTGAGCCCCACTGGACCTCCAAGAAACACTACAATTGACCAAATGTGGTCCAGGTAGTTTGGGTCTGCAGCCTGTTTTTGTAGAGCCCACTTGCTGAAATTGGCTTTCACATTTTTTGAAGGGTTTGAGATATTTGTAAAAGACTATGCCACATAGACCAGATGTGACCTGTAAGGCCTAAATATTTACTCTCTCTCCCTGTATAGAACAAGCTCACTGATCCTGCATTATAAAACAACATTGACAGCAGTGCTGTATCCAAGTTTTATAACAAATTTCCTGTAAGGCAAACACTCTCTAGTGGACTAATTCAACGATTTGCTCTTGGTAAGAACATTTCATAGGAAAAGAAACTGGTTAGAAAGATGTTAGATTTGACATCAAAAGAAAATAACATTTGGTTGTTTGACAGCTGGTCAACTGTGTGGGCGGTAACCAATTTCCCAGTTAATGTCATTAAGGTTCATGAGAATCAATTATTTAAGGATTATATCAGGAACACTGATTTCTTTCTCGGAGGAAGTTGAAAGTTATACAAACAGATATGAGACAGTTTTTCTTTTGTAAGGCAGCCTGTTAGTATATTTTAAAAGCGTACACTGGATTGTGAGAACAGAAAAGCAGACTCTAGGGATCTGTTGATGCCACACTAACTCTTACACTTTAAGGCTACATAGCTAACGGGGAGATGAAAACCTTGGGGGAGAGAGAGAAGACCACCACCAAGAGAATCAGAGCACTGAAAAGTTGAATCTGTGTGGGACAAATGAAAAGCACATTGGCATGTTCCAGTTCAGATGATGACAAGGAGAGATTTCATAATTACTTTCAGGGGTATGAAGGGATCTCCAACTGAATGTGGAGAATGGTTGTACATCTCTTCTGAAAGAGATAAAAGTTTCACCTATAGCCTAAGGATTTAAAAAGAAGAATTTTCTGTCATCAAGCCATCAGCCTTTCTACAAATTTTTCTAGAGGCTGGGTCTCAGGCAGATTTTAAAGCTACAATTGAGTTCCTACTCTCTGCCATGGATGAAGTTTGATCTTACCTAAAGGTTTCGCCAGATAACCCTCAAAACCAAACCGGATGCCGTGCACACCAGAGGGGCTGTCCTCTGAGATTAGAATCCAACCGCGGTCCCTGGGACTGACTCTGTGACAGAGGGGTTAGGGTAAACAGACAGGTGACACAGATAAGGAGGAGAACAGAAAAAATATGTGCACGTATTTAACTATCTGCAGAGGGAAACAAAACTATGGCTCATAAGGCAAAGACCTGGAGAAGGAGAGGGAGCCATTTATATCTGAGGAAAAAGAGAGCCAGGCAGAGGGAACAGCAAATAAAAAGGCATGCTCCTGGCGTGGTGGAGGAACAGCAAGAAGGCCAGTGTGGGGGGAGGTTCCTAGGGGAGGAGGAGGAATTATTTAGACAGTGTTGTAGGCTCATTAAGAGTTTTGTCCACCTCTATTCTGAGAGAGGAGGAGCCGTTAGAGGGTTCTGAATAAGGGAGATTCATAATCTAACTTGAGTTTTCAAAGGATCACTCTGTCTGCAGTGTAGAGAAGCCATTGGCCAAATTTTAGGCTTCAGGACTTTTGCAATCTTTTTTATTTTATTTAATTTCTAGTTATTGATTTGAGAGAGAGAGAAAGGAAAAATATCAATTTGTTGTTCCACTTATTTATGCATTCATTGGTTACTTCTGGTCTGTGTGCTCACTGGGGATTGAACCCACTACCTTGGTGTATTGGGGTAATATTCTAACCAGCTGAGCTATCTGGCCAGGGCAGGGTCTTCAGAAATTATTGAAGACCCCAAACAGCTTTATGTGGGAGTACTTTTAGGCATTTTCCAAGAATAGTAGATATAGAGAACATACAATAAATGGTGTTTTTTTTTCAGAATGCAGAAGCTTCCTAGAAGGGAAGCCTCGCTCATATTTTCTTAAATACATAATGAACTTGACAATTGTCATATATTGCCAGGCACTTTTCTAAGTGTGTATCATTCAAAGAGGTTGGCACAGAGCTGGATTTCAAACCTAGGTCTTTCCAGCTGTAAAATTTGCACTATAACCACCACTTTATGTTGAACAAAATGCTGAGCAGAAATGACTTTTACTTTTTTTTAAAAAAAAACATTTAATCCTCACCTGAGGATATTTTTCCATTGATGTTTTAGAGAGAGTGGAAGAGAGAGGGAAAGAAAGAGAAATACATTGATTGGTTGCCTCCTGCACACATTCCAAACAGGACCCAGGCCAGGGAGGAGCCGACAACCGAGGTACGAGCCCTTGACTGGAATCAAACCTAGGAGGACTCATTAGTCCACAAGGCCGATGCTCTATCCACTGAGCAAACTGGCTAGTGCTAGTTTTATTTTTTAGATTACTGTTGCTGCTTATGACTACACTTAAGAGTTTAGATGTTCAATGAGGTAATATATACATATTGGTATAAGGTAATAACAGGAGTATTTTTATTTTACTTGGCATATAGTGTTTTAGACTAAGGACTTCATATCACTCCAGATGTACAAAACAACTGTAATTACTTCATAAAGAAGGTAATTTGCACAAATTACTTTTGAAGTTTGTAATAAAATGCAATGAGCCCTGACTAGTGTGGCTCAGTTGATTGGAGTGTTATTCCATATACTGAAAGATTGCCAGTTCGATTCCCTGTAAGGGTTTGATCTCTGGTTGGGGCATGTATGGAAAGCAACCAGTTGATGTCTCTCTCATATTGATCTTTCTCTCTCTTTCTACCTCCCTCCCTCTCTCTCCCTCCATCCATCCTTTCCCTCTCTAAAAGAATCAACATGCATATCCTTAGGTGAGGATTCTTTAAAAAAATTAAATATATTTTTATTGATTTCAGAGATTAGGGGAAAGGGAGAGAGAGAGATAGAAACATCAATGATGAGGGAGAATCATTGATCAGCTGCCTCCTGCACACCCCTCACTGGGGATTGAGCCCACAATCCAGGCATGTGCCCTTAGCCACAATCGAACCCGGGACCCTTCAGTCTGTAGTTCAACGCTCCATCCACTGAGCCAAACTGGCCAAGGCTTTAAAAAAAATTTTAAGCAATTAATATTATGTCCATGCTCTAAGTAGGAGCATATCCCGTCGTTATGTGTGATAGTGGCCTCAGTAAGCAGTGGACATTGTGGTTTAGCAGAAAGGTGCTTAGTAAGATGATATTATCTGTTTCTGCAGAATGTTCAGGGGACCTGTTCTTCAACAGAAGTGAAAACTGTTTCAGACGCAAACTGGAGCTATGCACTAGGACCATATCACATTTTGAGAATTTTATACACAATGACAAAAATGTTTTAGGGGAGGCAGTAAAGAGCGTTGCTAATGTTGAGCGGCAGACGCATTTATAGAGGATCCGGGGATGTAAGTGTGTGACCAAGAGCATCGCTACATTTACTCAGCTGTAATGAGATGCGTCTTTAAATTGAAATACCCCATGCTTTCAAAAAGCCCCCTTGTGCCAAGTCCAAATCAGAGCAGAATAGGTCCCTTATAAGAGGAAACCGCAGATCTTGAAAACAGTGGTGTTCCTTGGTGTTCTTTGGCCGCGCTACTGTTTGGTTTAACTAACGCTTCTGGTGATGGAATTGCTTGAGTCTCAGAATTAGTTTGCTTAGAATTTTTATGTTTCTGCCAGACCTCTTCCTGTTGACATATTCAAAATGAATAAAAATTACTTGTGTGACATCATAAGCAGTGTAAGTATAGTACTTGAAACCAGTCTAAGGCTCTGATATATTAATTAATTTATTTGGGTGTGTTTGCTTGGAAACCTGGAATGAAACCTGTTTTAGAATACAATCTGAAAATGAGTTAGAAAATATTTAACCTCCATAACATTTTAAAATAGTCATTCCACATCTCTTAACATCTCGTACTCCAACTAAGGCATTTATTTAATGGAAGTGGAAAAGCCTGCAGTATTTTAAACACAGTATTTTAAAAATAGACAGCTATGTCCTCATTTTTAGAAAGATTATACCAAAGTACCATCACTGTTTTTATATTGGAATCACCTGTGAACCAGAAATCCTTATTACTTTTCTAAAATTAAAACTATTTGATATAAAAAGTTGAACCTATGTATCATAAAGTAAAAAACTATAAAATATAAATTAAAAATTTGAATGTATAGTATGCTGAAAATGGGCACTTTTCCAATAAGAAAATGGAGTTTCTGTACTCTCACTTAGCTCTTGGATGAAGGAGATTTTCCCCCTTTAAATTCTTTAAAGTTATTGACAAAGAGAAGAGCTAATATATTTAAACCCAAGTGAACAGAGCAGGTAGGGAAAGTGTTGATCTTAGACTGCATATGAAAATACACAGCCGCAGGCTTCCAAAATAGAACACTGGAATTATGGTCTAAGACCCTTTCAGTTAAGAGGCGGTATAGAAACTTAAAAGGAAACAACTCTAATGTAATTACACTCTCAGTATAATATAAATTTAAAAGAAAGCATCTTTGATATTATTAGTTAATAGGAAATTTTGAATAATATCACTCTCAATTCCTAAAAAATCCTCTGTAAAGGAAAAATACTCTTTCCCATTAATTCCTAAATTAAATCAAGAATTCAGTTTTCAATTTTGTTCTTACTATTGTCCATGAAATGTTAGGTTTAGTGATTTCTAATAATTGGCTCTAAAACAGATTACCTGCTTGCCACTGTGTAACCCCAGGTGGGAGATTTAACCTTCTGAAGCTTCCATTTCTTTTGTAAGAGTAAGTTAATAGTGCCTAGAACCTAGGTGTCGGTGCTTAGAAGTTAAATAATAGGATACATGTGAAGTGACTGACACCATCTAAGTAGAGAGTAAACCTTAGCTCCCTTTGTGATGGAGATGAGGTTTCCCTTTATCTGTAAGGAGATCTTTGCTAGGTGAGATTAATATTGCTATACTACAGAAAAGCACCTATAAAAATAAAAATGGACCCCCTCCAGAACTACTCTTGTAATGTTCAGAGCATTTTCTACATTCAGAAAATTCTGGAGGGGTAAGTCGTTGCTATACCTATGGAGCTCCTTGTCACATAAAACCATTACTATTCAGACAGCTAGGCCAGAGGCTGGGAGTGCTCGAAGGAGCAGGGCAGCCTCTGCCCCTGCAGAGTTCAGGGTCGGGGCGGGGAGACCGATGAGTATATAAATAACGCAGGGGAGTGAAGAAGTGAACAGAGCAGGTAGGGAAAGTGTTGATCTTGGACTGCATATGAAAGTACACAGCCACAGGCTTCCAAAATAGAACACTGGAGTTATGGTCTAAGACCCTTTCAGATGTTATCCTAGTAGCGTGTTCTTCCCATGGGGGAGCCTGTGGATCTGGGGAGACGAGAGGTGGGGTCTGAGGTACATATTAACTAAAGATATGATTAGCCTATTCCTTATACTTTGTAACTATAAGTCCATCAAGTACAATACTAAAATCATTTTAAGTTTGTGAACCCTACATTGGGAGGTCCAGATAAAACTCTTCTTCAAGACCTCATCTGATGTGTTTTTTATAACAATAAGAGGAAATAAGATGTTTCTAAGGAAATGTGTCAATCCCACCTGCATGTTGGAATTACTTGGGAATCTTTTAAAAACAAACCTCACCCCAGGCAGTCTGACTTAACTGGACCCAAGCATTTTCAGCTGATTCGAACGTGCAACCAGTATTGAGAATCTCCGTTCTACCTACACACATTTTGTTTCCTCCAAGTTGTTCTAATACATTTCAAGAGACTGGCTCAGCCCAGATTCTGTCAACTGGTTTTCCAATTGGCATTTCCTAGTTTAATATCAGCCCATGTGTTCTCCCTTTGGAAACACATGTCACTTTTTGCCATTTCAGTAAGTAATTTAAAACTGACACTCTGTGCAGAGACTCTGTTGGAGGGCAGGAAGCTTGCTTCCCTAGCAGTATGCCTTCAGAGAGCAATTCTCACCCTCAAAACATAATTCACTGTCCTATTTTATCATATCACTATAGCATGACCAATCCACAGGTTTTGTTTTAGAATCTTCTATTCAGTCATTTATCAGGTTCTTCCTGTATACCCTGAATCTCTCATGCAGCGGTTTGAAGCCTATTTTTATATAGGAATTTGTAGCATTCTATACTTGGTATGTCAGTCTGCCCATATACTCCCATGCTCTCGATTCATCACTTAGACGTACACGTGTCCTTTGCTTATCTCAATTTATGTGACATTTCTGTATAGATTGTGTTTCTACACGGAAATGTTACCTGTATTATGCATACTAATTAAAATATCTATTAGGATGGAGTTGCAAGGTCCTCTACAGGAGGAGGCTGTGGGGAGTGACCCTGCCCCAGTGCTCCTAGGCCACAGGTGGATGCCCATGACCACACTGCTAGGAGCTGAAGCCTCTAGGCCAGTGGTTCTCAACCTTTCTAATGCTGCCACCCTTTAATACTGTTCCTCATGTTGTGGTGTCCCCCGACCATAAAATTATTTTCGTTGCTACTTCATAAGTGTAATTTTGCTACTGTTATGAATCATAATGTAAATATCTGTGTTTTCCGATGGTCTTAGGTGACCCTGCTAGCAGTTCTCCACCTGTGGGTTACAACCCACAGGTGGAGAACTGCTGCTATAGAGCCTAAAACCATTGGAAAACACAGATATTTACATTATAGTTCATAGCGAAAAAGAGGTAAATGAGGATGCAATTATCAAACACAGTTGTGGTGGAATGACTGGCATGTCAATTTTGCCTTTCCCTAAATTTCTCTGATGAAAAACCATATGATGGAAAATTTACTCGATGTTGTAGCAAAGGCAAAGTTTGTCCAAATGATATAAATTTTCCAGAATACCCAGCATATTTTAAAAAAATAATGATAAAGATTCTGACTAAAAATTTCATTGAAAATATTTGTTGTTATATCATTAAAATGTTCATACTACCTAAAACAATCCCATTAATATATTAATAGCATATTTCGCAGATCTAGAACAAACACTCCAAAAGTTTATATGAAACCAAAAAAGTACCCCACATAGCTGCAGCAATCTTGAGACAGAAAAACAAAGTTGGAGGGATCACAATACCAGATATCAAGTTATACTCCAAAGCCATCATAATCAGAACAGCCTGGTACTGGCATAAGAACAGGCATGTAGATCAATGAAACAGAACAGAGAACCCAAAAATTGACCCAAGCCATTATCTTCATAATTAATATTTTACATTAGAGGTAAGAGCATAAAGGTAGTTTCTTCAATAAATGTTGGGTTAATTGGAAAATACATGTTTAAAAAAATGAAATTAAACCACTAATGTTATACATGAGAATAAACTCAAAATTGATAAAAGTCTAAATGTAAATCATGAAACTATAAAAATCCTTGAAGAAAATGTAGCCAGCAAAATATCAGACATCTCACATAGCAAAATTTTTACTGATAAATGCCTATGGCAAGACTAACTATGAAAAAAGTAAAAAACGGGACTACATAAAAAGAAAAAGCTTATGCACAGCAAAAGAAATCAGCAAAATGAAAAGGGAACCCACTGTATGGGAGAATGTATTTGCAAATGATACATCTGATAAGGGGTTCATTTCCAAAAGATATAAAGTACTCAGACAACAAAAGGAAGATAAGCAAACCAATAAAAAGATGGTCAGTGTACCTAGACATTTCTCCAAAGTGCTCATAGAAATGGCCAAGAGACATCTGAAAAAATGCTCAATGTCACTATTCATCAGAGAGATGCAAATTAAAACAACAATGAGGTATCACCTCACACCTTCCAGATTGGCTATTATCACTTAAGTCAACAAATGACAAGTGCCAGTAAGGATGTGGAAAGAAAGGAACCTTACAACTCTTGGTGGAAATGCAGATTGGTACAGCCACTATTGTAAACAGTGTGGAGTTGCCTCAAAAAAATTAAAAATAGAACTGCCATTTGACCCACTTCTAGGAATATATCTTAAGAATCCTATTGTAAAACACCAATCCGAAAGAATATATGCACCCCTGTATTCATAGCAGTGTTATTTATAATAGCTAAGATCTGGAAAAAGCCCGAGTGCCCATCAGTAGATGAATGGATAAAACAAAAAACAGACAAACAAAAATACACACTGTGATGCATTTACACAATAGAATACTATGCAGCTGTGAAAAGGGATATCTAACCCTTTGAGACAGCATGAAAGTACCTGGAGAGTATTATGCTAAGTGAAACAAGCCAGTCACAGAAAGACAAGTACCATATGATCTCACTTTTATGTGGAATCTAAAGAACAGAATAAACTGGGGGGGGGGGGGGGGGGGGGGGGAGGGCGAGGGAGAGGGGAAGAAGATCCAGGGACACAGAAGGATGCAACAGACAGGATTCTTAGAGGGAAGGGGTGAAGGCAAGAAAAGATCAACCAAAGCACTTGTCTATAATAATGGGGCAAAAGCCTGGTAAAGGGATGGACGCAGGGAGGAGGGGCTCAGTGGAGGGAAAGAGGACATCTGCAGTACTTTAAACAATAAAGATCAGTTTTTAAAAAATGTAATATGTTCAAAGATACTAATTGCTCTAGAGAAAAATGAGGCAGGGCAGGAAAAATGGAGTGCTGGATCTGTGGGTGGGGTTGTAATATTACATCGGCTTTGCAGGAATATCCAAGCAAGGGCTGGTGAAGGCTTGGACCAGAGTAACAGTGACCGAGATGGTAAAAGGTAGTTGGAATCTGGAGTAAGTTTCAGCAAGTCCTGAAGAAGGTCAGGGGTTGGGCCACATGGATATCAATAAGAGGGGAATTCCAGACAAGGAACTAGAAATGCAAAGCCCTGAGGAAGGGATGAGCCCATTGTTCGAGAAGTTCCAGCATGGCTGGAGCAAAGCAAGAGTGAAGAAGGCTATGCCGCTGTTACTGGAGTTGTGGGGGGCGTGCCAAGTCTGAAGGGCCTTGTGAGGTTTTTGTACAGATTTTGACTTTTCCTCTAAATGAGAAATGGTTTTGAGCAAAAGAGAAACTCGGTAATTTATAATTCTGGCTGCTCAGTTGAGACTTACTGTATGAGTCAATGGTAGAAGCAAGGAGACCAATTATGAGGCTACTGCAATAATAATTAGTTGAAAGATAATGACATGGACCAGGGTGGATAGCAATGGAGATGAGTCAGAAATGATTACCATCTGGATACATTTTAGATAATTTGTTGCTTTTAAATAAATGTGTATCCTAGATTTTCCCTATTCCTCTTAAAAGATAGAGCCTCAGAGTCTAGTAAGGGGCCCAAATGATGCTTGTTACAGCAAACGATTACCTTTCTGGCTCTTGAATACTACAAGTTCAGTGTATTTTTTTTTTTAAGAATGACGATATTGTTCATTTGTTCCACTTCTGAGTCACCATAACTTCCCACAGTCTTCACTTTCCCATTTTTCTGCACTTGTGTGTTGCTGATCATTTGCCATTGAGTATCTTGACCCCAATCATCAGTGGTCACTACTGCACTGCTGTTGCTTAGAAAACGCTTGTTCTTCTCTTTTATTCCATAGCCGGGAGAACATCACTGCGGCAGCCAGTGAGAGTGGAGGTAAAAACATGATATTGCTAATGTTACAAAGGAGCCCAAGGTTCAAAATCAGTCAGGCTGAGAACTCCTCTTTTGATTCTTGTCTTTCCTCTTCCAACTCCCTGAACAAGGCAAAGGAAAATTTCCCTTTTCAACCTCCACATAAATCTCCTAAGAGGCATTTTACGCCTTCTTTGCCTCAACTATATCCCTAAGCATCATGCAGGTGTTATGAAAAAGTGCAGAGTTGCAAAAGAAATCTAGTGGTTCTTTCCCCCAAAACCAAATGCACCTAACTCTAAATTCTGGTATCCACAGAAATGTTTCTGTTATATATGTTTCACAGTGGGGGATTTAAGAATAGTTATGCACTCATTTTTCATTCATTTATTCAGCAACTATTGAGTATTTTTTTTGTTTTTGTTTGCTTATGTTCCAGGCACTGTTCTGCATACCGGGAGATAAGAGTGAACAAAACAAAGCCCCCTTTTCTAATGGAATTCAACTTATAAGGCGGGAGACAGAACAAAACACAAGTAAGCACATGTGTAATATATCGGTTAAGATAATGCTGTTGAGAAAAATAACTTGGAGGATGAAAAAGGTAACACTGGGATGGTAGCAAGTTAGTATTAATATTGTAAAAATGATGATCAGAGAGTGTGTTTCTGATAACACATTTGTGCAGAAAAATGCAGGAAGCAAGAGTGTGACCCAATCCCACATCTGGTTGGAAAATGACCCTTGCTTGCTGTTAGTCCTTAGGTAGTTTTCTTCTCTATACATATACTTCCTAAGGGACTCCATTCTGTCCTGTGGCTTTAACTACTTCCTATACCATAATCATTCCCAAATGTATGTCTTCAGGCCAGACCTTTCAACGCTGGCCTAATACATCCAGCTGTTAATGGAGCCCTTCCACCTGGACGGCTGACATCTCAGGATTAACATGTCTCTGGAGAAACTCTTCCCCACTCCCTCCCCACAGCTGCTCCTCTGTAGCTTCCCTTTCCCTTTAGGAAATGCAGTTCCATCCTTTCTGATTTTTAAGTCAGAAATCTTGGTGTCATCTCCCTGTCTCAAACTCCACATCGATCCATCAGGTAGATCATGTGTTCCTTAAATCGGGGAAGACTGGAGAAGGAAGAATTTGGGAAACTTGGATGAAGAAATTGAGGTAAAATAGAAAGCAGGGCAGAAGCAGAAGTATCTGCAAGGTGGTCTCTGATGATATGAAGAAAGCTGAGGCTGGGGAACTCAGTTGAAATCACATCAAAGTCAGATTCCTCTAACAGAGCTGCACTTCGGAGTTGTCCGATACATTTGGATATGTCTTAAAAATGAGTTGGTAGCACGAAGGCTGTGGCACCATGGATTGGACAGAGACATTAGGTACCCTTGGGAATTTTTTCCATAAGTTCATCTAGAGCATTTTCTACTCCCTGCCTCTGGAAACATTGTGGGGCCTGAGTGGG
The DNA here is from genome assembly GCF_014108245.1 of Pipistrellus kuhlii. Taxonomy (NCBI): domain Eukaryota; kingdom Metazoa; phylum Chordata; class Mammalia; order Chiroptera; family Vespertilionidae; genus Pipistrellus; species Pipistrellus kuhlii. The sequence goes on along the minus strand of NW_023425515.1, from coordinate 131,806,907 downwards.
AACAGCAAAATGCAGAGTCATAATTTTTAGGAAGCAGTGAACATTTGAACCATCGTTTTTAAAGGAAAACTCATCCTCTCTGTGGGCCCATCTGTGATAAAGCAAAAATACTTCACTGAAACACCAGGAAAGGGAGATTCTGGTCATTTTCTAGGGACAAGAGGTGGTTAATAATTGTCTTGACCAAATTAATTGGAACAAGAACAATGAAAAGGAAGTGAGTAGTTGCTGTCCTTCTATTTTAATTTGGTGTACATTTCCCAGTATTCAAATTCCCGGTACAGAGGGTGCTTGTTGCTTTGCTGCACTGAGTTCCTAGAAATCACACACTTATCCCACTGAAGGATTGGAACTGTGTGGAATTTGGGGATTGCATTCTCCACCCAAGGGATTAGCACCAGACCAAAAAAAATAAAAATAAAAATTGGTGTAATCAAGAGTACAGCATAAAGGCCCCCTGTGGCTGCGGTAAAATTCCGTTTTTCTAGAAGAGTAAGTCCCATACTAGTAATTCCTTTACAGAGAGGGCGGAGTCCTTTCTAACCTTTAAAGAAATCTTTCCTCAGACTGGACTTCTCTCCCAGCACCAGATTTTAGGCTAGATTGTGCAAATCGCAAATATGCCCTGAATTCAGTCCTCAGATAGCAAGCTGCACAAATAGATGTTTTTACCAATGGATGATAGGCTGAATTTCCAACAAAGGAAGTTGTTAGAGATGATAAATTTATCTCATGAAGTCGAATGGGCTTGGGCATTGGCACCTGTCATACCTGAGTGGGAAGTTTTGCTGCGTCATTCACAGACTTTGTAACCTTGGAGAAGTTACTTAGTCTCTCTTTGCACCTTCCCTTCACTGTAGAGCCAAGATAATACCTACCTCATGGTTTTATCATGGAAGTTAAAAAGAAAGCTCAACAGATAACATGTTTAATGCCGGGCATTTAAGAGGCACAATAATATTAAATGTCCATGGTTATACTTTTCCTTTCCCATTTAACACAAATGTTTCTTTCAAAGTTTGTTTCTTGTGTTTTTATAAATAACTAGAGTCCCATTGCACGATATTCATGCAAGAATAGGGCTTCCTTCCTCTGGCTTCACTCCAGGCCGCCCGGGAGCCTGTAAGTCCTCGCTCCTGGCTGGAGCACCACTCCTGGAGCTCCTCCTCTGCTCCCTCTCCCCTCTCATAGCAGGGGTCCTGTCCCTCCAGGCTGCTCCATGCCTGCATATGTAAATTAACCCATCATCTTTGTCAGGTTAATTTGCATACTCCTGATTGGCTGTGGGCATAGCGGAAGTATGGCCAATTTACATGTTTGTCTATTATTAGTTAAGATTATTTTTTAGTGTGATGCCTCAAGTTAGAACTAGAGGCTGCAAACACCAAGGAATTCTTACTCTTAATAGTAAACTCTATTCCACACTTATCAGGTTTCATTATTAGCTTTATTGATAGTATATTGAGTGCTACTTTCCTACCCAGTACTGTAATAAGTGATTACCACAATTATCTCTTACATAGTTTACAACCCTGTGAAAAAAGCTATACCCTTTCCCCCCTTTTAAATATGAAGAAAGAGAAGGATTTAGGGACCTGCTCATGGTCACCCAGCGTACAAATGGCAGAGCCAGGATTCAGAATGAGACACTTGGCCTTCAGTGCTGTGCCCTCAACCGCTATAATGCTACATTCATATGAATATCTGGTTTGGTCTTAATTACGAGAGATTATCACCTCCAAAAAAAGTAGAGATTGAGCATAGACATTATAACCTATTCCTTATGTTTATTTGTTTTTCTTTTGCCTTTTCTTGTTACTAAAGCCAGAGCTCTAGAATGAGTGGAAGTTCTGTACCATTTGGGGGAAAGTGAGTGGGTAGAAATAATACAAGAACTGAACATTTTAAATCATTTATGATCACATGTCCCTGAAGAAAGTCTAATTTGATCACTGCAGACACTTTGTTCCCCCCTACTTAATAATGTGAGTTAAGGAAAAGAAAGATACAGGGTATTTATTAGTTCAGCTTAATCCTTATTACTGTGCTTCTCCACTCTTGGATATTTTTTTTCTTTAATCCGTTTATATGTGTGTGTTTTTCCTGTCACCATGGTAAAGCTCATTCCATGGTGTGAGAGACCTTATGCTGAAAGAAGTTTTTTTAAAATGTCAAGTCTCACATTTTCATTTCCACATTTTATCTTGGTGTTACTAGGGCAACCCAAATAATTTCATTTTTTCTTTGAAGTCGATACCTTTAAAGCTCTTATACCCTCCTGCTGACTCACTCATGTTCTTATGATTTTTTTTCTCATTTAATTCCAGTAACTACTTTACACAGATGCTTTCTGCTTTTCTATAGTCATAATAGCTGATGTACTGTTGGTATATATTTACATATTTGGGGAGATTATAAATCCCACTGAGGATTTAAAAAGTGCTGTGGACCTTCTCACCAGGGGGGGGAAAAAGTTTAAGAAGTAATGGATAAACAAACAATGGGGGAAGAGATTGTCTTTTCAATAAATGGTGTTGGGAAAACTGGACAGCCACATGCAAAAGAATGAAATGGGACCACTATCTTACCATACACAAAAATTAAGTCAAAATGAGTTAAAGAGGAATTGAAGACCTGAAAACTCCTAGAAGTTTTCATAAAACTCCTAGAAGAAAACATAAGGTGTCAGATTCTTGACATCAGTCTTAACAGTATTTTTTGCATTTAACACCAAATCAAAGGCTTACAAGACCAAAAAGAAATAAGTGGGACTACAGCAAACTGAAAAGCTTCTGTGCAGCAAAGCCATTAGCAAGAAGAAAAGGCAACCTATGGAATGGGGAAAATATCTATAAATAATATATCTGCTAAGGGGTTAATATTCAAAAAAATATAAAGAACTCATATAACTTAATAGAAAAAAAAAACTAATCTGCTTTCAAAAACAGGCAGAGGACCTACATAGACATTTTTCAAAAGAAGACATACAAATAGACAACAAGTGCATGAAGAGGTGCTCAGCATCGCTAATGAGGGAAATGCAAATCAAAACCACAAGGAAATACCACCTTATACCTGTTAGAATATTTATTATATATATATAAAAGAAATAGTAAGTGTTGGGGAGGATGTGGAGAAAAGGTTGGTGGGTGTGTATGTTGGTTCAGCCACTATGGAAAACAGCATGGAGGTTCCTCAAAAGACTAAAACTACCATATGATCCAGAAATTCTGCTTCTGTGTATTTATCCAAAGGAAACGAAAACATTAACTTAAAAAGATACATGCACCCCCTTGTTCATTGCAGCTTTATTACAGTAGCCAAGACATGGAAACAACCTGAGTGTTTATCAATAGATAACACAAATGTATAAATATGTATACATACTATATATATATATATATATATATATATATATATATATATATATATATAATTTAGCCATAAAAGGACAGAAATCCTACTATTTGCAACAACATGGATCGACCTTATGCAAAATGGAAACTTTGTGGTAAGCGAAATAAGTGAGACAAAGAAAGATAAATACTATGTGATTTCATGTATATGTGGACCCTAAGAATAATTCTTTTAAAAACTGAATTCATAGATATAGAGATCAGACTGGTAGTTACCAGAGGCAGGAAGCAGGTGTGAAATGGGTAAAGTGATCAAAAGGTACAAGTTTCCATTTTTAAGATAAATAAATCCCAGAGATATAATGTTCAGCATGGTGACTATAGTTAAATGTACTATATTTCAAAGTTGCTAAGAGAGTAGATTTTAAAAGTTCTCATGATCATAAGAAAAACAGATTTAACTATGTATTGTGATGGATGTTAACTAAACTTATTGTGGTAATCACTTCACAATATATACATATATATCAAATCATTATTATTAGTATATACCTAAAACTAATGCAGTATTGTATGTCAATTAAAAAATAAATAATGGGCCAAGACCGGTTTGGCTCAATGGATAGAGCGTCGGCTTGGGGACTGAAGGGTCCCAGGTTCGATTCCGATCAAGGGCATGTGCCTTGGTTGCGGGCATATCCACAGTAGGGGGTGTGCAAGAGGCAACTGATCCATGACTGTCTCTCATCGATGTTTCTAACTCTCTATCTCTCTCCCTTCCTCTCTGTACAAAATCAATAAAAATATATTTAAAAAATAAATAAATAAATAAATAAATAAATAAATAAATAAATAATGGATGGAAAATTTAATAAATAGCATATCTAATAGTACGTCTTTTAAAAAAATATTTTTATTGATTTCAGAGAGGATGGGAGAGGGAGAGAGAGAGAGAGAAACATCAGTGATGAGGAAGAATCATTGACCATGCTGTCTCCTGCATGGCCCCTGCTCAGGATCAAGCCCTCACTCCAGACATGTGCTCCAGTGGGGTATGACCTCCTGGTTCATAGGTCGACACTCATCCACTGAGCCACGCTGGCCAGGCTAATAGTACCTGTTATTATCCAATAAGGTTTGAATAGCAAGTTATTAGAATTTATATAGCAGAGGATTTATATAAAAAAATATCTTACCCCAAACTATTCTGTTTCTAAGTTCAAACTGTAAAAGTTAATATAGCTGTTTGTTTTCATTTTTATTTCATCCCATGCAATCTCCAGCTAGGTTTTATATCTCTGACAAACTTCCTGTAGGGGTTAAATGGCCATTTGACGTGTGTCTTTTTTAATGCTGGTCTGGCTCACACAAACCCTTGGGGTTTGAATCCGTACAAAGAGCTGAGGAGCAAAGAAAAGGGATAACAGGTTTTGAGTCTCCTTGTTTACAGATCTGTTCCCCACATATTTGACTACAGCTTCTTATTTATATTTTATCTCTAATACTTGACGCATAGTAGTAATTGGATAACAAATGATGAAAGGAGGGAGGAAGGAAAGGGGGAGGACAGAAGGAAGAAATAAAAGGAAGAAAAAAGGATGTATCAAAGGGAACAAAGAAGAAAAGTTAAAAATAGCCCAAAGGAGACGATCCTCCAACCAGAGACTGACTATCCTCAGAAGTCTGTTCCTAAGCAGGAACTGGAACATAAGTGTGCTATCTGCCCTGCAGGCGGGATTTCTTTTGGGCGGATGCAGGGAGAGCGGCAGTGTCTGGCCCTCATCGTTGCCACTTGTGTTCAATCCCAGGAAATTACTGAGCAGCCCCCTCCCTGGTGTGACTGGCCCACTGAGGTTCTAGAGCAGTGGTTCTCAACCTTTCTAATGCTGAGGAACTTTAATACAGTTCCTCATGTTGTGGTGACCCCAACCATAAAATTATTTTCGTTGCTACTTTCATAACTGTAATTTTGCTACTGTTATGAACCGTCATGTAAATATCTGTGTTTTCCGATGGTCTTAGGCGACCCTGCTAGCCGGTGAGAACTGCTGCTGTAGAGCCTAAGACCATCGGAAAACTGTTTTTTTCCTAAGACCAGCAGGAAAAACTGTTTCGGTCTACAGGCTTCTACAAGATTGCTTAAGGGTAAATTTGCATAAATGTCTTAGATAAAGACTCTTGGGGAGTCTTGGTGGCTTTTTGCCATTTTAGTCTGAGAACATGTAACTTGCTGCTCCCTTGGTCTCACGGAATCGGGACCAGCTCAGGCTACCCTGTGTCTCCAGAGACAGAAAATACAAGGTCCACCCTCATTCAAAATAAACAAAAACAAAATATTTATAGTGAGCGATGGAGGGCAAAATGATACATCTCAGAAGGGGGACAAAAAAACCATTTCACTGCAGACCTTTCATCCTTGCCCGGAATGTTCTCCTGGCCCTGGCCTCCGCCCCTAGGTAGCCATTCCCACCTGTACTTCATGTTTCCCTGCAGCATCACTTCTAACCCCCAGTAGCTCAGGCGCCTCAGAGTACTAACTACCAGAGTATCCTAAACTCCCGCTTCCTCACACCTATCACACAATTTTGATTAAACGGTTTTGTGTAAGCATTTACTACCTGTCTTTCCAACGGAATGTGAGGTCCATAGGACAGTGGTTATGTCTCTCTTACTCACTGTATATCCACATTACTGAGCTTAATACCTTGCAGATGAAAGCTACTCTGGTACTCAGAGAAAGAATGGATAATGCTTCCCGGCACTGCAGTAGGTGCTAGGGAGATAAGGATTTTCACAGTCATTCACTGCTTTTATCCTTGGGAAACATTGTGCTCCTGGAGTAGCAAATTTCCAATGATACTTCATCCCTCTCTCAGCCTCCAGAAGTAGCCCTGGGTGAATTAAGGTCGAATGGCTCTCTCCATCTCATTTCCCCAAACCTCACTTCTTTCCCACAAGAATCCTGACACTGACCCCGTTTGTAACGAAGGACACTTGAGTAGAAGTGAACCGACATGTCTTCCCAATTTCTATTTCTCTGTTGAGTGGAAATATATTTTGTTCTTAAACAATTTTAATTTATGTCTGTGTAACCATCTTTTAGGCCCCTAAAACATTGGTCTGTTAAGTTTTTAACATGGAAAAAAAAGTTTTTGACATGGGTCATCTGAAAAATAGTATCAACATTAAACAACAACCAAAAACAAACAAATCCCACAGTTGTTCCATAAACCTTCTCTCTTCCCTCGACCCTGTGCCACCCAAAAGATCATCCACTCATTCCGAAATCCCACTTCCGAACTTCCAACAAATGTTTTGAAATGTTTGACTTTTAAAAATAAGTTTCTTTTTGCTTCTTTCTTAGTTTTTTCTACTAAAGCTAACATTTTAAGTAAATTTCTGTGATCTTGGCTACACAATTTTTTTTTTTTACTTTTTAGGATTTGTGATCAATACTTAAAACCTCCCAATTTAACAATTCATGAACTAGTTTTGCTCCTTTTATGCATCCCAATATCCACTTTTTCATCCAATTGATGAAGTTACTGGACAAAACCACTTCTGAAACTGTCTTAAGATAACCAAGTGCCACCATGCAAGTTGGTATATTGGTCAGCTTCAGTATCTTGTTTTCTAGGCCTCTCAACCACTTTAAACATAAATATGGCAGGGTTCTCAATATCTTTGAGATCGTTTTCTCAGGAAGACTTTATCTGGCCCCAAGATTAACAATAGCAACGGCAAGTAAATAGTTTCAAAATACTATGCAGTTTGTCTATAAAGATGGTATTGAGTTTGGTCTTGTTCCAAATTGCTGACAAAGTATTCAAATGAATAGTCTGAGATCTCACACTTACACTGTTCTCATAACTTTGTTTTTAATTCATTATTTATTTATTTGATGAATAAATATTAAGCACCTATTATGTGCCAAAGATTGTTTGGTGCTGGGAAAATAGTGGAGACTAACATTAACCCAAACACCACACAGATGAATGGAGAATGGTGTCTGTGACAGGGGCCAGCCATCAAGGGAAGTCCACTTGGGGGCCTTTGGTGTTGGACTTGACCTGGTCAGGGAGGTCAGGGATGGAGGTCAGGTGAGCAGGTGGTGGTAAAGCTGAGCTCTGCAGGTTGTATCAGAATCAGCAAAGCAAGTGGGGTTTAAAAGAATATTCCAGTTACAGTACTAGCACCACAAGTTCCTGCTATTTATTGCTTGTATCTCCTTTTAGTGACCTTTGAGAGCCACACACGTCACTTGATCTTTGCAATTATATAATGTCTATCACCTAGTTTCATGTTTTATTTTGTTTTGCTATCGTTTTTGCCTTTGTTTTTCACTAAATATATCACTTCAAGAACAGATGTATTTTCATGAATGATTCATATATTCCAAGCATTTCTTCTGTTTAGATTTTTGTCAAAGTCTAGGTCGGAGAGGCAAGTGGCCTTTGACCTACTCTCCTAGAGCCTTGTATGCCTCCCTCAGATCCTAGGATCTGAGACTCTAGAACTATCGAATATCATCATATTAGATTTTATTTAGCTTTGCTGTAAGAAATAAGAGTTGGAAGAGGGAACTCATAAAATGTCTTACTTGGAAAAGATGGCCTTTAAATCAATATGTTTAATTTAGAGCCAAACTCAAAAAAAATATTTTTCTTGTAGGCACAAAGTCTTGAATTAAATATTTATTGGTTGGATGGACAGAAACCAAATATTCTAATGCTCATGTACATTCGCAGCAGTTTTAATATCCTGACAGTGAAAGTTTGGGACTTGCTGATTTCCTCCTGCAGAGCTGGGTTTTTATTTCTTCCCTAGAGGCTTGAGACCCAAACATCTTTCTTCTATCACTTGACGGAGCACATCCAGGGGGAAAGACAATGAGCTGACTTCCTGAGAACCTTCTTGAAAAGCCCCAAACAGAATTACTCAGAAGTTAGTTTTTCTGCTATTAGGAACCCTTTTAAGATCCCTGATCTTAAAAAGGAAATTTTAGATGGGAGGTTCCAGTAAAGATGAGTTTAATGATAAAAAGGACAATAAAAACGATCAGACTATAAATCCATTCCTCTTTGAATCTCTCACTTTAAACACCAATCTCTTATTTCCTGAGCAATGTTTACTGTTTCCTACTTGTTGTATTTAGCGTAGTTGGAAATTTAAAAATTTTTACCCCATTAAAAACAAGCAGCTTAGTGGGAAAGTTTTGATAACAAGTTGCTTTAATTCCCTGACACACGTTTGGTTGACTGTGTTTTAAGTACCAGTCTGTCAGTATTTGTGAAAAGGTACTTATAAAACACACCAAACTTCCTGTTGGAACCAAAAAAGACAACTCCTCCCCCTTCCCCTCTATAGAATCATTTGGAATTTAACTCAACAAACTATTGAGCATTTTAGGCCATGGAGCTAGCAATATGATCGAAAAGGTGACCCTTGCCTTTTCAGATTATTCTGCATTCCACAGGGTGAAAAATAAACAAAAAACATTAGTTTGAATGTCCTGAAGGGCAGGACTTTTCCTGTGTTCTCCACCTTTCTCTCTTTGGATCTTACAGCATCAGGAAAAAAGGAGCCCTCCTCATACTCTCCAAACTTGTTTGGTTTGCATTTTCTGTCCTATGCATACGTGCCTGCTGCTTAGAGCTATTGGGCTTTCTTTGCTCAAGGGGAAAAGTGGATTGGAGATAAACCTCAGTCTCTTCTTTTCCTTTGGAAGAAGACATAGTCTTTAAAAACAATCATTTCAAACTACAAAAACAAATTCTAGGCTTCATTTTTTAATGTTGAGACTGATAAAAAGAACTGAAACCTTGTCAAAATCACATTTGGCTGATATTGAGAGTTTGAGGGGAAACACAGTCTTTTCAAGGATTTGGGATCCTATGGGGGAGGGGTGGGTAAGTATACACTCTGCCTTCTGGAAAACTGTACCTGATTTAAAGGAGATAGAGACGACGTGGAATGAAGAGGTGACTGAGAAGACCAGTGGGATGCAGAGAGACCTGAAGCCATATTTCTCAGAAAGGCTGTAGGTATATTCAGAATAACAGAGATAAGGGAGGGAATGAGTAACTAGTGATAATCTTTTCTGGTCAGTTTTTTAAAGACTATTAGATTACATGTTAGCCTCACTTCAGAAAAGAAAAGATTTCTGAATTTAAATTTACTTAAAATATATGGAATAAGTATTAAACAATTATCATTGTCATACTGATGTATAAATGAAGTATTCCAAACCATTATATTACAGACAAAACTTTAATGTTTGTACTTATTTTCTGTCACTTGTTTCTTAATAGGGTAAGAAACAAGTGACAGAATATTTTTTTACTCTGATAAGGGAGTAAAAAAAATCAGCCATTGGGTACAAGCTGAGAACTAAGAAGTCATTGGTTGACACATCCTGTTTATAACAAATGACAGAACATTGTGCATTAAAATTCCAGTGAACCTTAACTTTGAAATTATAAATTATTTCTGACTCTGTTTCTCTTCTCCAACATTCTCTTTGGTAGAGGATGTTCTTTGAATAATCATTATTTATAATGTGAAGCTATATAATAATAGTCACTCTTTTATTTATCATAGTGTCAAAGTTTATAACAGGATCCTATATAATAAAAGCTTCATATGCTAATTGTCTGACTGTTCAGTCGTTCGGCCAGTCACTATGACGCACACTGACCAGCAGGGGAAGACGCTCCGACCGGTAGGTTAGCTTGCTGCTGGGGTTCAGCTTATTGGGACTGGATGAGATGGACCAGACATGCCCTGGAGCCCTTCTGCAGTCCCTCCTCCCAGCCCCGATTGTGCACCCCTGGGGTCCCTCAGCCTCGCATATCAGGACCCCTCGTGGGATGTTGGAGAGCCAGTTTTGGCTTGATCTCCGCAGGCCAGACCGAGGGACCCCACCAGTGCACAAATCTGTGCACCAGACCTCTAGTAATGACATAACAGAAGAGTCTGGCCTTTACTACAAAATGCATGATAGCGTGTGTGTATCTGTGAGTGTCTGTACATGTTTAGGTCTAATTTAGTTTAGCAAATATTTATTGAGGGTCTATTCAAAAGCATTATGCCATATTCTAGAAAATGCAGAGATAAATAAGATATAAACCCTGTTCTCAGTGAAACAAAAACAAACACCTCTTTAAGTGCACCATTGGCACAGGAAACAATAATCACATTACAAAGATCAGTCACAACAATAAGAATTTAAATTTTAAAAAATGCTTTTATAGAAATCTCTTTAATGCACATTCTCCTATGAGGATACATGTGAGTGAGGTAGGCACTTTGTCTGCTGTGTTCACTTTCATTTTCCCAGAATCTAGCACAGTACCTGACATATCTTATACTCATAATTAGTTATAGCACATGCATAAATAAATGAGGGTAATCTATGCTTGTGAGAGAATAATCGGCTGCTGATCATATGTACCAAATTTTTAGTGGATTCAAAGGCTTATGAATACGATAAACAAAACTGTGGAAACTATCATGCAAACTAGAACCCTTGAGATGGATGGTTTGAAGTAGAGTGATTAAAAGGATTTTTCTTTAAATATGTGTAAAGTATAAGGAGGAAGAATTATAATACCTTCCTGTTATGAGAGAGAATAAGAATTGCTAGAGGAGTCATGTGGCTCCCAACCACCAATCCCCTTAGGAAAATAAACTCAATTTGAATATTTTCCAAATTATGTGACGGGGCCACTAATGTAATGTATGACATCATAGAAATATTGAAGGGGATGATAATACAGAAATATACTGGGTTGCAAGTTGAACCTGCCTCATTCTATTCCTTCTGAGTCTAAAGTTCTCATTTATGGGACTACTAAGAGCACTGTAGCTCAAGAATCATTTAAATGTATTTATAACATTTTATTTAAAAAATTTTTATATTGTCAAATAGGAACATGAAAAGTGAAATTGAGTATGGGAGATATTCTATTTAAACTATTTGTTTCTTAGTATATGATAGATTCGTTACATCTGGATCAGCGTGATGTTGTATTAACTAAGAACAATAGAGTGAAGAGTAAGATTTGGTTAGAAGTCAGGACTCACCATTACCTGTGACTCTTAGGCAAGTCACCTAATCTCTCTTGACTCAGGTTTCTCACTCCTAAAATGAGAGCTGTGGACTGGATGATCTCTGAAGTGCCTTCAGGTTTTATAATTTTATAACCCACTTGTAACTTTTAAATTAAATATATTTCTATAGAGCCATATAATTATGTCTTCTTCAGTGGATTTTTCTAGAAATAGTTTGTCTCCTGTACCACAGCTGCAGAGTTAAAATGCAATCTATAGTCATGCTCTCCCAAGAGAGAAAGATATCATTTTTTTATGTAATTGGAAAACTTAGCTTTTTCCTCCTGATTTTTATTTACATCTGTGCAAGCTAAAGGAAAAGCAGTTGTTTCATAATTGAGTGTATCCTGATGACTTTATTTTGATTTATGGAGCCTTTGGGTACAACAGAGAAGAACCATAAATAAATCGTGGCGTTTCTGGCCTGTTCCTTTTTTTGCACTCTTTGTCCATACTGGCCTCAGATGTGCAAAAAATCTGGCCCTGTGCTGCAGGATTGTCCTCCCCTGCCATTACTCAGATGCACACTTTGCCTTTCCAGTCATTATTTCTAAAATGAAAGGCAATTACACCCCTTTTCTTCATTATAATTACTATATCCTAACTAATTTATTCAGCAAATATTGAGTGCCTACCATATGCCAAGCAGTATTTTCTAGGTAGTTGGGATACATTGCTGTACAAAACACAACTGACAAAGTCCTTGCCTTCATGAAACTTACATTCTTGTCGGAGGAGACAGACAACATATTAAGGAATATATAATAAGTATTTGTTGACAGATTGGATTGGGGGTGTAAGAGACAAAGCGGAGCCAGGGATGACTCCAAGATATATGGCCTCGGCAACTGGAAAGATAGAGTTGCCATCAACTGTGATAGGAAAGTTCTGAGAGGAGAGCTTTGGTGGACATACGGGAGGTGGGGAGAAGGGAATGGAACTAGAGTTGGTTTGGGACATAATTAATTTCATGTGTCTAGTGGCTCTCCGATGGAGGTGTCAAGTAGGTAGCTGGTTCCATGAGTCAATACTGGCATAAATTTGTGTTTAGTACAGATGCTAATTAAAGCATTGTTACTAGATGTATCTCCAGGAGAATGAGTGAGTTAGGAAAAAGAAAACCCCAAAGACTAAGCACTGGGCACTCCACAGACAGGTCAGGGAGAAGAAAAGGAAACAGCAAAGAAGTTAAAGAAGGAACAGCCAAGGAAGAAGAAAAATTTAATGGCTCTGGTGTCCTGCAAATCAAGTAAAAAATGGTCATGCCCTAGCCAATTTGGCTCAGTAGCTAGAGCATCAGTTTGGAGACCAAAGGGTCCAGGTTTGATTCTGGTCAAGGGCTCGTACCTTGGTTGCAGGCTCCTCCCTGGCCCAGGTCCTGGTCAGGGCTTGTGCAGGAGGCAACCAATTGATATGTTTTCCCCACGTCCATGTTTCTGTCTTTCCCTCTCTCTTCCACTCTCCTAAAAATCAATAGAAAATTATCTTCGGGGAAGAGAGGGCATGTATGGGGGAGGGAAGGGGTGGTGGGGGCCAATGGTATATGTACAAAGACAATAATTTAATTAAAAAATTAAAAGAGAGAAAGAAAGAAAAATACCTTTGGGTAAGGATTAACCAAAAAATTTTTAAAAAGAAAAATATGGTCATATTGTTCCAATGCTGCTGACAGAGCAAAAAAGTGAGGGCTGAAAATTGAGTGTTAGATTTATCCACATAGATGAATAATATATGTAGTCAGGGGGAGGGATTCTGTAGAATTCATATTTTACATGCTCAGGAATTACTGAATTGTTTAATTTAGCTTTCAAGGAGCCACTTATCATGTTACTGATATGAAGAATGGGCCCTTGTTTCCTTGAACCGTGTATGATTGTACTCTCCAAAGGTGTTGCCAGAAAAAATCTGGAGCAAAGCCTGTGTTAGTTGTATCCACCTGCTAGCCGTAGAGGAACAATGGTAACAATCAAGTTTGAATCAAAGTAGAATAAGTTTGATATTCTTCAAGTCATGGGTTAATAGAGTAGAATTTGTTCTGTGTCATTAGTTCAGGAAAATATAATACTAAAATTTTCCTGAGAGGAATGAAGATAGTTTTAGGAAGAGCCAAATAGATGAGAACAATAAGAAACTCTGGGTTTGCAACTACTTTACCAATATTCTTTAACAAAGGATTGTATGACATGATAAATTTGAGAGGGGACGATTTTTGGCTAATAAAGCCATTAAAATGATTTTTGATAATAAATGTTTTTAATAAAAGAAGTGCACATTGATTTCTGCAATAAGACACAGAGCAGAAAAATTTAAAACTTTATATGTTTTAATTAAAAAATACCAGAATCTCTTGATTGAACTTGAAATGCTATATTTCCAAAGACATTACTTACTTAGACAAACTAAAATCTTACATAACAAGTTGGAGACATATATATATATATATATAATTTGCATTTCTAAAACAAAAAAAAATTAGTAAAAATAAAATTATGCTGATTGAGCTTCTGGGGGGGGAAAGCTATTTAAACCCAGCAGTTTATTCAGAAATGACTGCTACAGATTAAGATGTTAGTTCTTGAAATGGTACAAATCACATGAAAACTATAACAATAATGAAAGAAAACTATAACTATAATGTATGACTTTCAGAGGTGCTGACATTTGTGTAAGAAGAATACTAAACATTTTTCAGTTAAGAAAGCAAAAGGTCTGTCATCCTCTTTTCAGTTTTTTATTTTTTTATTGATTTTTTATTTCAAACCCCCCCTTTTTTTTGCATTAAAACTTATTCCAAAGATTACTGCTGTTGTGCTAGATACTGACTTTGAGTTTTATGATATGTTAAAACAATAAAATCTGTATGTACATTATACATCTGTGTGTATATTATACATCTAACTGCATTTATATGTAGTGTATATATATATATATACATACATATATATATGAGCATGTACATACAAGGTGCCCATAAACACACACACACACACACACAAAAGAGGTTACATACATTAAGAGTTGAGTTGATAACACTAAAAGTATGTCATTTTGACCATCTGTTTCTCTAACAAATCTTATAGTCTACCTTAACTAGGTTGTGCCAGTATTTGGAAGCTATAGATAACACTTAAGTTTCTTAGATTCTTAGAATATTTTCCATATTAAGAGAATGATGCCTGTGAAGACAATTCAGCCAAAACCTTGAGGCACCTCAACTATAATGAGTACCCAGGATTTTTTAAGGAGAGTGATAAAGGAACATGAGCCTCTATCTTAGTGGTTCTCTAACCCTAGTAGCCTAAACCTTTTTAGGGGGTCCACAAGGTCATAATTATTATTTTTAAAACTCATCTAAGGATATATTTATTTTTAGAGAGGAAGGGAGAGAAAGAAAGATTGATGTGAGAAAGAAAGATTGATGTGAGAAAGAAACATCGATCAGTTCTTTCCCCTCAACCTAAGTATGTGCCCTGATTGGGAATCAAACTCACAACTTTTTTTGGTATATGGGATGATGCTCTAACCAACTAAACCACCCTGGAAGGGCCATAATTATTTTTTAATGCTAAGATGCCTTTTGCCTTTTTCACCTGTGGTACAAAAGCAATGGTGGGTGAGGTATCTTAGGATGAATCAAAATAGAGGCACCAGACTGTACTATAGAGATTATATTCTTCATTTGCACACACTACTTAAAAAAATTGCCAGTTTTATGTAATGTCCTCATTAAAGCAGTAAACTTATTATTTTAATATCTCTCAAGCCTTGGCTGCATATTGTATTAATACACTGTGGTGAAGGAGAAGAACATATAAAATACTTCTGCTACCTTTTAAAGTACAATGGGTGTCTCAAGAGAAAGTCCTTATTTTAGTTGAAAGTTGAATTAGCTTCTTTATCATATTATACCATTTTTACTTGAATAAAACAAATGATCATTCAGACTTCAGTATGTGGAAGACATTTTTTCAAAATGAACAAAGTGACACTTCAAAAAGAACAACTGATATATTGGTTGTATTTGCTGCCAAAAATGAAATTCAGACTTTCAAGTGATTACAATTTTGGAAATCTTGTACTCACCACCATAAGTTTGACAGCTTTGCATTACTTAAAAGTGTTTCTGATGAAAGTAATGGTGATATTAATGAATGTGATTTTTTTTTAATCCTCATCCAATGATATTTTTTCTATTGATTTTTTTTCTAAGAGAGTGGAGTCGAGGCAGTAAGGGAAAAGAAAGAGAAAAACATCTATGTGAGAGAGAAACATCGATTGGTTGTCTCCTGACCAGGAACAGGGATCATACCTACAACTAGGATACGTTCCCTTAACCAGGAATCAAACCTGCAAACCCTTTGGTCCATGGGCCGATATTCTAACTATTGATCAAAACCTGCCAGGGCATGAATGTGATTTTTTAATATAATTTGTCAACACTTGGAAGAGCTACATAACTCAGTGATCTAATATTTTCCAGTTGATCAATGCATATTGTTATAAAACCATGCGTAGGTAAAAGATCTATTCAAAGTACAAGATAGATGAATCAATTTTAATATCAGGAGCTTGAAAAGTAGATAATTTTCAGATTCCATATTGCAGCTAATCAAATCAGTTTAATATATTATAAAAAATGAATATCCACAATTATATGAAAAGGCTATGAAGGTACTTCTCCGTTCTCCAAACACGTATCTGATTCATAAATTTTAATCAAGACAACATATTTCAACAGATTGAATGCAGAAGCAGATACTAGATCTTCTAGTAAGCCAGTTGTTAGATATTTGCAAAAATGTAAAGCAATCCCATTCTTATTTTTTGCTTTATAGGATATAATTATTTTATAATATATTTTATGTTAACATGAAATGGGTTTTATTATTTTTAAATGAGTTAACATATTTTTTTAATTTCTTGGTTTTAACTTCTAATATGGCAAATGTTGATAAGTACAGCCCATATTTTAGAAAATGCTCTTTGAGCATCCTGTCTATTTTAGAATGTGAAGGAATCCTGAGATCAAAAAGTTTCTGTGTTTTTTTTTGTTTTGTTTTTGTTATTTCTCACCCAATGATATTTTTTCCACTGATTTTTTGAAAGAGTGGAAGGGAGGAGTGGAGGGGGAAAGTGAGAGAAACATTGATTGATTGCCTCCCGCAAAAGTCCCAACCAGGCTGGGAATCGAACCTGGAACCCAGGTGCATGCCCTGATCCAGGAATTGAACTCAGGACCCTTGGTGTCCTTTAAATAGATGCATTTTATTCCTGAAATTGCTCCCCACTTCAAAGAACAAACCCAAATCCTTCCAAGATGGTCAGGAACCTATCATGAAGGACACAACAACTGAATCTATCAAAGAAGGTAGACTACAGCACAGGTACTGAACCTGTCACTGCAGCAGAGTAGGGCCACCCCAGATCTGATTTGGACAAGCATTGCTCCGTGAACAAGGATCCAAATTCACTCATTTGTTTACTCAACAGACGGTATTCAGGGCCTCTTGTTCGTCAGATGTTGCAGTGAGTGATGGGGTTGTGAAGTGGAAGACAATAGCTTCTCAAGCAAGCTTGGAAATAAAGATGAGTTAGTGCCTGTCTGTGATTACTGCTGGAGCAACCATGTCTTGAAAACATTTGGGGCAGTGAGATGGCAATGATTCATTGAGAAAAGAGGTCTTGAAGTGTCAGAAAAATGAAACTTTGAGCTATTATGGAATTTTAATGGCCTAAGCATATACATTTATTTAGCTTGTCTGGCTTTCCAACAACATGTTTTTGAGAATGCATGTGCATAACATAGGTTCTATCTTCAAATAGTTTGCAGCCTAGGTTTAGTAACAAAATGGAGTTAAGAAAGTTGTGTTTTGGTAAAATAAGGAAGTCATATCAAATGCTGCACAGAAGCCAAATAGATAGGTCAGGGGTGAGAGCTGCTGGATTTTCAACACTGTATTAAAAAACAAATTCAAAAGGAAGACATGTTACTGCTTAAGAAAAGGTCAGATAAAGCAGCCAGACAGAATGGATAACATTGTGATGGTTTCCAAAGATAACCACCTGTAAATTCAAAGAACAGCGGCTTTTCTTTGAGCTGTTTATTGTACAGCCTTTAATTCGGCATTAGGGAAGAGAGATCCGGGAAACAAAGAAGGCTTGGGAGAATAAGCACTAAATGTAGCCTTTCCCCTGCTTTTAATTAGACTCTTTAACAACCAGGTAAGATGTAGTAGTGAGCTAGATTATTGGATCCAACGATGGCGAAAGGGTGAGCAATTTCCTTTTTAGTCCTCCTTGGCCATTCATTCTCATTGCCATAAGATAAGGAAAGAATATTCCTTCTCATAGTAGCAGAATGAGTAGCCTCAAGTCCTGGATCTTAATAAAAGCAGTGGGCCTGAGCGCTGAGAAAAGGGAATACAGACTGAGAAAAGGGAATACAGATTGAGAAAAGGATGCAGCTGATTTCCCTTGTCCCAGAGTGGCCAAGGCCCTTCTATTCATTTATCTTCTGTCATTTAGATAGAGATAAGTGTTTTCAGGATCAACTGATTGCTCAGAAGAGATAAATGATAAATTTGAGTCACAGTAAAATATAAAGAAATAGAAAAAAAATCAAGTCAAAGAACAAGGACCAAAAAAAAAGGGGGGGGGGAGGTTTTGAACAAAATGAAGGTCACCCCAGTTCCCCACCCCCCACCCCAAACATCACTGTCAATGAAAATCTTCCCTCTTACAAGGACCATGTGGCAAAATTGTTTGCCTTCCCCAAGGAGCAAGCAAAATTCTTCACATACATATAGGGTGCGGTAGAGAATGAACACAAACCAATGCTGAGATGATACTTACAAAATAGTTTAAAACAACAACCCAAAATAGTAAGATTAATAGCAAAAATATCTCTAAGGTTAGGCTCTGCTTCCCCTGGTGCCCTTTTGTTCTGTTTAAGAGAGAATCCAGGAAATAATGGATTCTGAGACTGCTCTGGCCATGGACCGGCTGGTCCATGTGGAGCCAAAGGGAACCAGCTAATTGGACAGGAGTGAGTGAAGGTACTTGTCTCTTTCCTGTGTGGCCCCTTACTTTAGTTAGTGACTTATGAAAACACCCATGTGCTGCGATCACTACTATTGTAACTCCGGTCACTGTTTCTGGAGGGTTGAAGCAGCATATCGAAGGTGGTTAACAATGGAGTATGTTGTGCATGGAGATCAATGCATTCACCAGTACTCTCTTCTTTCTCAGAAACATGATTCCTGTGACAGAGTTCCGGCAGTTCTCTGAGCAGCAGCCTGCCTTCCGAGTGCTGAAGCCGTGGTGGGATGTGTTCACCGATTACCTCTCCGTGGCCATGCTGATGATTGGGGTGTTCGGATGTACTTTACAGGTAGGTGCCCAGACTCATGTCAGATGGAGCCACATCAAGATGGTCATTGAAACCTTACAAGAGCTGGTTGTGTGATTTTAACCAAGTAAATGTGAGTTGCTCTTCAATCCTTATAAAAGATGTTCATAATCATGGCAGGGAGCCTGAATCCCTGATTTACTGGACTTTCCTAATAAGGTAAATATGCTACTAGTAAGGTTTCTCTGGGCCCAAACAGAAGTAAGGGGAGTATTTGATGACACTAACATTAAAGGAAGTCCCTTATCTTTAAATTTGGCTTTATAGTAAAATACAGCATGTATAGTCACAGCACCATTTATATTGCCAAAATGAAACGCTTTTCTTCACCTCTTCCACTAACTCCTGATAATATTTTCTGGAAGAACATTTTGATGGGATATTACCAATTTTACCCATTGTTTATGTTTTAAATAAAGATAGCCCAATCAAAATTTATTTTATATAGATGCTATGTATTCATATATTGAACCCAGGTAGTTTTTATATACCTACTATGTGCCAGGAAATACCTACTGTGAGGAAATATCTATGCATATAAAAGGCTAACATGCAGTGTTTCTGTGGGAGTTCAACTGGGACACCAGTTCTATTGCTCACTATGACGTGCGCTGACCACCAGGGGCTGGCATAGAATGAAGGAAGGCCCCTGACAGCAGCCGGAAAGCTCCGATTGGCCCTGATTGCCAGCCAAGCCTAGGTACCTTACCTGTGCACAAATTTTGTGCACTGGGCCTCTAGTATGTAACATACACACACACACACACACACACACACACACACACACAAAGAGGGAGGGAGGGAGGGAGGGAGAGAGGGAGAGAGAGTGTTTATTTGGGGGGTTAAACTGAATAAATAAACCGGCAATCAGAAAAGGTTGTGTTATACTACAATAGATGTATCCATAAGCAATAAGAAGTGCAGAGGAGAAGTGCTTGGCTTGGGATCAAGAGAAAGGGGGATGGTTGTATTAAAATTTGGAGAACCAGCTGAAGTTAGGGAGAGGGAGATGAAGGTGGGACAGGGTGCCAGGAAGAGGAAGGGAAGTTCTAAGTCATGGATGTGAAGAAGAACGGAACATCTTGGGGAAATTCAGTGGGTGTCATCAGTGTGAGAATTGAAGCCATGCCCACGAATAGAATCACCCAAGGGAAACTGGCAAGTGAGATGTTAGGAATAACATTAAAAGGGTGCATCTGAAGAAGACTAAGAGGGAGCAGCTGTAAGAAGGGGTGGAAACAAAAGGAGGGACTCAGAAGTCAAAGGCAGGTGTGGTTAATGATGGCAGACAATACAACTAGCTCATGGACTATGGAGAGAAAAGTAGCAACTAGGCCATTAGAAATCTTAGTTTGAATGGGTGGGTGGAAGTTAAAGGCTGTGGGCTAGGTACTTCAGAATCCCTTCACCGTTTTCACCCAGAAATACAACTTGGTAGTTACAGAATAGTCACGGGGAAGTAGATTACAGCATAGGAAATATTGTCAATAATATTGTAATAACCATGTACAGTGCCAGTTGAGTACTTGAAATATCAGGAGGAACACTTTGTCAGTTGCCTAATCCCTCTGCTGTACACCTGAAACCAGTACAAAATAATATTGAATGTAAACTGTAATTGAAAGAAAAAAAAAGGCTGTGGGGTAGATGTGACTTTCAGGTAAAACAGCTGAGAGGAAGAGGAGCTTGAAAGAGAGAAAAATAAGTATAAGTGGTGCTTTTATTTAAAAAATAAGCGCCTTTTTAAAGCTGATTTTAACTCTAGTTAACACATAGTGCTTCCTTTGTGTCAGGCATTATTCTGAACATGCTACATATATTTTAACTCATCCATCCATCATGGCAATCCTAAGACGTTGTTATCCCCTTTTAGAAATGAGACAGCTAAGGACAGAGAGTTTTGGGCATCCTCCCAAGGTGGGTGGCAAAGCTCTTATTCAAACCCAAACAGTTTGGGCCCAAATTCCCTGTTCTTAATCCCTAACACTATGCTACCTTTTACTTGTTAGCTGAAAAAATTTGTTCTTTCTCCAAAAAAAAAAAAAAAAAAAAAAAGAGCAATGAAAACCTAGATTTGAAAGAGAGGAAAGACATAAATTCATCTCTAAATAAAACAAATAGTTGCTGAAGAACCTACTGTGTGCCAGGCACTGTTCTAGGAGCCAAGAATTATCAATACAGGTGGGGGGGGGGGAGAATTAATGTCCCAACCTTAGGGAGCTTACATTCTATGGGGGAGTGGGGGGACAGAAGAAAAATCAATTAGTAGATTACATATGTTAGAAGGTAATAAGGGCAATGGACATACATTGACTGTAGGAGGTCCCAGCAGTAGAGATTCTCAAATAGGCTGGCCTGCAGGGGACTTAGACCAAGGAATTGCAGGAGGTGCAGGCGCAGGTCTGGTAGATATCCGGGGAGGAGCCTTCCAGGCAGAGCGAACAGCAAGAGCAAGGAACACATAGGCAGAGGGCTCACACAGGACCCTTCCGCAAGAGAATTTGACATTTACTTTCTCAACTTTCTAACTCTGTGTCTCTGGAGACCTGAGAAAGGTAGAATGTTAGTGTTACTAGGCAACATTGTTTATGATGTAAGTGACTGCTGATTGGTCAATGGCATCTGGGCTGATAGAAAGCCATAGCATAGCCGAGACCGGTTTGGCTCAATGGATAGAGCGTCAGCTTGGGGACTGAAGGGACCTGGGTTCGATTCCGGTCAAGGGCATGTACCTTGGTTGCGGGCATATCCCCAGTAGGGGGTGTGCAAGAGGCAGCTGATCGATGACTCTCTCTCATCGATGTTTCTGGCTTTCTATCTCTCTCCCTTCCTCTCTGTACAAAATCAATAAAATATATTTAAAAAAAAAAAAAAGAAAGAAAGAAAGCCATAGCATAGAACTTACGTGATTGCAGTGACACCAGTAACTAGGCATGTCCTTTGACACCTGGGAGAGGTATATATTGAGTTATGAGAGAGATGAGAACCTTTGGAACATAAAGCTTTTAAGCGAGGATCAGTCCAGACTCTTCCTACAGTGGTTCTCTTTTCTTTGCACCTCGGATGATCTGGGAAGGAGAGGCTCGGAGAGAGCCTAGCTCCTGGGCAGCAGGATGGACCATTGTACAGACAGTGAGGAGATCCCCCAAATGGGAAAGCCTGACGTCACCTTGCCGGCAAGTTGTGAGTCCATCCTTTCTAAGTGATTCTGGTGCTGAGGGAGGTTTGTGATTGTCTTGTAAGTCTGGATGTGGAGATGAACCTGAAAGACCCCAGGTGGTGTTATAGGCCTGAAGCAGGGGCATCCCTGACGTTTGAGGGCAAAGCCAGGAGGCCAGTGTGCTAGGGAAGAGTGCGTGAGTGGAGGAGCAGAAGAATGAAGTCCGGAGAAGCCTTGGAGTCTTGGTAAAGTTTTTGGCTTTGCCCTGAGTGAGGTGGGACATGTTTAGAGGATTCTGAGCAGAGGGTATGTGAGTATGTGACTTAGGTTTGAACAAGATCCCTCTCAGTGCTGAGAGTACAGTGCGGGAAGAGGACAGAAGCAGGGGATTATTTAGAAGGCCACCACAGTAAACCAGGCAAGACATGAAGCAAATGGCTTGGACCAGGATTAAAGTAGTGGATCTGGACATATTTTAAAGGAAAGTCACTAGGATTTGTTGAAAGATGGAATGTGAGGTATCAGAGAAAAAGAGAAATAAAAAATGACTCTTAACAGCGGTTAGGTCTTGAGCAACTGGAAAAAGTTCTAAGCATGTTAAGTTGGAGATAATGTGTTAGCTCCCCAAGTAGAAATGTTAAATAGGCAGTTGGATACAAGACTCAGGAGATCAGGGAAGTGAAGAGCGATTATCTCAGGAGGAAGGAGGTGATGGAACCAGGTGGGAGGATCATCCTTGACTTGTTCGAGGGAGCATCTTCCACCAACATGGGGATGGTGGGTATAGGTGCATTTTATTGGGGCAGAGGGAGGAGAGAGGCAGAGAGAGATGGACGTATATGCCTCACGGCTTCTGTGGAGTAGAAAGTGGCACATGTGCTGAGAGGTTGAGGGTAAGGAAGACAGGACATGGCAACAATGAAGGGAGTAGAGTAGGATCCTCAAGGAAAGGGGCAAATATTTGGAATGGCCAGTTCGGGAAACAGAGGGAGGTGACACAGCAGCAGGAAGACTGCACATTGCCCTTCCTTTGTCACTGTGCCCAGCACCCAGCACTGCCATAAGCACGAGGTTCACTTCTCTGTGTACATAGTCCACGGCAGGAGGAAATGCAGAGAAGAGAAACCTCACAGGAAATCTTTTAAGAGCTAGAAGAGAACTTGGGGGAAATGAGCACAAACAGAGGGGAGCATGTATCTATGAAAATATCTGTAATGAACTTCGTTTGGGAGATGTGACTGCAGAAGGGGATTTGAGCACAATTTCAGCATCTTTCCTGGATCTACGTACAGGCTGCGTACAGGAAATGTAGCCTGAGATGCCAGGGTTCAAAAAAGAGAGTGAGATGCCCCAAAGGAATGTTGCATCAGAATATGAACACTACCAGGCTCAGCAAATTCATGGAGTGGACCATTTATTCAACATATCTCTGGGCACCAGTGATACAGCAAGCATTGTGTGGGGGCTGTAGACACTGACAGAGAAATACCGTATAGCCCCTGCCATGAGGTTACTAATAGTCTAAAGAGCGTAGACATACATAAGCAATGTAATTCAGTGTATGAGCACCTTTAGAACTTTAAATGATGCTATCATCTCAGCTACTGGGAGTTAGAGACTTGAAGAAGTAAAAATAGAGCTTAGTCTCAAAGAATGAGTATACAAAATTAATTATATATATTTTACAAATCATATTTCTTTTTTTAAAAAATATTTTTTATTAAATTATTATCTGTGTACATATTTTAACATTGCCCCCCCCATACATACCCTCCCTCCCCAGAGTTTTGTGTCCATTGGTTGTACTTATATTCATGTATATAAGTCCTTCGGTTGATCTCTTATCTTCCCCAGATCTCCCTACCCTCCCCGCTATAATTTGACAGTCTGCTTATTGTCTTTATATCTGTCTTTTGGATCATCAGTTTATAATGTTCTTTAATATCCATAAATGAGTGAGGTCATGTGGTGTTTCTCTTTCATTGACTGGCTTATTTCACTCAGCATGATGTTCTCTAATTCTATCCAGGTTGCTGCAAATGATGAGAATTCCTTCTTTTTTATGGCAGCATAGTATTCCATTGTGCAGATGTACCAAAGTTTTTTGATCCAATCCTCTGCTGACAGGCACCTAGGCTGTTTCCAAATCCTGGCTATTGTAGATTGTGCTGCTATGAACATAGGGGTGCATATATCCTTTCTGATTGGTGTTTCTAGTTTCTTGGGATATATTCCTAGGAGTGGGATTACTGGGTCAAATGGGAGTTCCATTTTCAGTTTTTTGAGGAAACTCCATACTGACTTCCACAGTGGTTGCACCAGTCTGCATTCCTACCAGCAGTGCATGAGGGTTCCTTTTTCTCCGCAACCTCGCCGACACTTGTCATTTGTTGATTTGTTGATGTTGGCCATTCTGACAGGTGTGAGATGGTACCGCATTGTTGTTTTGATTTGCATCTCTAAGATAATTAGTGACTTTGAGCATGTTTTCATGTGCCTCCTGGTTTTCCTTCTGTCTTCTTTTGAAAATATTCTATTTAGGTCCATTGCCTATTTTTTAATTGGATTGTTCATTTTCCTTTTACTTAGTTGTATAAGCTGTCTATAGATGTTGGAAATTAAACCTTTATCAGTGATAACATTTGCAAATATGTTCTCCCAAACAGTGGGCTTTCTGGTTGTTTTGTGGATGGTTTCTTTTGCTGTAAAAAAGCTTTTTATTTTGATGTAGTCCCATTTGTTTATTTTCTCTTTAGCTTCCATTGCCCTAGGGGCAGTATCAGTGAAGAAGTTCTTTTGGCATATGTCTGAGATTTTGCTGCCTGTGGATGCCTCTAGTATTTTTATGGTTTCCCTTCTTATGTTTAAGTCCTGTATCCATTTTGAGTTTATTATTTTTAAATATTTTTATTGATTTCAGAGAGGAAGAGGGAGAGATAGAAGCATCGATGATGAGAGATAATCACTGATTGACTTTCTCCTGCACACCGCACATTGAGGATTGAGCCCACAGCCAGGGCATGAACCCTGACCAGAAATTGAACCGTGACCTCCTGGTTCATAGGTTGACACTCCACCACTGAGCCACGCTGGCCGGACTTAAATATATATTTTAGAAAGAGGAATGGAAGGAAAAAGTCCATTTAATCATGTCTCAAAGCCCTGTAGTGTGATCATGTCACAAAGCCCTCCTTAATTGGCACAGATGGCATTTAAGAGGCATGTCCTCACACATCCTGTCCTATCCAGAGTGCTGATAGCACTTGCATTGAGTGACATTGGTAAAGAACCTGTGCTAGAACCTGTGTGTGCTTTAGTTCTCAGAATGAACCTGTGGAAGTAGAAGAAAGTTCTGAAGCATAAAAGGTTCTATAACTTGCCCCAGAGCCAACAGGGAAGCAGCAAGGGTTCAGATCTCAGGATTTTGTAGCACATATGTCTTTCACCCCTGTGTGCACTACTATGGAATATTATGGAACTACTACAGTTGTAATGATTGTGTGGCCAACTGTGGGCTTGTAAAACAGGATTTTAAATATAAAAACAAATGCAAATGACTAAAATGGAAAATAGAAAGTTATAAAAAGTGAATTTTCTGTTTGATAGTCTAGATTTTTTAAAAAAGATTATTCACTTCAAACTATATAAATATATATTTTTAAAGGAAATATGTTGCAAATTACTAAAGGAAGTAAAACCACCAGTATCCATTTAACAAATCAATGTTCCCTTGGAAAATTTAAGTTCTTATTTTAGCCCTACTGTGATAATTGACTTATGACTGATAACTTCATAAATAAAGGTTCTCTGTGATGCTCAAATTCTTTTCCTGTTTACAAGGTGATAAATACAATCTATTTATATAAAAGCCTAAGTGACCATTACGACCAGTTGACCGCTCAACCAGTTGCTATGATGCACACTGACCACCAGAGGGCAGACGCTCAGTGCATCTGGTGGTCAGTGTGCTCCCACAGCAGGAGCACCGCTCAGCCAGAAGGCAATGGGAGGTGTAATGGGGCCAGGTTCACGGGAGCAGCTAGGCTTGGGCTCCTCCCTGGCAGCCTGTCTCTTTGGGCACTGCTACATCCCTTGGGGATCGAGCCAAAACTGGCAGTCCAACATCCCCTGAGGGTTCCTGGATTACGAGAGGGTACAGGCCAGGCTGGGGGACACCACTGTGCAGTGGGCCTCTAGTGGTTAATATATGCTTTCATGACTTGATTTTCCCTTCATAAAATAAAAATGCAATCATTGTTTCTGATCTTATTTATAAAACAATTCTTAGGGTTTGAAAAGAAGACAAATCAAATGTAAGGTAGGGTAAGAAGAGCATAGGTTGGTGATAAAATAGTAATCCGATAACTTTTTGATTGTTTTCTAAAGTTATCACCAACTGATGGATTGTGAGGACCACTGGTGGTGTGTGAGGTCCGAAAGGCTGGCGACCACTATTCTAAATGACTTCTTCCAATGGCAATAATAGTTGATTCTCTCTGTCTACTCCTAAAAGATTATGTTCATAAAGATTTAACTCTACTCAGCTTTGAAAATGCTGGGGGAAAGAGGAAGTTATTATTTGCCAATAGAGTGTTGATTTTTTTCTTGCGCTGATGTAAAAGAATTAGAATCCACACTCTTGTCTCACTCATCTGACAAGTATTTGTTCATTTCTGAGCAAGTAGCTGTTTTCAAGGCTGCCATGGAATAAGAGCAGATTCTATAAAGAGCACTGCTTAAATTACATCTGCCCACATGAGAAACAAATATAAACTCATTGTAAAGCAGGAGAGTGCGTGTAGTATCCCATTCCCGTACAGTCATACACCCTCAAGGACCAATCGTGTAAACACCCAACTCTGTGCTATAAACAACACTATTCAAAAACTCAACACACTTAATAAAATAGACCAGTCCTCAAAGGTCAACATGTTGCCTCCTGGAAAAATAAGATTGCTTTAGATCTCTGCTTAGTGACTCAGGTTATCTCATTAATACCAAATCCAAAACAGCCCACAGACAGGCCATTACCAAATATAGAGTTAGCAGTTAGAAACCAGAAACAGGAACTGGAAGATACAAGCCCCCTGGAAGCCCTAGGGGACTGCTCAGTGACTATTACACAGGAAAGACATTTCCTGCTTTCTGAATTGTGTGTGTGTCTGTGTGTGTGTGTGTGTGTGTGTGTGTGTGTGTGTTGAAGGGAGGTAGAGAGAATGATTTCAATGGCTTGAAACCACCTAAAAAAGTCCCTGCAGACTTAACCCAGTCACCAGGAGCAACTGGCTAAAGTTAACTTCTGCTTCTCTGACTTAGAGCCAATAGCGCCAACTCCATGGCATTGGCCTTCAGGAGAAAATGCTTACAAACAGTTCACTGGAAAGTATAGTTGGTAAATAAGAGAGACGCCAGAGTGATTTCAGAGGAGTTCACTTTGATAATGTGCCCTGAATTTTTGCTTCTGTCTCCCTCCCCGTTCTCTATCCCATACTGTCTGGATTTCTAGCAGATATTTCTCTTTTGCCCAAGCTCAATTTAGAGATCGAAGCTCAGAAATTCTTACTTAGATTCGCCTATTGTTAAAGGTAAAATTCGGAATATGGATAAAATCGCTGATAGCACTAATGGGTAACCTTACAATGAAGACCACCTCTATTTTAGACTATCTGCGTACCCACCATGTCACCCACCATTCTCCTTGGGTCTTTGAAGAATATGAACAAAAGTCATTTGTTGGTAAAAGTAATTTTAAAGAACAGCCTCGCTCACATCTGTAGGGATAGTGGTGGATATTTTAAGAGAAAAACAGTCTCAAAATCCCTGTTACATCTAGAAACAAAAATATGCCTTAGTTAGGAAGTCTTTGGAGGTTTATTCAAACTGACACTTTTCATCTTCCCCGGAACTTTACCTCTTGTCATCTATCACCGTGACAATTTAATGTGCAGTGCATGCCTGGCCGCAAGGATAATATACGAGTGCCTTCCACCTCACCCTCTTGGGTTTAACACAGGGCATGAATCTAAATGCCTTTCTTAGATCAGCTGATGCCACCCAATGCCAGTCAGTGGATGAGGAGCATTTCCTTTGATCTCACTGATATGGATGGTACTGATCATATTGCCTATTGATGAATAATACATCTTTGCCCTCAACAAATGACTGACAGAGTCCTGGGTTTTTCCTGTAAGAAGCAAGTGAGATTTACCATATATTTACTCTCTGTTGTTGATCCGTGGGTGTAAATCACCGAAACCTGTGTTTAAAGGTCTCTGTTAAGTGGGTTTGCTGTGATATGGACGAGATGATCTTGTATTTCAAATCTGGGCTCTGGACTTGGTGGTGCTCCCCAACCGCCTAACCTTATCAGGCAAACAGATCCACTCTTCCTCCTCTGCCCTCACGCAGTTCCTCTCACAGTCCTCTCTTTCTCTTTTCACTGAGAACATCTGGCTCCTCTCAGCCACCATACAAAGGGCCCTGTGGTAAGGACTCGGCCAATATCAGGACAACATTTTTATTGCAAAGCAGAGAAGTTTCTAGGTTATGTCTTGAGTCTTCTCTTTAACATAAAGAGTGCTGTTCCTTCTTCCCCTACACTACTGCTTTCCTTTATAAACGCCTGCATTTTTCTGTTTATTTTGTAATGCCTACTGTTTGGAATACCTAGTTTTTTATATAACAAAAACAAAATTAATTCAGTGTTTTTGTTTTGTATCCACTTTTCAAAATATGAAATAAAATACTCCCAATGAGAAAAATACATAACAACTAAGAGATATGTAACAAAAAATAAGATACCATTCAAAATAGCAATAAAAACTATTAAGTATCTAGATATTAAGCTAACCAAGAATACATAAGAACTCCATAGAAAACTTTTAAAATATCTAATAAGTGACATACAAAACAATTTGGATAAGTGGAAAGATATTTTATATCCTTGGTTGGCACAGACTTCATATTATAAAGATGTTCAATCCCCATAAATTATATTATGAATTAAAAGCAATGTTTACTAAATTCAGATTTTATTTTTTGAGTAATCTTATAATCATATCAAAATTTATCTGAAGAGTGCTCACTTGTGGTGGTAGGGAATGGCATAAGGAGTTGGATGAAATGAAAGGGGAGGAGACAAGAAAGGAGGGAAGGGGAGGAAAAAAGGAGAGGGAGAAAGGAACTGATATTATACTATACATTGAGTAACATGGATAATTCAACCCTCCATCCCTGAGCTCTCCTGTCTCTACCACACACACACACACACACACACACACACACACACACACACCACCCTGACTATATAAACTAATTTCTTCAAGTTTTGTTTACAGACTCTGAGTCAGATGTTCCATCTAAATCCTATTCATTTCTTCAACTATAAACTTCTAAATTTCTACTTTTGTGTTTCATAAGAGAGAAACTTAACTCTAAATTTCATAATTGTGGAAAATCATTAGCTTTAAGGTATCTCATCCTTTTGTTTCAAAAACCAAAATTTGTTGGCAAATTACCTCTAATTGATATAAACTCCATAAGACCAAGCTTTTATCAATAGGATTTACTCCTGTATCCCTAGAAACAAGAACAATATCAGGCACATATAGGAGCTCACCAGAATTTGTTCTGTGGGATAAAGTGAGAGGGAAGTGTAGATGAGACATTTTTGCCATGTGCTAATGTACAGTAACCATCTAATGGCCTTAGAAGGGGGCTGATACCTTTGAATTACTGTGTGCATTTTTGAGTATTTTACACCATAACCAAAGTCATTGTGAGCAGTAGAAAAGAGACCAAAGACCCTTATATGAGGCCTGGGTGAAGGTATTCTTAGCCTAAAGTTGAGAACATGAGAACAGACAACAGGTATCTAAAGGGCTGTTACTGGAGATGCCCTTTCAGAGACCGAAGACCCTGATGAAGGGGAGGCTGCAAGGAGAATTCATGTGTCATGAGAACCATATTTATTTGTTCTTTACATGTAATAAACTAGAGGCCCAGTGCACAAAATTCATGCACAGGGAGGGGGGGGGGGTCCCTCAGCCGAGCCTGCACCCTCTTCAGTCTTGAGGGATGTTTGACCATGCATTTAGGCCCCATCCTGGTGGGCAGTTGGACATCCCTCTCACAATCCAGGACTGCTGGCTCCCAGCCCCTTACCTGCCTCTGCCTGATTGCCCCTAATTGCTTCTGCCTGCTAGCCTGATCACCTCCAAACCACTCCCCTGCCAATTTGATCGATGCCTAACTGCTCCCCAGCCAGGCCAATTGCCCTAACTGCCCTCCCCTGCTAGTCTGGTTGCCCCTAACTGCCCTCCCTTTCAGGCCTGCCCCCCCCCAATTGCCCTCCCCTGCAGGCCTGGTCATCCCTAACTGCCCTCTCTTGCAGGCCTGGATCCCCCCTCCCCAACTGTCCTTCCCTGCAGGCCTGGTCCCCCCCCAACTGCTCTCCCCTACAGGCCTGCCCCCCCACCAACTGCCCTTCCCTGCAGGCCTAGTCTCCCCCAACTTCCCTCCCTTGCTGGCCTGGTCTCCCCCAACTGCCCTCCTTTGCCAGCCTGGTCACCCACAACTGCCCACAACTGCTCTCCTTTGCCAGCCACTGTTGTGGCCATCTTGTGTCCACATGGAGGCAGACATCTTTGGCCACATGGAGTAATAGTCAATTTGCATATTACTCTTTTATTAGATAAGCTAGTTCTTGGCAGTGCAGTTAAGCCATGATAAAAACGGCAAGATCCTGCCAAAAAAATAACCAACTACAATCCCACCTAATAAAAGAGTAATATGCATTACTCCGCTGCACTCATAAGCCATGTCCACCAGCCACACCCACCAGCCAATCAGAGTGAGTATGCAAATAAACCCAACCAAGATGGCTATAGCCACAGAGAGCAGGAGGGAGGCTTGGGTTTCCCCAGCAACAGAGGAAGCCAAGCTGTCCACACACCCTGGCAGGCCCAGGCCTCCACTCAAGGCTACAAAGTTTTAATTATAGAAGGTAAGTGAATCCAAACAGAAATGGTGGCAGCTATGGAACAAGCAGAAGGCTTGGCTTCGCTCCAGGCTACAAAGTTTCAATTGTAGAAGGTAAATAAATTCCAGATACCAGGGCCTCTGCTTGGGTCAACAGGGGGAGTGGCTGGCCTACAAACCACCACAGGCCCCTCGTTCAGGCTGCCCCATGCCCCAAGTGAACCCCCACCCTGATCCAGGACACACTTAAGGGCAAACCAGCTGGCCCCCACCCATGCATCAGACCTCTATCCTATCTAATAAAAGAGTAATATGCAGATTGACCATCATTCCGACAAACAATATGGCTGCCTCCATGTGGTCAAAGATAATGTCCCTTTGTGGACACAAGATGGCCACCACAAGATGGCCAGCAGGGGAGGGCAGTTGGAAGGCCTGCAAGGGAGGGCAGTTGAGAGGGACCAGATCTTCAGGGGAGGGCAGTTGAGAGGGACCAGGTCTGCAAGGGAGGGCAGTTAAGGGTGACCAGGCTGGCAGAGGAGGGAAGTTGGGGGCAAACAGGCTGCCAGGGAAGTAGTTAGACATCAATCAGGTTGGCAGGGGAGTGGTTAGAGGATGATCAGGCTGGGAGGCAGAAGTGGTTAGGGGCAATCAGGAAGGCAGACAGGCGAGCAGTTGGGAGCTAGCAGTCTTGGAATGTGAGAAGGATGTCCCATCGGGATCAGGCCTAAACGGGTGGTTAGACATCCCTCAAGGAGTCCCAGATTGGAGAGGGTAAAGGCTGAGCTGAGGGACACCCCGTTGAGGGCCTCTAGTGTCAGATATAAGTGCTCTGAGAAAAATAAAGTCACGTAAGGGAGAGAGTGACAGAGGTCCTACTTTAAATAGGGTGGTTAAGGAAGTTCTCTTGGAAGAGGTGATATTTGAGCAGAACTAAAGGACTTGAGTGGGGGTGGGTCTGTGGGTACCTGGAGAAACAACATTCCAGCCAAAGGAAACAGAAGAGGCCAGTGTGGCAGGTACAGAAGGAACACGGGGAGAGTGGCCCCTTTCAGTGTTTTCTTGCTTGAGTCTACTTTGTTAGGCTTGACAGCATCATTGACCCAAATGGAGTATCACCACTAATGCTTTGGAGCCATTCGTGCTTCCACAAATGCCAGGCGTCTTAGAGTTAAGCTTCCAGCTTTCAATATTATGACTTGACAGAGTTAGGACAAAAGACTTAATCCTACAGTGTTTGGAACCTGGGACCTGTGGACTGCCAAAGCAATTAGCATTACCTCTTTGTTGACACTTAATTGGCCGCAGTGTGGCAGAAAATGTTAAGAGCATATATCATTGCCACTACAGGACTTTAAGCTGCCAAGAGGCAGGATTTATGTCTGGTTCATCTCTATTTGTCTGCTTGTCTTAGACCAAACATGCACCCAACAAATGTGTTGAGTGAATTAATGTGCTCCAGCAGTTTAAAAGTGCATTATAAACGGATGGAGGAAAGTTTTATGTGAGGTAATTACGAAGTTCTAAAAAGCAGCCAGTAGCAAAATGATTTTTCTTTGATTAACCGTGGCCTTCTGCAGATCATCATCCTTAGAATAATTAGCATAAATCCAGTGCCAAAGAAATGAGACAGGGCCTTATGTTTGTGCAGTAAACTTGGAGGAAAAACCCTTTGAGGGTGTACTGTCATAATGTGTTAATAAGAGATAAATTCAGATTTATAGATGGTTATATGTCCTTATATGTTGGGAAATAATAGCTAGAATTAGTATAGAAAAAGAAATCATGCTGTTTTAACAAAGAAACTTAAAATTGAGGCACCTCATAAATCAAGTCATAGAGTTTTCTCAGTAAAACCCATGAGAGTATACGGGGTGAAGCAAAAGTAGGTTTACAGTTGTTCATATGGCAAATAATACAATAATTTATAATTAATAACACAAGAATAAACTCTGTTTTGTGTACTCACAACTACAAACCTACTGTTGCCCCATCCTATATGTTACAGAACTGAGAATTTGTTATGTTTTGGCCATATGTAGTTGTTTTATAATAAAATTTTAGTTGACTGCCGTGATGAGAAGCAAGTTGCCCTTACCCGCTGACTGCCCTTTCACAGGGATGCTGTGTGAAGCATATCGCCAGCATCCTAAAGCAAACCACGTCAGGAATGGTGAAAAATGTCCTATAACAGCATTAGTGCTTGACTTTGTACCTGGGATTGGCCTCTATGAGCTGCCCTGACAATCTGAAAACCTCCATGTTGTTTTTGTGGGGAAAATGCTTCCTTCATTCTAAACAAACTTTCAAGTGAACTTTTGAGGGCTTGGTTATGTTTATCAACTATTTCATATACTTCAGTCTTTAAGGGATTTTAAAAAATGTATTTAAGTTTAGTGGTTTTTTTAGTAATCTTGATATTTACATGATATTCGTTTATTCTAATCCATAAAGGTTGTAGTCCTGTGCTAGTTACATTTCTTTTAAAATATAAAAATAATAATTTCAAAAGTGGAAGAGAATTTAGAATTTACATTGAATGAAGTTCCCATTTAATGTGAAAAATTCTTTTATAACATTTTTAAGAGATTACTCTCTAGCTTCTTTTGTATATATCTGCGTTAGGGAGAGGTGTTATGCTTAACTGTGAATTAATCAGTGCATATTTTTTGAATTTGACTAGGTTCCCAGCACTGTGTTAGGCAATATGGGGAATACAAAATAACTTAAGGTTTCATCTATGTTTCAAAGGAGCTTAAGAAATAGTTGGAGGAGCAAAATGATGAAAAGTCACTGGGTATATTCTTCTAAAACATAAGATAATTGCTGCAGTGTGTGTGTGTGTGTGTGTGTGTGTGTGTGTGTGTGTGTGATCATATTGTAATGACCAGATATTGTAATGGCTGCAAAGGAGGAAGAACAGTTAAGTCTATCTGGGGAAATCAATTTTCTCTATATTCTGTATAGGGTGGCTTAAATTATATTCCTCAAGGGGGGGGGGGGGCGAGGGGTAATAATATGGTGTATTATAAAGAATAAAAACTTATTTTTTAAAATAATAAGACCAATGAGGCAAAGTAAAATTTAATAGATGTCCATTTGGAAGTTTCTATTAAATAAAGACTTTCAATTTCTTTGCTGTAATAGCACTTGCTATTTCTAGGAATAAAGGAACAAAAGCTTTTCAATGTACCCAGTGACTTTTCATCATGTAATAGCAAATTCAAAACATTAGCTTTCCTAAGAAGTAAACTATGCTTATTGGCAGTGTTAGGGTAAGCTATTTTATAAATTGAGCTGACATCTCCATACTCAAGGTAAGGCAGTCCTTCAGAGCTGGTGAGATTCTTCGCATTGATATCTAAAACTAGGGGTATGTAACCTTAAATTCAAGTATGTTAGCTTATGTTTTGGGATATTGATATTAACTTTTAAAATATAAGTGTTAAATACTGAACTCAGAAAATACATAATGCATGATCAAAAAACATGCCCTTCTAGATTACTTTGTGCATGATTATATTGATTAGTCACTTAATTTTAGATTTTTAAAACTTCTGCACTATAAGCCACAATTTTTTTGTCTAACTAATGCACCATCAAGTACATCATCATTTTACCTTGTAAAAGACCTCATATGGAAATACAAAATTTGTTTTTTATAAATTCAGTTAGATCAAATAAGTTTAAAGTGAAAAGCTAAATTTTTTTCTACAAAACTTCACACAGAAAACATGGACTCTCTGATATGATTCTAGGTAAAACACATGAATTTCTCCTGAGCTTCAGTTTCATTAAATGAGCAGGATAGGGATTTCCATTTACAGATTTATTGTGAAAAATATGATGGCAAAGTATGACTTTGAGTCTCTTTAACTATATAGACTTCAAATGTCTTGTCCTCATTTGGGGCATTCCCAGTATTGGCCTAATTTTGATTAGTTGCTTCTCTGGCAAACAGATTGAGAGAAGCCTAAGATAAAGGACCAGATGCCCCAGTTTTTCCATCGCTACCTGCTTCCTTCTCCCAGAGGAATCTGTAGGAGCTGTATAGACAGAGGACAAGACCAGGCAAAAGAACATTTAATGACAGCTAAGCTCTGGCCCCAGAGTTTGCTATCAGTCTTCTGGTGACTCAGCCAGACCTCAGGTAAGCACTGAAGGCCTGTGTGACCTGGACCAGAAGGAGCCTCCTCCTCATCCTTCCCCCACTAACCCCCCTCACACTTGAATCTCTGCCAAGGAAGAGTCAGAGGGAGGAGGGGAAAGAGAAAAGACAGGAGAGGAGGAGATTGATTATTGACTGTCCCTAAGTTCAAGAGTAGAGCTTGTCTGAGCTGTTCTTACAGGGCATGATCCACTTCTAAGAGGCAGCTTCAGACCCAACATATCACACCAGCTTCCAGGAATAAGAGGAACTTCACATTGATGACTCCCAAGAGAAACTCTAAAGAGAGAGTTCAACAGAAAGCCTCAGCCACTTGAACTCTAAACTTTAACCTCTGTGAACACCAAGGTTCAGTACTTTTCCTTTGACATTACCATTTCTACCGGCCCACCTTCTTCTAGAAAGAAAGAAGGAGGAACAAAGAATAGTGTTGAGTTCTAACCAGAGGTGAGTCAGGTAAAAGGAAAAATCCATATCTGAAATTCACTCTATATGGTAAAAGATCTATTTGCCTGGAATGTGTGGGACCTTTTTCAATCCAATTAATGGTATTTCTGGAGTCCAGATAGCTTAACTTCCACAATGACTGAAAAATTAAACTGTCCTACCATCCAACACATCTAATTGACTAAGAATTGTAATGACTCTTGTCTTACCTGCACTCCTTCCATGATGTCACAAGGTACAGCTCATTCTCTCTCATAAATGATACCATCTATTCCTTCACATAGATTGGACCACAGCCTGGAAGTTGACATGATTCATTTCTGAGTACTATAGCAAATTACTCTTGATTTTTATAGTAAATTGCTAAAATAAATAATCATTTTTTTAAATATCCTTTCAGTCCAGTCATGTATTGTTGTTGTTGTTATTTGGATTCTTTCAATGTTTAGAATTCTCTAACTTTGTGCTTTTGGCATTGTGTGTGGATAGTCCAAAGGATTTATGTTTCTGTTTAGACTCTCCCAATTTTTTTTTTTAATCTTCCTCCTACTCACTACTAATCTGTCAGTGAACTGCAGGTATCCCAATTTTAGTCAGTTGAGTACAGAACTAAGAGTTCAATTCCTGATAATTTATTCCAAAAGAGTTTTTCCTTCATTATCTCAAGAGCATAATTATAAATACTTCAAAATTTTCAAACAACTGAAACAAGTTGTCTCATGAATCATAAATTGTATGTTCCTAATGTTTATCCATAGTTCTTTTATGTCCACTGAATTTTCTCACATGATATTGATTTTGAAATGAGTGCTTTGCACTTAAATCTTAGATTGTCATGGGTCAGGTAATTCACTAGTCTACTTGGCTTATGGAAAACTGCTATGAAGCAAAATAAATGCAGTTTTGAATTGGATTCACTCCCTCATTTTTTTTCCTAATTGCTTTTGTGTTATGGAGCAGCTTTTCTAAAAAATAAATAAATAAAATAAAGGAAGCAAATACAACTATGATGCAACTACAGAAATGAAAGCAGTCTTTTAAAAATATATATTTTATTGATTTTTTTTTTTTACAGACAGGAAGGGAGGGAGATAGAGAGTCAGAAACATCGATGAGAGAGAAACACCAAGGTATATGCCCTTGACCAGAATCGAACCTGGAACCTTTCAGTTCTCAGGCTCGCTCCATCCACTGAGCAAAACCTGCCAGGGCATGAAAGCATCTTTGATGGCTGGAAAGTCTCGGGCTCTCAGAGGTTTAAAAAATTAACTCAGTTGTGGCTCAGTGGTTGAACATCAACCTATGAAGTAGGAGATCATAGTTTAATTCCCTATCAGGGCACAGGCCCAGGTTGCAGGCTGGATCTCCAGTGAGAGTCGGGCAGGAGGCAGCCAATCAATGATTCTCTCTCATCAGTGATGTTTCTATCTCTCACTCCTCTCCCTTCCTCTCTGAAATCAATAAAAATATATGTTTATTTTTTTAATTAACATACAGAATATGTATAGTGATCTTTACCCATGGAAAACTCAGATTTTCTATATTTACAGAGATAGCAGAATTGCCTTTATGGAAATATCAAAATGTAGGCATTATCCTAATGTAGATGTGATGGTTTTTTACTTAGGAATAAATGGGCAGTGCCTCCGAAATCTGGCACCATTTGTGTTCCTTAAATGAGTCAGCACTTTCCTCTGGCTTTAGGAATCACTAAAGCTGACATCACTTGCCCATTTGGAGGATGTGTGAAATGAATTGTTTCATCTCAGAGGAAAGTAGCTAGCAGGCAAATATTTCCAGATGTCCCCTGGCACCTGATTTTAAAATGTGTGTACTGGCTATTGTTGTGCTTTGTTTCCTTTGAGTTGGTGGGGCACAGTATTCATTTATTGTACATAGTTTGTGCTAGGCAATGTCAAGAAGAATGAAGCCTACTTTTAAGAAGTTTAAAGGTCTAGGAAGTAAAATGATAAGAAAAACAAGTAACTTTACACTATGTTTTCTTAGGTGCTCTGATAGAGGGAAAGAATCTGGTCCAGTTTTAACTATATATTCTTGTTCTGTATAGTAATGACTCAAGAAATTATGTGATCATGTGGCATTTAATGGTCCTCAAGCACGGAAATTTCTGCCAATGCTTAACTCGAAAAGATGTGCTTCATGTTTGGTGTTTAATCATGTACAGATGAACCCTATAGCAAGTGTACTGCTGTTATATCTTACCGCGGAGAGAATGCATAACTTCAGAAATTCAAGTTTTAATCAGCTCATCCCTCCAATCCCTTAGATATTTTTTTAAGAACATCAACTCCATGCCTCAGAGCTGCAGGCTATGATTTTTCTTCTCCTTTTTCTGTTGCTCTTGGAGAAATGAGCAACCAATAAAAACGGCAGCCCTTGGATCTATTAATAAACACTTTCAAATTTGCTTTAGACCTTTTTTTTCTCTCTCTCTTTACTATCTGGACCTAATCTTTGTCCATACACAGAGTGTTGCTTCCTGTTGATTGTATACGTTTTAAATGTCATTAACAAGGAAGAGAACATGTGCACAGTGGGCAGGAAATGACAGGGCCACGCCCTTGTAGTTATGCTTTGCCATCTCGACAAGGACCTGGCTGTGCTGGAGAGAGTGAGGCAGTGTCTGTGTTGCCCATGGAAGTGTTTTTGTGCCCCAGTGGCGATGGCCCTCCAGTATCCAGGGATTGGATTGGAGAAGAGTAAGACTAAGGATAAGACACTTACTGGAAATGAAAGCATGAAGATGTTCTCTCCTCTGGAACCATCTTCTCTGCCTTCTCAGTTCCTTTTCTTGCTCACCAAGATATTTTTTGGACTTACTTTTTCTTTTTCTTTTTTTTTCAAAATGGCATGTAGGATATTTTATTTTGGGGGAAATAAAGAAACCAAAAACATATATATATATAATGGGACATATAATAAGGTCATTTTTAAGTTTTGGTTTTTTTTTTTTGCTTTTCTGTTTTTTGGGGGTTTGTTTGTTTGTTTGTTTGTTTTACCATCTAATGTACAGATTCTGCTTTTGGAATAGGAAAGGGTTATTACTTTTTTTCAGAGTTGTAAGTTCACAGTAAAATTAAGCAAAAAGTATAAAGTTCCCATCTACCTCCAGTTCCTCAAAGAGGGTTACTTTTATTTTTTTAAATTTCTTTATTGATTATGGTATCACATAATTGTCCTTATCCCCCAGTCCATACCCCTCCCCACGTATTCCCCCATCTCCCTGTTGTTCATAACCACTGGTTAGGCTTATATGCATGCATACAAATCCTTTGGTTGATCTCTCCCTCTTTTCTCCACACTCCCCTACCTTCCCTCTGAGTTTTGACAGTCTGATCGATGCTTCCCTGTCGCTGGGTCTGTTTTTGTTAATCAGTTTGTGTTGTTCATTATTTCCCCTAGATGCATGAGATCATGTGATACTAGAAATACACTTATAAGAACCGAAAATGAGACAAGCCATAATGGTTATGCTGAGAGGCAAATGAATTAGTCTGTAGTGAGTTTCTTTCTGGGCCAACCAACAGTTATTTTGAGTCCCAATTTCAATGTCAAACAAAGTTCCTTATCTGTACATGTCAGCAATGATATTTCAGTTCTGGATGGTAGACAAATGGTGGTGATGCAAGTACGACCATCTCTGGTTTGGTCCTGGGCATCCTTCAGCGCCGCACAGCTGCTGTCTGCTAGTATGGCAAGGTGATGTCAGCACCTTCCATCTCTGGACTGATTCTCTTCTGTCTTCATGGCCGGAGCACTCCTGTCAATTCCTCTCTGTTGCAGGAATCCACATGGTCTTGGAGTTGTTTTCTGAAAATATACAAACATATTCTCGACCAAAAGTTAGTAAAGGAATACTTTTTATAAATTTGACTTGGGATAAAAAGGGTTACTTTTAAAGGAAAATTTCCTCTATCATTGTTTCTCCACACACACACACACACACACACACACACACACACACACCACACTGTACTGTCCGAATCATTTGTGAGCAGGTTGCACACACCACGCCTTTACCCCTCACTATCCCAGTGTGCACTGCCTCAGAGCCGGGGGGCCGTGGCGTGTGCAGCACACGGTGCAGTTATGACGTTGGGGGAATGTTACACTGAACCCGTGTCACAAGCTCACAAGACTGTGACGGGCAGAACCTCCCCGCGCCCTGTCAGCACCCTCACGGCTGAGTTGTCGCTTTGGTCTTCTTTCTCCTGGAACAGTTTCTCTGCCTTTTTGGCCCTTTTTGACAATGACATTCCTGTAGGATATAGGCCATTGTTTTATGTCATTGGGAGGTTATTTTTAGTGAAAAGAAAATTATTGTGACGACTTAGTGAGTTATAGGTATAAAGTCCTTGGAATAGGGCCTGGCACACGACAAGCAGTAAGTCAGAGTGTGTTTTGGGGACAGAATGTTCCTCGAGGAGGGGACAGCAGGAGAGCAATTCCCTTAGCTCTTTCCCATCCACAGCCAGTCAGTCCCAAAGGCTCCAGAGTCTCCATCCTGAGACTTGGCCCTCGCACCCCTGCTGGATCCTCAACCCCTGGCCAGCACCCCAGCCTCCCCTTCAGACTCGCAGCCTCCAGCTCCTCCCCAAGGCTCAGAAGCCCTGGACTTTGAAATCCCTTCCTCCTCCTTGGTACCCCAGACTCCGGACCCGGCTTTGGCCTCCGAGACCCTGGCCTCTCCCCAGTCCCTGCCTCCAGCCTCACTGCTGCAGGGGGATCGGGGAGAAGGGGGGCTGGGGAAGGCTCTGGAACTGGCAGAGGCCCCGAAGCGGGAGAAGACTGAGCAGGGAGCCACGCTGGAGCCGGTGGGGCCCGTTCTTCGGGGCTGTGTTCCTGGAGTGTACCAAGTCCGAACATGGTGCTCTGCCCAGTGCCCCGTGGGCAGGTTCTGCCATCAGCCTTCAGGTCTCCATGGAGTTAACTCCCTCAGTAACCGGTGCCTGTTTCGGGGGTGACTGGGGAAGGCCAGCTGAGCATTCCGGGGTGGCTGAGCAGGGAGCCTGGTGTGGGGAGCTCCTGCACCTGCTGAGCCTCGAGGTTGTCCTTGCTGGATCCCCTCCTCCTGCCTGCCCCTCCCTCCTGCCTGGCCGCCATGTCCATGTTCATGAAGTGAGGGTCTGGGAATGCCAGAAGGCAGGTACACAGCCGGCCTCCTCCCTCTGTCTCGTTAGCATCATCTCACCTGTGGGCCGCGTGGCTCTCACAGCGGCCTGGGGTCAGCTAGTGTTACTGCCACTCACAGATGAAACTATGAGTTGGAGTAATTGGGGAGGTGGGGAGGGGGAGTTTGCACTGTTCCAGGGGAAAGAACAGCATCTGGGGAGGTTACGGACGTTGCTAGTGGCTCAGAGCGTGAGCTTGGCCTCTTGCTTGTAGGGCTCCGAGAGGCCTGGCTTCTGGCACTTGTAAGTGAGCTCTGCAGGTCCTCAGAACTGGGCATGGGGAAAGGGCACCCGCTCCTCCTCGGTCACAGGAGGGGGACAGGGAAGGGCTGCTCTCCAGTGGCCCCTCCTGCTCAGGCCCTTTCTTCTGCAGGAACAGCATCCCCCAGCCGAGCGGTTAGAAGGAATTTGGTATGTGGCCACTTCCAGGCGGAGTCTCCGCTCCTGTCACACAAACACGTTGGGGGTTTGGCAGAGCCTCCCATCGAGTCCCTGGGCCCTGGGCCTCTCTTACACCCCGGCCAGCCGGAGTGGGGGGGGCCATAGCACCCACACGGCACACGGGGCTGGGAGCTGTGCCACGCAGCCGCCTGGGGCA
Source organism: Pipistrellus kuhlii (assembly GCF_014108245.1). Taxonomy (NCBI): domain Eukaryota; kingdom Metazoa; phylum Chordata; class Mammalia; order Chiroptera; family Vespertilionidae; genus Pipistrellus; species Pipistrellus kuhlii. Next base: position 131,765,487 of record NW_023425515.1, on the reverse strand, counting down.
GCCGGCGGCCGGCTCTTAAAATATTTTCAGAACATAGTTGGCCTTTGCATCTTCAGGGTTAATTTTGCACTGATAAGGGTAACTCTCACGCCTCTGGAGGATAGAGGCTTTGTCCTCCAGCACCTCATTTGTGGGAATACATGATTAAGATTGTACATTAACTGGTAACCTAGTGACATGAAAATTAATTATCTTCCCTTATATCTCCACCCCTTTTGCCAGGAAAAATGGGTCTACCTTAGACAGGAAGAGCAACAGCCCACCTTTTTTATCGTTTCCCTTGCTCTTCCTACATGCAGACCTTTGCTGTGTCTGTGGAACAACAAGGTTCTGACCTTACGCTTCCCCAGTGACCTGTCCAAGCCCAGTAGTTTTGAGGGGCCAAGGAAGCTGCTCCTATTCCACCAAGCCCTCCCTGCTCACCCAAGCCCAAGCACTTACTGTGCTGACCACACTATTCACGTCGTGTAGGTATTGCCTTGTTACCGGTCCTGTTGGACTTTTCATGTGGCCATTTATGTCTCTCCAGCAAGATTTTAAGTGCTTTCAGAATAGTGAACATTGGTTCTGACTCCTTGATTTTCTTGTGATGCTTAGCAAATAGTAGATATTCACCAAGTGTTAGCTGATAAAGGACAGTCTGTCCTTGGTAAGGATGAACAGATCCAGAGGAGCGGGGCTCTGCGATCTGTTTTGCTAGGTCAATCTTTGGTCAGCGGAGATAACTTGTTTTGTTATCAGAATGGGGTCAAATCTGGATGGTCAGCTATAGGGCAGAACCACCAGGCACCAGCTGTATTTGAGTCTGTGGAGTGGAGAGGGGATAAATGATAAAATTAATCACCTTTATATTGACCAACGGCCCTTTCTGTGGCTCCAGTCTTCCTGTTTTTATCACACTCTCCATAACAATAGGAAAGCACTGTCTAAAGAATAAGCCGCCATGTGAAAAATACCGCCAGATGACAAGTTAACATATCACAACACCAGTTGTGTTATCATGCTCAGCAAACTGTCCCACTTCTGTCAGTGGTAACATAGTCATAATTATGATTTCAAGTCTAAACTGGGGAAATAATGGTTGGGGGATTGTCCATAGAGAAACAGAAATGGACTTCATTGTGGAGGTTGTAGCACTTCATCTGCTGCTAGTGGGAATGTGTAAAGACTTTGGGCCTCTCATTCGTGGGGAGGGGCCTTGGGCAGTGCAGGTGTACCTTGTTTGGCACTACCCACAGAGCGCAGAATGCTGGCTTTCCATGTGAGTCCGGAGACTAATTTTTATTGAAAACACCTACACCCACAGTCTGTCTTCCAGGAAAGACAGATAAAGCAAGTGTTATACTTCAGAATACTCCCTCCATTCAATGAATGTAGCCATGATAGATAAAAGGATAGAGAGAGAACAAAAATTCATGCATGGATTCAAAAACAAGATGCACATTTCTGTCGAGTACAAGTGAGATACTGAGTGGGGCTAAACAACTGCTGGGCTCTGATCCAAAAGGAGGCAGTAGCAGCCAGGGCTTAGCTCCTGCCAGTGAAGGGAACTAAAAATGCTCGGGCTTGATAAGAGCCTGGAGCCTGGTCACTGTTGGAAGCCAGAGGCCCCGTTCCCAAAAGGAAGTGGAGAAGAATGGTGATTGACTGGATGCTGGATCTGGTGCCTTGGAGGAAGCTGTGCCTCTGGGTGCCTCCCAACCAGGAACTGAGTCAGCCTGCCATGGACTCTCGGAATGGATTCGTGAGATCCTCACATTACAGTGAAACATCAAAATACCATGATAAGACCTACTGGTGGATTCGGGGACTGGGGGTTGGTTGCAGGAAACCACAAAAGAATGTGCGAGAGGTGGTGGAAAACAGTTTCCTTCTCAGAACAAACCCAACGCCCAGAACACATGAAGAAAACTATTCTAGGAAAGGCTCTCAACAAAATTAGCACTTGAAACTTTGATTCCCTTACAATGAAACTAAGCTTTCAAACAAACATTGAAGTTAAAATAGATATACACTGAGTTGCCAGGTTATTATGATCTCTGAACACATAATAGTCTGGCCACTCAGTGTATATCCTATATAATAAAAGGCTAATATGCACATTGTCCCCTCGACCAGGAGTTCAACCAGCAGGCAGGCCAGTCAACTGCCCATGTCCCCTCCCCCTGGCCAGGCTGGCCAGAACCACACGTGCACGAATTCATGCACTGGGCCTCTACTACACACACACACACACACACACACACACACACACACACACTGAGTGGCCAGATTATTATGCATTCAGAGATCATAATAATCTGGCCACTCAGTGTATTTACAATGGCCAAAGAGATGAAGACATAACATAAAAAAGGAGGTAGATAAGACATGACAGGGATTTAAAACCACACACACCCATGGAAGACAATCACAGGCTCTAGCCTGCGTCTTACAGGAATTGCAGGAAAAAAAATGGAAGAAATGATGAAACAAGTTTTACACTACTATAAAAAAAAGAAGGAACTTTTACCATTTGAAGCAGCATGGATGGACCTGGAGAGCATTATGTTAAGTGAAATAAGCCAGGCAATGAAAGAAAAATAAAGCAATATTTAAAGAGACGTTGCTAAAATTTTCCCAAATTGTACAAAGTCCTTAACTACAGATATCGAGCAGTGTTAATTCACATACACATAAAATAAAGTGAAACTGTAAAAGATGTGAGATTAACAGTAAGATATTTAAAGCTACTTTCAAGAAAAATAGATTGCCCACGAAAGAAGAAACTCAGATAGGCTTCTCCTTGATAAAAATATAGGCCAGAAGAAAATTGAATAAAACTGTTTTAAAGTGCTGAAGGCAAATTACTATCAACAGAGAATTTTATAACTTACTAAACTATTATTTAAGATTGAAAACTATATAGACATGTTCAAACATAAGTGAGTTTTCTACCCACAAATCCTTATTAAAAGAATTACCAAGGGATATATTTCAACCAAAAGAAAATGAGCCCAGGGAAATAATATGAGGACCTAAGAAAACTGGTGAGCACATGATTTAATAAATATATAGATGATCACAATCAAATATGATCATACAAAAAAAAGTGTATTTCAAAAGAAGCTAAAAGAAACTCTGGATAGTTCAGTGTGTAATTAAATCATGCTTGGGATGCTGTAGAGAAAACCTTTAAGCGTGCATGTACTAATAGAAATACAATCTACACTATAGTAATGACAGTTTATACTTTCCTAACCAGTTGAGGTGAAAAATTTTATATAGAAAGTGTTATCAATGCAATAGAATGCAGGAATAAGGAAGGAAGAAAGGATATTTAGAAAAAATAAAAAATACAGAAATAAATTTGAATATTAGTAAATAAGTATGAGTGAGCAAAATAATGTGATTGATTAAATTCACTTGTGAAGAGGAAGAGGTGATTAACTTGAAATTTTAAAAATAAAATAGCTAAAAAGTTAAAGAACAATATGAAAAAACAAAAAAGTAGCTGGTGGATCACTGTTAATATTAGCATTTAGCTCTCCCCTCATTAAGAATGCTCTCCTGCAGGACTAGCATGGCTCAGTGGTTGAGCATTGACCTATGAACTAAGAGGTCATAGTTCCATTTCTACTCAGGGCACATGCTAAGATTGCAGGCTCAATCTCTAGTGGGAGGCATGCAGGAGGTATTTGACCAATGATTCTCTCTTGTCATTGATATTTCTTTCTCCCTCTCCTTTTCTCTCTGAAATCAATAAAAATGTATTTAAAAAAGAAGAATGCTGTGCTCTTTATCATCCAGGCCAGTGATCTCAGTGGTTAGAACATTGGCCCTTGCACTGAAGGGTTATGTGTTCAATTTCCAGTCAAGGGCATGTATCTGGATTGTAGGTTTGATCCCCAGAACCAGTCAGGGCACATGCAGGAGGTAACCAATTCATATGTCTGTGTCTCTCTCTCTCTCTCTCTCTCTCTCTCTCTCTCTCTCTCTCTCTCTCTCTCTCTCTCGTTCTCTTTCTCTCTCTCACTTTCCCCTTCCCTCTTTCCACTCTCTCTAAAAAACAATGGGGAAAAAATATCCTCAGATGAGGATTAGTAAAAAATAAATAAGAATGCACTCTATCAAATCAAGATATATATTTGAGTTTTAAAACATGCCAATTCTTGTAACCACCACCACTAAATAAATAAATAAATAAATAAATAAATAAATAAATAAATAAAATAAAAATAAAAATAAACATAAAAAAAAAGAATCTCAGCACCACAAGGAATTCCTTGATGCTGAGCCTTTGCAGTGAATCTCTGGCAACCGCTGATCTGGTTTCTGTCCTACTTTATTGGATGCCATGTAAAATCAGCATGTAATTTTTTGAGACTCGTACTTCTTTCAGAACAAAAATTGCCTAAATGCGCATCATCATGGGAATGTGATTAATAAATTACATAGTGCCTCCACGCTGTCATTCTGTGGTGCAGGAACAATACACATAGTGAGGTCCCATGTATCTCTATATCATACACATGTGAATGCACAGGTGTAGATCTGTAAGAACATGCAACAGACTCATCAAGGCTTACTAAGAATCAGGTTGGGGGTACAGAAAGGTGAAGAGAGGACTCTACCTTTTGTTAAAATGTTTTTTCAGAAAAATAGATTTATGATAGCAAAGATATATTTAAGTATAACTTAATAAATATCCAAAAATCTATGTGAGGAAAGTTATAAAAACACTCCTGAAAAACACAAAATTAGATGTGAACCAATGGAAACCCACACCATGGAGAGGAAGAATCAACACCATAAAGATGTTATTCATAAATTAATTTACAAATGTAGTCTAATCTCTATAAAAAATAACATCAATGAGGTGTAGTATTTTTGTCTTGTTTTTTCTTAGTCTAGAGTATCTCATCAGTGTTATAACGAAATGACATTGAACAAAACAAGACACTGAGATTTGATCCAAGATGGAGGAGTCAGAGGAAGCTGCCTTCCCCTCCTCCTTTCATCACATCAACATTACAACTAAATTATTAATACAAGACTATCAATCTGGATGACCATCTGAAGACTAGATGAGCAGAAGTCCTATAACTAAGGTTGCAACGAAGAAGCCACATTAAGACTGTTAGGAGGGACAGAGATGTTAAACTGGCTGGCCTCACTCCCACATGTGGTGGTTGAGAGTCTGGAGAGTTATCTCAGCTTCAGAGGTCCCCTCCCCCCACCCCCCAAGGAGCAAGGGATCTCAACCCCAGTTCAGACATCTATACCAGGCTGCCCCCCCTGGAGCAACAGTGCCAAGAACAGGAGCCCTCATAACATCTGGTATGAAAATCAGCAGGGATTCTGTCCATGGAGGTGAGATGGAAGCTGCTAATAACCAAAGTGTCCTCTTTTTTTTTTTTTTTTTTAATATATTTTTAACTGATTTTTTAGAGAGAAAAGAAGAGGGAGAGAGCAAAACATCAATGAGAGAGAGAAACGTGGATCAGCTGCCTCCTGCATGTCCCCCCCTGGAGATTGAGCCTGCAACCCAGGCATGTGCCTCGGCTAGGAATCAAACCTTGACCTCCTGGTTCATGGGTTGACACTCAACTACCGAGCCACACCAGCTGGTGCTTTTTCTTTTTCTTTTTCTTTTTTTTAAGAATCCTGTCTGGCTTACTTTTTTTTTTTTTTTTTTTTTAATCGTCCTTCTTTTTACTCATGATTTTGAAAATGCTGATCCTTCTCCCAGTTCTCAAAGTTGTAGTGTTCAGAAATACAGTTTCCATTAATCATGCAGGATAAGTTTCTCTCTTTTTTAATTATTACCATTTAGATCTCCACACTCTTTATTGATGAGCTCTATAACCTGCCCTGTTCCTTGTCATAGTTTTGGTTTAGACAGCTTGCCACCACCTTCCTTGCAAAGTCTACTCTGAGCTGTGTCTCTGCTGAATTCTCCTATTGCAGCACAAGCAGTTATTGTTCTTCCTGACTCAAGCCCAGTATATTTTTCTACTCTGTTCTAAGTTCTCGGAATTTAACAGCTTCTGGAAAATAGGCCATTGTCTTTACCCTTCTGGGATTTAAGTAGACACATTTTAAAATTTATATCTTTGAGAAGATTGAAAGATAAATAGATGTCAGAGGCTGAAAGGAGTTTCTGGAGACTGTCTATGTATTAATTACCCTCCTACCCTAGGCCATTCTCTATAAAGGCATCCTAGCACAGTGGTCGGCAAACTCATTAGTCAACAGAGCCAAATATCAACAGTACATGATTAAAATTTCTCTTGAGAGCCAAATTTTTAAAACCTAAACTACTTCTAACAACACTTCTTCAAAATAGACTCGCCCAGGCCATGATATTTTGTGGAAGAGCCACACTCTAGGGGCCAAAGAGCCTCATGTCACTCGCAAGCCGTAGTTTGCTGACCACAGTCCTAGCAGAAGCTTGGTGAGTTGGGGAGATTTTGTGGAGTGGTAGAAAGACAGTAGGTTGTGGAAAAGGTGGGTTTAAATTCCTGCTTTATAATTTTCTAGCTGTGTGAACTTGGGCAAGTATGTTACCCAAGTTCTCTGCACCTCGGTCGATTTCTTCTGCAGAAAGGGGAGGATGTGACCTGCCTCCCTAGCATGGCAGAGGCACTGCTCAGGTGCTTTGTTCAGAATAAATAAAAGGACCCCTATTGTGTGGCCATAGCCACGTGAGGTGCCCCTTAGCTGGGCACTCTGGTGCAGTGCATAACCTGAAACCTACCCAACCAAGGTGCAGAGGTTTATCACCTCCCGTCATTAGGAGCAGCCTGGGAAAGGGCTGGGCGGGGGTCAGTAATGGGTCTGCCTGGTTGCCTGGCAGGGATTTAGCACCTTGGGAAGGTGCCTGCCTTTTTACCTTCTAACTGCTTCACACCGATTCTTCTGTATTTTCATCACACCACTAGCAATGACATAACAGCCTGCTAGCTCAAAGGTGTCCCCCTCGGAGAAGGAGCGCAGGGAAACAATCCCTTTTCCCTGCTGGTCTCAGGCCCCCACCTCTGCCCACTCCACAGATTGTCGACGTGATTACTGAGACCACGAATAGGAAAACATTCAGAACATGACACAAACACCGACTTTCTTACTCGTTCTCTTTTATATTCCTCCAAGATCATCTGGCATTTGTTTAGGCTTTCTCCTACTGTTTCCTGTCCCTGGGATTCCATGGCATAGTGCTTGACCCCAAGATAAGTGAAGGATACTCCATTGAGATATCAGATAAAAATTAAAAGTTTTATTTATATTTACCTTAAAGGGAAAAGAATTAAGCTTTTCTAATATTTGACATAGAGATTGGCAGTACTTTAGGGATATACCTATGAATAGACATAGGTATACTGAATGGGCATTTTTTTCTCTAACATGGGCAAGTGATGATATTCTATGAAGACCTCTGTTCAATCCTCACACATCTGTAGCCACTGAATCCTCTGAATGCCATTACCTTTGTTGTTCTTTTGATTTATGTAAGTATTGGCCCCTGCTTTACATTCTAGGACAGAGCTTTTATAAATCCAGTGGTGAAACTTGCCCACCCCCTTCCTCTAACCTCTCTTTTTACATTGTTACATGCTTAGGATATGAGAAAATTTAAGCTTTTCAAAAAAAAACAAAAACAAAAAAACAGGAATAATTCATATAAGGTAATTTGTAAGTCACTATCAGATTGGGATCCTTTGGTTTAATCCTAGAAATTCTTTAAAATAAAAATGTAGGCTTTGGGTCCTGGTGGCCTGGGCTAGATGACATGAGCAAGTGACTTAACCTTGCTGCGTTTTGGTCTCCTGTGAAATGGGAATAATAAGAGTGCCTGCCTCGTCAGGTTACAGTGACAATTAAAAGAATTAATACCCATGACATTTTTAAAGTAAGTCAGTTGCATGTGAACTACAATATAAGCTTGCTGCTGCCTTACTATAATCACCACCCTTATCTAGAAGAGATGTGGTCCACACACAGACCCATGGCAGCTCTGAACTGGAAGGGCTGGTGTCAGTTCTGGGTCCATTCACTTTCTCAGCAAATTAAACTGGTCTTCTGTGTGCCAGGCACTCTACCGTGCTGGATGCCGCACCGCATTGTCAAACCTTATAATTCTGTCTGGTGGGCCGTATCTCCCATGTCACCAGTTTGTGGCCATAGCAGTCCGCTTTGCAGTGGATTCAGCTTCTACTTCTCTCGTCGATATAAAGGACTTAGCTGTTGCCAAATTACTAAACATTTGCTGTTGCAGAATTACTGAACACTGTGGATTTCTAGTCATTTGATATTTTAAGGTACAAATAGACTTTCCTTGCATTATTAATTCCATATATTATTGCTGTCAGTTCCTTGGTTATTACTCCTCTGAACTGTTTGTTTATTGTTCAGTCCAAGTTCCATGTGTTTCTCTCTGGAGATGACTCCTCCAGATTGATTCCAACTGTGTTCTGCCTCATACTACCTAATCTTCACAAAGGATACATTCTCTTTTACCCAAAGTGCAATCTTATGAGACTGCTAGACATTTTTAGGCTGGCTTAATATTCTTTTCAACAAATCGCAGTATTTTTAGAGGGAGAGACGTTCTCAATGTAATACTTTGTCTGAAAAGCGAGCAAGATTAAACATACTTATTTCACTCTTGAACACCTGTATATTCTTTCTCCTCTCTTTGAAGATATGGTTTTTATAAAAGCTTGGGAAATTCCCATTCCATTAAGGCCATTCACTTTCATCTATGCATGTCGTCCAAGATATGGTTAGAAAGAGAAGAGGAAATGAGAAAGACATTTCTTCCATATTTTTCCTTTCAGTCCTTTCACTTCTCATACCCAAGCGAATCTAAATTTTGGGAGCCATCCAGCTCAAGACAGAGCCTGATAAAGGGATGTACTTCCCAGACCAATGATTGGTTCTCCCAGGCTCCAACGAGAGAGAGAAAATGCAACATTTTAAAAATACATGACAGTTATTTAAAGATTTATTTTGTTGTGAATCATTCTGTGTCAACAAAACTGCGGTGTTTTATGTCATAACTTAGACGTGATTAACAAAGTCATAAATTTTCATTTTTCCAACATGTGGGTTAAGAATAAAATGTTGTGCTGGAATTGGACATTGTATTCTCCAGACAAAGGAAATGGACATTTATTGGATGTTATTGCTGCTTTCCTTGCACTAATGATATTATGAAAGCTCTTTGAATAATATAATTTGAAAATATTATTTCTGTGTTTCAGGTCATGCAAGACAAGATCATTTGCCTGCCGAAAAGAGTTCAGCCGTCTGAGAACCACTCTTCCGTTTTGAATGTCTCTCAAGCAGTTGCCGGAACCACCCCCCTGCCTCCACCTAACCCATCTTCGACTAGCCCAGTCACTGTGGAAATGAAAGGCCTGAAGACAGACCTGGACCTCCAGCAGTACAGCTTCATAAACCAGATGTGCTATGAGCGAGCCCTCCACTGGTATGCCAAGTACTTCCCTTACCTCGTCCTCATCCACACCCTTATCTTCATGCTGTGCAGCAACTTTTGGTTCAAGTTCCCTGGTTCCAGCTCCAAAATAGAGCATTTCATCTCCATCCTGGGGAAGTGTTTCGACTCTCCCTGGACCACACGGGCTCTATCGGAAGTGTCCGGGGAGGACTCGGAAGAGAAGGATAACAGGAAGAACAACGTGAGCAGGTCCAACACCGTCCAGGCTGGCCCGGAAGGCACCCTGGTCAACTCTCAGTCGTTAAAGTCAATTCCTGAGAAGTTTGTGGTTGACAAATCCACTGCGGGGGCCCTGGATAAGAAGGAAGGGGAGCAGGCGAAGGCCTTGTTTGAGAAGGTGAAGAAGTTCAGGCTGCACGTGGAAGAAGGTGATATACTATATGCCATGTATGTTCGCCAGACTGTACTTAAGGTTATAAAATTCCTGATCATCATTGCCTACAACAGCGCCCTGGTGTCCAAGGTCCAGTTTACCGTGGACTGTAATGTTGACATCCAGGACATGACTGGGTATAGGAACTTCTCTTGCAACCATACCATGGCACACTTGTTCTCAAAACTCTCCTTTTGCTACCTGTGCTTCGTAAGCATCTACGGGCTGACGTGCCTTTACACCTTGTACTGGCTGTTCTACCGCTCCCTGAAGGAGTACTCCTTTGAGTATGTCCGGCAGGAGACTGGAATCGATGATATCCCGGACGTGAAAAACGACTTTGCCTTTATGCTTCATATGATAGATCAGTATGACCCTCTGTATTCCAAGCGATTCGCAGTGTTCCTGTCCGAAGTGAGTGAAAACAAGTTAAAGCAGCTGAACTTGAATAACGAGTGGACTCCCGACAAGCTGAGGCAGAAGCTGCAGACGAACGCCCATAACCGCCTGGAGTTGCCTCTCATCATGCTCTCCGGCCTCCCAGACACCGTGTTTGAGATCACAGAGCTGCAGTCGCTGAAGCTCGAGATCATCAAGAACGTGATGATACCGGCCACCGTGGCTCAGCTGGAAAATCTCCAAGAGCTCTCCCTCCACCAGTGCTCGGTCAAAATCCACTGCGCGGCGCTGTCCTTCTTGCGGGAAAACATCAAGGTCCTGAGCGTCAAGTTTGATGACATGAGGGAGCTGCCCCCCTGGATGTACGGACTCCGGAACCTGGAAGAACTCTACCTGGTCGGCTCCCTAAGTCACGATATTTCCAAAAATGTCGCCCTGGAGTCCCTGAGGGACCTCAAAAGCCTTAAAATCCTCTCTATCAAAAGCAACCTTTCCAAAATCCCTCAGGCAGTGGTCGACGTGTCCAGCCATCTCCAGAAGATGTGCATCCATAACGACGGCACCAAGCTGGTGATGCTCAACAATCTGAAGAAGATGACCAACCTGACGGAGCTGGAGCTGGTGCACTGTGACCTGGAGCGCATTCCCCATGCTGTGTTCAGCCTGCTCAGCCTCCAGGAGCTGGACCTCAAGGAGAATAATCTGAAATCCATCGAGGAGATCGTCAGCTTCCAGCACCTGAGGAAGCTGACGGTGCTAAAACTGTGGCATAACAGCATCACCTACATCCCGGAGCATATAAAGAAACTCACCAGCCTGGAGCGTCTGTCCTTCAGCCACAACAAAATCGAGGTGCTGCCTTCCCACCTCTTCCTATGCAACAAGATCCGATACTTGGACTTGTCCTACAACGACATTCGTTTCATCCCCCCTGAGATCGGGGTCCTGCAAAGTTTACAGTATTTTTCCATCACTTGTAACAAAGTGGAGAACCTTCCCGACGAACTCTACTTCTGCAAGAAACTTAAGACTCTGAAGATCGGGAAAAACAGCCTATCAGTACTCTCACCAAAAATTGGGAATTTACTGTTCCTTTCCTACTTAGATCTTAAAGGCAATCACTTTGAAACCCTCCCTCCCGAGCTAGGGGACTGCCGGGCTCTGAAGAGAGCTGGTTTAGTTGTGGAAGATGCCCTGTTTGAAACCCTGCCTTCTGATGTCCGGGAGCAAATGAAAACAGAATAACTTATTTTTGTTTAAAGTTTGACTGAAACATGCTTCTACCAAATAACAGTATAAATAATTAGGTAGTGTTAATGCTTTTCCAGGTTTTTTTTTTTTTTTCACACAAAACAAAATGTACACAAAGATCAAGTCAGGAGTGTGTATTTTTTAATAAAAATGTAATTGTATTTTTTCAATATTAATATTTTAAAGTTTTATTTGTCTTGGAACCTAATGTACCTATTATTGTTTTTTACTAACAGAAACTGATGGTTCCATCTGTTTTTTGTTTTTGTTTTGTTGTTGTTGTTGTTGTTCAGTTAATTCTTGTGAAAGGGAAAGAATTTTTAAGTTGCATGCTTTGGGGTGTTTTTTTAAATAGATGAAGATATTTTGCCAAGGTCATTGTTAGCTTGTTTACACCTGTACGATTCCTTGCTCTTGCTGTCATTGTGTGTACACCAAGGAATCTGTGCTAGTTATTTTCATACCAGCTGCCTTCTCCATTGACCGAGCCCTTCATTCTATAAAACACTCTTTTCTGGAATTTAAATTCACATAAGTGCATTGACACATTATCTTTCAATTTGCCCCCCACCTCCAAGAGAACCCTAAATTGCGTTATTTCATATACCTGACAATTAAAGTTATCCTTAGACAAGGATTTTTTTTAAGTGAGTAAATACAATAATTTCCCATAGTTGGCATGCTTGAATTCATCATTTATAATTTAATCAATTTCCATTTTTACCGACATTTAAAAATATTGAAAAGCTAAATACAGAGGCTCCTTTCCCCCCCCCCTCCCACCCACCCCCACCCCCGCCTCCCATTAATCTCAATATAGCTAAGTAGTACTGGTGAGCAACCTTAATTTATTTTCATTAAAACAGGTAATTAAATTTAAAAATCATAGAATTAGAAGCCTGGTTTTTTGAGTAATTAAATCATCTTTGATATCTTGATATGTAGACACATCAGATGGAAAAATATTTCACTACTAACGCATTCTGTTAAAGAACTGGTGCACGCCAGTCAAGCCCACTGGTTCCTCCGGGCAGCGTGGCGGTGGAATCTATTCAAATTCTGCCTGCTGCACAAAATAACCCACATATTTATATATATAATCAATTCCCCTCAAGGCTGCTCTTGCTGTGATGCTAGTGATTCGAGCACAGGAACCTCTATGTTCTCTTTGGCTTAAAATAAGTATACCCTGTAGAATGGTTCTGTTACATTTTTCTGAAATTGCTAAGTGGATATCACTTAGCAGTTTTGCCTGATGACCAAGTAGAGCTTTCATGTCTTTGTACTTAAAAACCCAACATTTTCTAAGTCTTGGGCAAAATTTTTCGCTGTAAAACTGTATGGAACAGAAAATGAAAACACTATCCGTGCCCACAATCCAGGACAGTACTACCGATGATGGAATTTTGTTCTATTTACCAAATCACCTGGACTATTTGCCAAGCCCTCGTCTCCTCTACACAAGTTCTGTGGCTTAACAATGAGAGAAAGTGGGAAAATGCGTTGGGGTTTCAAAATGCTGCTTTTAAAATTTGCCCCTGGATCCTGGTGACTTTGCTCAGTGCTGCTTTGAGTCATGAGAAACACAACCTTGGGTACTACTCGAGAGACACGTGTGCCTCAGTCATGTTTTTAATGTTGCAGTATAGCATGGGGTGAAGAATTGGGGAAAGATGCTTCCCATTTACTTAATAATCTAATCCTGCAGACCAAAGTGCTTCACATCTCTGCTCTATGTCAAAGGGTTAGAATGGTGATTTATACATCAGATTTGTTTCGACCTGTAATTGAAACAATAGGCTTAAAATAGTAACATGGCTATATTTCTTGTAGGGTAAAATACTCAATTCCAGGATATTGTTAGGATCCTGATTATGAACAATGTGCTGCTGCACAAAATAATCCACATAATCTCTCATATTAATGTGCTGTATTTAGAAACATAGGCCTGTTTTAAACAACAAGACAAACAAAACAAAAATCTGGAAGATTGTCCACAGCTGAGCATGACAAAAATACCCCCTTGAAAGGTAAACTTCAAGAGCTACTGTTAAAACACTGGGTGCACTATTTTTCTGTATAAAACTTATGGTTATTTTCTATATCTTCAAAAGGGATCTATTCAGGTTCAAAATCATATTTATGCTCAAGTCTTTATCTGGTGTTAACTCATAATCTCACATGGGTTCATAACTGAAGTAAGTCAATAGTAATTATTTTATCACTTGTAACAATTTGCTCAGAATTCCAAAAGAACTTGATTTGCTTTCTTAATGAGTCTGCAGGCTGACCCTACACCTAAGTTCTAAATAACATCCAATAAATCAGCATAGTTCCATGTCTTTCTGTTTTCACTAAAAAGGAGAATTCACAGATGTTTCTATTAGCTTTTATAAAAATTCAAAATTCTCAAACTCTTATCTTGAATCGAAATTTTCTAACACTGGCTCATTTTAATATTATAGATTTTTGTTCACATTCTTAAGTGAAAAAGCATTCAATTACTATTTAGCCTTTAAATGAGAAACTCAGGTAACTGAACTGCTCACTTTTCTAAAGTCCTTTAACAGATCAACTTCATATAAAGGGGATGTTTACCTAATCTTTTCCCATATTTTATAAGTGTTCTTGCTAAAAATAAATAAATAGAGAACTTCTATAGGATCCATGGGAAACTGCTTATATAAATATAAAAGCACCATATATACTCATAACTCCTTTGGGTGCTTGAAGCCCATAACAGCTACTCTTTTTGGTCTGTTTTAATGGTTAAGCTGGTTGAAACTAAGCTTATTAAGTATATCCCAATGAAACTCCCCTAAGCTCTCACCTCAGAAACTAATGTGTTGGGTTTTCATTTCATTTGTTTTTAACCACACCTTTAATATTAAGATTCTTGATACAGTAAAATCAGTTATTTACAATTTTTTATTGTCCACCTACCTTTTTCCCTGTCACACATTCCCCATATAGCTAACTAGCTGTAGTGAGTTCTAACAGTTAACATGGCATCCTGCTTTTTCATAAAGGTATGGGAAATATGCCTGCTGTCAGTATTTTGTTCATTTTTTTAAATATATTTTTAATTGATTTTTTACAGAGAGGAAGTGAGAGGGACAGAGAGTTAGAAACATCGATGAGAGAGAATCGTCGATCAGCTGCTGCTTGCACCCCCCCCACTGGGGATGTGCCTGCAACCAAGGTACATGCCCTTGACCGGAATCGAACCCGGGACCTTTCAGTCCACAGGCCGACGCTCTATCTATTGAGCCAAACTGGTTTCGGCAGTATTTTGTCCATTTAGAGGTGACTCATCTGTCTCTCAAGGCCTTGAGTTACTTGGGATGAGGAAAGTTTAAGTTCCTGCAATATGATCTCTGATATTAAGGAAGAGAAGACAAAATCTTCACATCTCTTAGTGCCATTTCCCCCAAGAGGAGTTTTGCTCTTATTTTTCTCATTCTACTGTAATCAAAGTTCATTTTTAAGTAGTTTATTTTACTCTCTAATTTCATAACTGATCAAGAGTAATGACATGTTTACTTAAATAGCATTTATGATCCATCTTTATGCAAACTGTCAGTAGTACTTAGTAATGAATAAATAAATTTTAATATAATTTCAATTTGTGTTTAGAGACTAAGTTAAGATTCAGTTCACATTCTCCTATCAATACTAAATGTGATCATGTTATTCAGACAATTCACATTTGGGTAGGATCTCAATAACTCAGGGCAAGGTTCCACACTAACCCTAAATTAGCAAAACAACACAGTTGTTAGTGAAGGAGATGTCTCGAAGCTCTATGCTTTTCTCACCTTTCCTTGTTTGTTCAAACACGTTGTAAGAAAATATGGACTGTCTCAACCAGACCTGCCACTGGTTTTTCAGGTTTACGCTTCAGTGAAACACTGCTAATACGATTTCAAATTAGGGGTCCATTCTTAACTTCATTTTCCCAAGCCAGTCACTGACATAGGTCAATCCCTAAGTTTATTTGGGGTAGAAGGAAAAGGATCTCCCACCCCCAAGGAAATTTTTTTAAATTAGAAGACCTTGAGAAAGGATATATACATTTGAACTTAATTTCTTGACCATATTAAAAACGGTTATCATGCATGGTTTTTTAATGTGATATAAATTTGCTTTCTGCTAATTACCATTTCCCCTCTCTCCCCCTCACCTGATTCTGTCTCTTTAATGACTATTTTACTAGGTTTGAAATCCAACGCCTTACGTGCTCACTCAGTTTTCCCTTTGCCTTATGTTTTCTCTCACTGTCTATCTGTGTTCAGATTGTGTCAAATGCTGGCAAAACCTCTAAAACTGTCAAGAAAATGCTTGAAAGTTGATTTGTCATCGTGCAAATTTCATGGTAAAATGTCTTAATGTTATTTGGCTATGTAGTACATAGGAACAGAAAATAACTTAAATAAAGTCATTTTTGTAATTTAAAATTGGGATTTGTCCCTTTCTTACTCGTTTGAAGAACTCCTGTTTACCTTTTGCATTGCTGTTGTGTTTTTGCATATTCTGTTACTAAGGCTCCCTGTACTCTGCAGGAAATGGGCTGCATGCATTCTTTCACTTTGTGTTTAGCCAGTTTCTGCAATTGTGACTAATTATTTCCTTCCTTAATTCACTGTACTGCATCTAACCAAGGTGCCCCTGGAGTTTCGTTTGGGTAATTAGTGCCATAATATGTAATCTGGAGTGCAATTTCTGTACATTTGCCAGATCAGATTGTACAATTGCTATCCAGCCAGCCCAGCTTTCTGTAAATACTTGGTAATGATTGTGGTTAATTAAAGGGATCAGAATGGTTCTGCACAGCTAGGAGGACTCCCCTGATTAGCCGCATAAGCTCCAGGGGTAGGAAAGCCTTTTATAAGAACACTTGTGCCACTTATACAAAAAAGTTTGATTGGTAACTTTTGAAACTAAAAGTGCATATTTTTCTATAGTCACTTGTGACTTGGTTATTTTACTGATAAGCAATTGATAGTCCTTTGAAAAAGGACTACTAAGATGAATGACTGAGTGTGGCAAAAGGGACCTTGAATGTGTGCATCAGACAGTTGGAAGGCATGGTGGTGAGAGTTCTAGAGAAATTTTGGACAAGAACTGAGAAATACAATATATGTAAATCTTTGAATACAGGTTACACTTTAGATTTCATATGTGAACACATTTGAACAAAGCAAGGTGCAAAAAATGATCAGTATGCCTTAGAGATAGAATGTTTTCAGAGTTTGAATATTTTGCATAAAAGACAGCATTAAGCAAAGATGTTCACACCAAACATCTAAACAAATTGGCCTTTCTCATTACTGTGATTCATGGATTCTTCTATAATAATTATAAAGTTTGGGAATAAGTGGAAGGTGGACTTTCTCCTCAGTTTCTTTAATTCTTTAAGGAATTAATTTCATTTCAAAGTTACATCTAGACCATCATTTTTTAAAAAGTGTTTTTGTTCAATCTTCTTAGTGGTCTCAGGCAAATTCTTAGGAAAAGTGACACAAAGAGGCAACATGTAAGTTTTTCATTTTATCTCTCTTCCATAGTTGTTCTTAAAAATCAACTTCCCAGCAGTGATTTTGATTAAGAAAACATAACATTTCTTCTATTTGATATGCAAAGATTCTTGGGGTTCCCTTATAATTTTACATAAACTATGTGGAATAATTTTGTTAAAATAATACTCCAAGTAACATTTGGACAGCTTTAAACATATCATGTTAGTTTAATCAAATAATAATTAAAACCAATGCAAAACATTAAGGCATACTCATTATAGGTTTGAATACTAAATGTCCACAAATTTATGCAATAGCTGTTGAGTTCTGTTTGTGCCTATTGAGTTATATGTATAAATTACAATTCTTAGTGATTGAAATTGCTTTATGAAAAATACTTTGTAGCATAGCCAATCAGCAAAAACCTGAAAGCGCATGTACATCAATGATCTCTAAGTGGTGTTAAAGAAAAAATCATCCTGACATTTGTTAAAATGTTAAGGGAGACTTTATTCAGGACTTACTATTTATTCAAGATTTTTTTTCTTAACTCTCCCCAGGTCCCAGCTTTTGGTGGTGTGACTCAGACTTTCTGGGTAGTCACTTTCCAAGCCTTAAGAGCCTTAACAAGGTCAGCACGCTAACAGATTTAGTTGTTCTATGCACCCAGAAACAAAGACAGGATGTTGACAGCCTTTGTTTAATAAGAAAATGTTTAAAATAAGTTCATGCTTATGTAACTGAAAGCTGGAGATTTAGCTTCAACCCGAACTACTCAGTCTAACCATTTAGCTACATAAATATTTTGTCAAGTCCAGATCACCTGTGTCAAATGGGAAATACAAAGAATGCCGCGGAATTACATACCTGATTTACATTACATGAGACTTGTTTATTGAGAGGAGGAGGAAATGGAAGTGTGGGGACAGAAAAGTAATTTTCCTTCTACCCTTCTAAACCCTCTGGCTGGACTAATAATCAAATTGACATGAGACAGATTAACAAGAAAATGACCAAATTAATTATGTATGTACATACAGGGGTTCCATAAGACTGTGAGACCCAAGGACTTAGTGGAGAGTTGAGGCTGGCATGCCATTCTGGACTAATGAGAGGGAGGGAGGAGTCTGGAATTTCAAAAGGAGCCAGGCGATTCACAGGTAGATGAGAAAGAGCAAACAAGTGGACATTTTTTTATTTGGCCAACTGAAGACAATGGGACGCCAAGGGGAGTCTAGCACACCGACCTTGCTGGGTCCTCTCTACCCTCCACGTTAAACTCGTACTCGCTGAGGGGAATAGCCAAGGCTCCCTTCCTGAAGCAGCTTTTCCTATTTGGATTTTTTAGGCAGGCAAGGAGGGGTGGGGGTAAAGACAAAACAGAGAACTTCTTCCGTTTGTTAGGCTTTCATTGTTTTTAACTTGAAATGATCTACACGCCATGGTGGCACTTTCTGGAGAAACTAGTTCTGGACCCTGCACTGACCTGGGAGCCTCCTGGAAAAAGATGCTCAGTACACTTCCTAAAATTCAGGCTGCTTTGCCCTTCGGATTCTACCAACAACAATGTTAAAACAAACAAATCACAGTATGGCAAATCAGCTAGACAACTGTTTTTATTTTTTATTTTTTATTTATTTTTTTAAATATATTTTATTGATTTTGTACAGAGAGGAAGGGAGAGAGATAGAGAGTTAGAAACATCGATGAGAGAGAGTCATTGATCAGCTGCCTCTTGCACACCCCCTACTGGGGATATGCCCGCAACCAAGGTACATGCCCTTGACCGGAATCAAACCTGGAACCTTTCAGTCCCCAAGCTGACGCTCTATCCATTGAGCCAAACCGGTTTGGCTAGACAACTGTTTTTAGATAGCTTTCCCTAAATCACTGAATATAAAACTGCTAAAATATATAAATAGAAAAATAAAAGTTTTCTTAAAAAGAAACTTCTAGTGACTTTTGAGGGCTTTAATTATAAATCTGATCTAGAAGTTGCATCAAAAATGTCTGAAAGTTGCCAAGACTGGTTTGGCTCAATGGATAAAGCGTCAGCTTGGGGACTGAAGGGTCCCGGGTTCGATTCCGGTCAAGGGCATGTACCTTGGTTGCGGGCATATCTCCAGTAGGAGGTGTGCAGGAGGCAGCTGATCGATGACTCTCTCTCATCGATGTTTCTAACTCTCTATCTCTCTCTCCCTTCCTCTCTGTACAAAATCAATAAATATATATTTTTTAAAAATGTCTGAAAGTTGATCTCAAAACCTTAGGTTAACGGCATACTTTTTTTTAATCCTCACCCGAAGATATTTTTTTCCATTGATTTTTAGAGAGAGTGGAAGAGAGAGGGAAAGACAGAAATATCAATGTGAGAGAAACACATGGATTGTTTGCCTCCTATACATGCCCCAACCAGGGCCCGGGCCAGGGAGGAGTCTGCAACCGAGGTATGTGCCCTTGACTGGAATCAAACCTGGGACACTCCAGTCTGCAGGCCAACACTCTATCCACTGAGCCAAACCAGCTAGGGCTGATAATGCCATTCTTAATAGCACTGACTTTACCATAGTAAACAATGGTAAGACAGAGTGGCATTCTGGGTTGTTTCAAAATCCTTAGGCTCATAAACATTTTTTTACGTATATTGGACGGGGGGGAGGGGGAATTACATAAAATTTTATCTGGAACTATATAATGCTTTAAATAAGCCAAGCAATAAAGGATTTACAGTTTATCTGTTTTATTTGAATTGATTAAAACAGGAACCATACAGTATTGGATATTCATAGAAATGCTCCTTCTATATTTAGTTCTGCCCATCCAAACACAATTTTGGCTCTTACATTAAGATCCATAAGACTTTTTAAAGAATTTTAAGACTTCTTTAGAATTTCTCTAAAACTGTCTACTTGCCTATGTGTTTAGGGTACTATGGTTATTTTAGGCTTACCATATCTCTCAGAGTTGGAGACCTAATAAATGCAGAAACCAACCCATATGCTAATATATATTAAAACCCTGGGTTGTAACGACCAGTAACGACTGGAGGCTGACCAACTGGAAGTCAGTGCTGGCCCTACTCCTACACAATCAGGCAGGCAGGCAGAGGGGTTAGGGGTGATCAGGTGGTAGGCAGGCAAGTGGTTAGGGGAGATCAGATAGGCAGACAGCCAACGCTGGGCTGGCCCCACCCCCAATCAAAGAAAGAAGGAGGCCCAAGCCATTGCACCCAGACTGTCATTTGCTGAGGGAGGCCATCAGTGGCAGGGGAGTGGGGATAGCACTGCACAGATGATAAGCAGTGGCAGCGGCAGGAGTGGGGCCAGCTGCCTGCAGCCTGGGGAAGGAAAGCCCCGATAGGCCCTAATCTCAGGCCAGGCCTAGGGACCCTAACTGAGGGATTTCAGTTTGTGAGAGGGTGCAGGCCGGACTGAGGAACCATCTCCCTCACCCCCGAATGCACGAATTTTTGTGCACCAGGCCTCTAGTTTATATTTCACTAAAGTGCTTCCTCTTGTTACACATACAAAATGATCCCTGAAACAATACCGCTGATCAGTCAGGAGATCTAACACTATTCACTGAGGGTCTTGAAACTGTGAAGGACCATTGTTCCTGTCCAAATTGGTTTCTGGATATATTATTCTCCTGGGGCTTCTATAGCAATGTACCACACAATGCTGACTTACAAACAGAACAAACAAATGTATTGTCTCGGTTCTAGAGCAAGATGTCAGTGGGATTCATTTCTTCTGAGGGCTGGGGGAGAATCTGTTCCAGGACACTCTCCTGTCTTTTGTCGGCTTGTTGGCAATCCTAGGTGATTCTTGGCTTGTAGGTGCATCACCCCAGATCTCTGTCTTCATGTTCATATGGCATTCTTCCTGTGTGTGTCTATCTCTGAGTCCAAACTTCCCCATTTTATAAGTACATAGTCATATCGGACTAGGGCCCACCCTAATGACCTCATCTTAACTTGATAATTGCAAAGACCTTATCCTATACTAGAGGCCCAATGGACGAAAATTCATGGAAGAGTAGGCCTTCCTTCTTGCTGCCAACACCAGCTTCCCTCCTGCACCTGGGACCTAGGCTTCCCCACCATCAAATTCACAAGTTTTGTGCACCGGGCCTCCAGTTTCCAAATAAGGATGCACAGACATTGGGGTTAGTACTTCAACATTTTTGTGGGGGGATACAATTCAATCCATAACACTAGGTAAGGTACTTCTCTTTTTTGATGAACTATTGCATTCCAGGTTAATTAGAAACGCAGACTTTTTAGCCCTGGAATATTGGCTAGTCCAGAGGTTTTCAAATAGAGTCCAGGGAGCTCTACCTCTCCAATGAAGTATCTCAGGCGGACTCAGGGACTGCATAGGGCTCCTATCTGTTCCAATGACAATTGCCATGTGACAAACGATCCCAAAACTTAGTAAGGTGAAGCTCTTTCATTATACTCTCAGCATCGGTGGGTAAGGAATTAGACAGGACACCACACAGACAGCTCATCATCTATGTCTGCTGCACAAAGTCTGAGAACCTCAGTGGGGAAGACTCCATGGCTGGGAGCTCAAACCATCTGCAGGCATCTTTACTCCTGTGTCGGCGTTTGTTCCCAGCTGTCGGCTGGATCCTCAGCTGGACGTCTCTGTACAGCCCCGGCTTTCTGACAGCAGGGCGGTTTCCAGAGTCAGAGGTTTTACACGGTAATTTACAGTTTCAAAGCAACTATTCCTGCATACGGAGACCTTTTGACCTAGCTTTGAAAGTCACATACATCACACTCAATTTGTTGAAGCAGTCATAAATCTTATGCAGTTCAGGGCTGGAGGAGAGAGGACACAGACCTCACCTTGTAATGGGAGGAGGGCCAATGCTGCCTCGTAAGAAAAACCTGTGGAACAAATATTGTTGCAGTCATCTGTGGAAAGGACAATCTGTCACACAATCCACACCAACCTCTTCAACCATTGGGCAGCATCTCTCTCTGATTCTTTAATATTTACTAGCAATTGTAGGTGAGAAACACAGGATCCCTGTGGATTCTCGGAGGAGAGGTGGAGGTGGGTGGCTGGAGAGCAACCAAAGAACTTGTATGCATATATGGACACAGACAATAGGGTGGTGAAGGCCTGTGGTGGGCGGCAGGGATGGGCTAGAAAGGGCTAACGGGGGGTGAAGAAGAGGACACATGTAATACTTTCAACAATAAAGATTTAATTTTTTTTAAAAAGATAGACTGGATTCACGGAGGCCAAGTAATACATAAATTTCACACAATCTGTTAGCATATCCAATAATTATTGTAGAAAGCTAAAAAATTGAAAAAGCTAGTAGTTTGTGTGTTTTTTTCCACCTATGTTTTAAATTTTTTTTTGTTTTTAATTTCCTTGGACAAGCTTGGAGAGTTTTGCAGAACTTCTATTATGAAATAACTGGAAGAAAGCCATCGTTTTGTTTTACTGAATCGCCTTTGCAAAATCATCAACTTTTTGACAGGGTTCAAACTAGTGCTTTCACAGATTTTATTCGCCTGTGTTATGCTTCTCCCGATGTCAGCCAAAATTTCCCGAGTTGCTCAGAGACGCATGTGGACACATTCCTGCACACAACTTGGTCTGTGACTCACATCCTAAAAAATAAAGAGCTAATGTGCTAATTAGACCGAACAGCAGAACGACCGTCCAGACGAAGCCGGGATTGCGAGGGCCAGCCTGGCTGCAAGGGACTGGGAGGGCTGAGCTCCCTTGCACGTATTTCGTGCATCAGGCCTCTAGTAAACTAATAAGAGAAAAGGTCTCATCCGTGTCTGAGGTGGAAAGTCAAGAGACCTGGGGAGTTGCGGGGGGGGGGGGGGGGGGGGCCCTTAGCCAGGTCTCTCGGCTTCTGTTCTAATCCAGGCTCAGGGTCTGCCCAGACCACAGCTCCCTGCCCCCTCCCCAGCCTCACCACCCTCTGTGACTGGAAGAGAGACAGCAAGAGCAGGTCTCAGAAGCCTCCAACCCCTGGCTTTGCGGCAGCCTCTCTGGTAGGTCCCATCCTTCTAGCTCAGGAGGAACGTTGTGGGGTTGGGAAAAGTTTTCTAGGAAACAATTACTCACAAACAAAGGGACCAGAAAGGTTTAAATGAATGACTTGCAGCTGGGCAGCCTGCCCTAGGGAGGCTCATATGAACTGAATCTGTGTAATGCTGCATTAGGATTGGGGTTCTCCCTCCAGCCTCATAAATCTTCAAACCCATTTATTGAGGGCTCCCCTCCCCCGTGTTTACTCTTACAAAATCCACCCACATATTAAGCTCATTCAGAAAGAGTAAGGATTTAATAGCACGTCTTTCGTCAGAAGGTTTTACCACAGATGTCAGCTGGAGTCTGGGTGTCTCTTAAGATGTAAGTGGCATTGGCCACACCCCCATCCCATGCCCTTTGGGAGTCCAGTACCCTCCCCAAGCTTTCCTGACTTCTGGTGTGCTCATGATTTCAGGCGGCAGGCTGTTGGTTCTGAAATTCTGTTTCTAAGAAACATCTTCCACTCATCACCTCACTATTCAGTACCTGTCTATAGCTGAAAGGCGATTCCACTCTGTTCCTTGATTTCCCCAACACTCACACCAGGCTTTTGTGCCTGTTAGAGCCTTAAGGAAGGTTTGGAGAGACAGCCAAGCATTCACGATTTCCATGCAGGCCTTTTTAAGAACCCATATATGATAGTACAAGCCCTTCAGCCCCAGAGTTGCCCAGCCACCCACCCCCTTGCCTCTCCCAGCCCTGTTCCAAGCCTCCATCTCCAATTCCTCACTCCCAGTGCAGGGCAGTGTAACTCCCTCTCTCATCTCCTGGGCTCTGCTCTCCGCCTCCTCACTCTCACTCTTTCCCCCTGGCAGCTTATCAAAGTTTTTCTCAACACATTTCCATCCCTGAGAGGAATGCTGGTGTCTGCTGTTGTTTCATCAGCCTGTTCGTTGCAAGCTGTCTGTCGCTCTGAGCTGCATTTCTCTGCCTATTCCTCCTGTCTTCTTCCAAATTCCCCACCTTTCCCCTCGGCAAATGCCAAATCTGCACGTGTCCTCCTCAGCCCTCTGTCCTCCCTTGTCCCCACTCCAGCCTTGGTGACTCGTTTATTTTCAGAGCGAAGTCTGCAGCCTTTCTATAGTAACCCCCGGGTCTCTACCTCTAATTACACTCCTCTACCTCTCACCGCCAGCTGTCTTCTGGCCAGGCCCACTTTTCTGTCATGTCAAGTTTAATGTGCTGAGAGGAAACTTCATCTAAGCATAGCTACTGTGTTTCCCCAAAAATAAGACATCCTCCGAAAATAAGACCTACTTACAGGTTTCCTTCTGAGTGAAATATAAGGCATCCCCCCGAAAATAAGGCCCCCCTAGGCTAAACATGAGAGGTTTGGTCCACTGATTCTAAAAGAAATGGAGTCACAAGAAATTCACCAGGAAATTCAGGAATTGGATTGTTATGATGATGTTCCAGAAGATGATGACATGATTGTCATTGAATAAATATTCTTGATACTGTAGGATTCACAGTTTGTCTGGTTTGTGTTGACAACTACTGTACTACCGTACCGTATACAGGTAATAAATTTCCTTTATTTTCATTTAACAATAAATGTATACTGTATTCTTCTTCATAGAAAAATAAGATATCCCCTGAAAATAAGACCTAGCGCATCTTTGGAAGCAAAAATTAATATAAGACACTGTCTTATTTTCGGGGAAATGGTACTATAAAGGCAACAGCCGCCTAGCTTACATGGTCTCCCCACAAGCCTCATCTTTCCACCGTCACTTCTGCCTCTTTCCATTGCTAGGCCAGTTCTCCAACGGGTAACTTGTATACCTTGGATTTTATTGTGCCTGTGCTCAGAAACCTGCCCTTGTCTTTTCAACATAGCCTGTGCACCTCTGCCTGCCTTTCAAGACCCACCACAACCCAGGCCTGACCTGCGTGTCCAGCCCAGGCATGGAATCCAGAGTGAATTCAGATCCTCACTTTCCACACACCTGATGTACAACCTGGGGAAGGTTAATGTAAACTCTCCGGTCTCTGCTTATGTTAAAGACATCCAGATTTTGGCAACTTCCCAGGAAGTACTAAAGCATTAAGTATTCTAATGCTGGCACCACCCCAATTCTGTCCTCACTAAACTCTAAGTTTCTTGTTTATCAGCAGTCCTGGTTCTGATCAAGGCAAAGTTTGCCTGCATCCTCTCCACAGTCAGAGCTATTTGCAAGGTCTCGAGGATATAACCTATGAGTTGACAGCAAGAAAGTAAAATAAAGTGACAATGGAATAATACATTCAGTCAGCCAAGTAGACGCTTAGCTATGTTGGGAAGCCGTCAGTGGGGCTGTGAGGAGAAGGGGGTGGGGTTAAGGAAGGATGGCTTGTTCCCTTTCCCTCAAACTTCAAATGCTGCCGCATGGTCTCTGGAGATACAGGCACCCAGGGCCAGTGCCCAAGCTCCGGCTGCCTCAGAGCATCTGCATTCAAACCAGCGTGTGTGTCCCCACTCTGCCACTGGCCAGATGTGCGTTGTGTAATGAGTCACTTAGCTCCTTCAGTCAGAGTCTCCTTGTCTATAAAATGTCTGGGAATGCCCATCCAACAGGCTGCTGTGAGGGGCGGTGGTGTGATGTACATGACAGTGCCTCGCTCAGTGCTTGCACTCAAGAAGTTTACCAGTAAACTCATGGACACAGAGAACAAACCGATGGCTGACAGACCAGAGGAGAGGAGGGAGCTGGGTGAACAAGGTGAAGGGATGGAGAAATACAAATTGCAATTACAAAATAGTCACAGGGATGTAAAGTACAACTTAGGGAATAAGTCAATAACACTGCAATAGTTATGTGTACAGGGTGCCAGGTGGGTGCAAGACTTACCCAGCGGATCACTTTATGAGTTATGTAAATGTGTAGCCACTGTGCTGTACACCTGAAACGGACAGGATATTGAATGTCAATCATAATTGAAGCATAAAAACGAAGAAAAAGTAATTTGTTAGTATCATGATGACTGTGAGTGAGCTCTGGATCATTTAAAATGCAGCCCACAGTATATTGCACATGTTTCTGAAGACAGCGTTTATGGAACACTGAGAATGTGCTTGGCATTGCTTTACAGGCAGTAAGCGTATCCCTTTGCCAGGAGGAGGGGCAGCATCCCGAGGGAGTCGCGGGGAGCATTTACCGTTGGGAAGCGGGATGAGTGGGATGGCAAGTGCTTTCTCCACCAGCCAGCGTTTTCTGAGCACATTCCAGGTAGCAGACGCGGTTCCAGGTGTTGAGGAACTAAAATGAATAGGGTCTGTGTGTTTGAACCGCTCATCATCTAACAGGAAAAGACAGCCATGTGTTTATTCAGTAGGTACACCCAGAGGCCTGTCCACACAGGAGCACAAGGGAAGCTTTGGTTGGATTCACCTGGCGGTGGGCAGGGTTTCAGGAGGTGAACCTGAGCTGAGTCCTGGTGCAGGTGAACCCCAGGCCGAAACGAAGGGGCTGTGGGGAATGAGCACCGAGGCCCGAGTGACCACGTAGTGTCATTGGAGGGCTTGGGTCAGGGAAGAAGCAGGGGCCCTTTAATGGGAGTGAAGATGGAAAGGCATCTTGGGTCAGCTTGAGGGTGTCCTGTACGTGCCACCCACCCCAGAGAGCTCTTTCGTTTATCCTTCAGGCCATGGGGACGGGAGGGAATTCAAACCCATCCTCAGTTACATGCAAAGCCCAGATCATCTTAAAGAGCTTGTTTATGACCTTCCTTTCTGTTTTCAAATCCTTGTAAAAAGAAAGGAGAACACACACACACACACACACACACACACACACACACACACAAACCCGCATCCGGTCTTGCCAGAAAACCAAAGGCTGCAGAGAGAAGGCCAGAGTAGGCGGGTTGGCAATGCCCAGAGCAGCCTTGGCCACGCAGAAAGGGACTCACAGACATGAGGGTGCTGCTTTAACTTGTCCTTGGCGTGAGGAGGTCCGGGGCAGCCATCCAGCAGGCTCTTTCTCCTTTGTGCCTGCCTCTCCCTCTTTTTTAAACACCCTGGTTTCTTTCTTTGCTTTGCTGCCATTTTTTTTTTTTTAATAGTCCAGCTGATTGTGGGAAATTTGCCCCGTGCAGAGTCTGAAAAGTCATAAAAGAAACCACTCAATTAAACAGAGTTCTGAGTGTTCTCCTCAGGGCCAACCTCCCCTCCTCCCTCTGGCCCTGCCCCTTGTGGGGCCGGGGTGCTCATTTGGAGGAGCCAGGGTCTCTGGGCCCAGGAGGATGTCCGTGGTGTGTATCTGCCTCCTCTCTGAAGCCTGCTCCTGGGTGGGCCCAGGCTGCCTGCTTGAGTCACGGGGCCGCTTGGTTCAGACCAGAAGGTGTGGAGGAGGATGTCGCTTGGCTCAGCCAAGTGTCCCTGTCTGACCTCTTGCTCTTTTTCTGTCCCTGTAGGAAAGGTGGGGCTTTCCTGTCACAGAACTTCCCTTCCCCTTTCCTTTTTTTTTATAGCACGGAGCCCTGTCCTGCCTGCGGGGAGAATGGCACTCGGTGTTTCCTATGAACAGCACTCAACAGGACCCCTTTGATCTCAAAGCCAAGGGCTTTGATGGGCCTGCTGGGAAAAGCACAGTCTGAAAAGCCAGGACCAACCCTCCCCCTGATGGTACCATTTCTTAATGCATTTTGCACTCCCAGCCTCCCCCAGGGTGAGGCTCAGATTCTGGCAGGACCTCAGCGAGCTCAATATGGTGAGAGCATTTCTGTCCCCCGAGTTCACCCTGACTAGACCCAAGGACCCCCTCACTCTTCCAACCACCTTCAGACATCAAGCAAGCACTGCCCCTCTGAGCTTGAGACTGCCCTCACATTGGCTGTCAAGAGGGACCAGGTAACACAACCTGGAAGTGAAGTTCATGTCCCAGTAGGATCGGGCCTAAATGGGCAGTTGGACATTCCTCTCACAGTCCAAGACTGCTGGCTCCTAACTGCTCACCTGCCTGCATTCCTGATTGCCCCTAATCGCTTCTGCCTGCCAGCCTTATCACACCCTAACCACTCCCCTGCCAGACTAATTGGTGCCTAACTGCTTCCCTGCCATACTGATTGCCCCTAACTGCCTTTTCCTGCAGGCCTGGGCCCCCTCCCCCAACTACCCTTTCCTGCAAGTCCAGTTGCCCCCAACTTCCCTCTCCTGCTTGCCTGGTCACCCCGAACTGCCCTCCCTTGCAGGCCTGGCTCTCCCAACTGCCCTCCACTGCTGGCCATCTTGTGGTGGCCATCTTGTTTCCACAAGGGGGCAGCCATCTTTGACCACATGGTGCAGCCATCTTGTGTGTTTGGAGTGATGGCCAATTTGCATATTACTCTTTTAATAGATAGAATATATATATATCTCCCTGTGCACAAATCTGTGCACCAGTAGCTCACCATTGGCTCACTGCAGCCCTCCAGTAGCTCTTCACCTGCTGCCCCACCCTCTTGTAGCTCCCCCCACACCTCCCATAGCTTGCTGCTCTGCCCCCTCCTGTAGCTTTCTGCCACCCACTTGTAGCTCACTGCCACACCCTCCTGCTGATCTGTGATTCGGTTGTTATGCATTCGGTCATTCTGCTTCACGGTATAACAACCATTGCATACTACATCTTTATTATATAGGATATATTTGTATAGAAAAATGGGAGAGTTACACACCAAATGCAACAGAGGTTGTCATTTGGTGATAGGGTTATGAGTGCATTCTCCTTTATTCTTTTTTTATTGTTTTTTTTTTTTAAGAGAGAGAGAAACATTGATGTAAGAAACATATATCAACCCCACCTCCCTCACACACCTTGACCAGGGACTGAATCCATAATTCTTTATACATATTAGTGTTTAACTTTATTCTTCTATAAAAAATATATATACTGTGATTTTTTTTTTTTAATTTAAAAGGTAAAAGTATCCTGGACCTGGTGCTCACAAATGCTCTTTCTGCTAGCAACATGCTGTCTCTCCTCAGGGAGATTCTGGAAGACTAAGGACAACATAAACTTTTATAGGCTTTTATTTGGGGTGAGAATTATTAAGAAGATCTGGTTGGTAATTGTTCAACAAATTATTATATTTGTTGAAGGAACAGGGAGTGTGTCTATATCTCTAACAAGAAAGAGTTTATAGCATTGTAGTTGTAACTAACTTCTGGGAGGCAGCTCATCCAGCATGCCCATATATTCCATTACTTTATTGCAGTTAATAACTGTACTATTCCTAAAATAAATATGTTGGCCCTTAAATACTTATTTTGATATGCTTTCAGTTCTTGAGAATTTTTCAGAATAAATCATTGCATTTATTCTTAAAAAAGAATAAATCATTGCCCACAGCTGTTGCCTGAGATTTCAGTTCATGCCAAGGTTGGAGCATCATGGTGGCTGGTACCATGAATCTGTCTCTCACCCAGTGGGGTGAGCTTGGCCCTCTCTGGAGAAGAAACCTGGGTTTCCCAAAATATGAGGTCAGTGCCCGAGCCTCACCAGGAGGTGAGGGGATCCCAAGGCAGGCATTGGGGGTGGAGGCCACAGGGGGATAGGCTACCAAGGAGACAGAACTGAACTTCACATCACCCTGCTTCGCCTGAGGATGGCTGGTTAGCCAGAGACGGGTAAGATTCCTCAGGGATGGAACAACTTAAGACAAGCACAGTCTCAGAGGAGCCAGCAGGAGAGAACTTGGGGGTCAACAGAGGTGGGGCACAGACCCTTACCACCCCCAAAACTTGGCAGGGGCCTGAACCTTCACCCCTTCTAGGGATGTCTCCTGTCCCCATGGCTGATTTGCTTCCCATACACAGCTCAAATCAGGATCCAGGTAACAGATAGAGACTTGGCTGACAGCGGCTGCCCTCTTACTACAACAAGACTTGTTTGAGATGTTTTGTACCCATGGTATGGGGAAGTGGGTTTTTGATATCCAAATCCAGCCTAGTACCAGGAATGCTCAGGGCCTACTCAAGAATGCAAACAATCCTTTCCATTAATACACACAGGGTAAAATAAGATTGTTGATAGTGTCGAGTTTGACAGTTGAATAGTAGTCAATTTCTCAGAGATAATTAAATTGGCTAACTGAAATAAGCAAATATTCTAGAAAAAAATACTATATTGTACAAAAAGCTGTTCCTAAAGTGTTAACAAAATTCTTATTGTCAGTTCATCTCATGGTAAAACTGCATAACATGTAATGAAACTATAGCAGTCATATTTTAGAGAAAATAATTAAAATGTAAAAGCTATCAAGATTACATTATAAAATGTCCAAAAGCCTCCTAATATTTAAATTTAAAAAGGGGGTGATAGTGGAAAAAATATCATGTAAGGAAAAATATCCTGCAAGTAAATTACTTCTAGAAAATTTGTACTTTAGAAAATTAACTTTCATCTGAAATGCTAACAAGATACCCATGAAAAACATATATGGTGTCAAAACAAGCCAGAAGAAAATCATTCTGGGGGGAGGAGAAGGGGAATGAAAAGGGATCTCAAATCAAATTTATATAAAATACCCCTTTATTAACTTTTGGTTGAATATGTTTGTATATTTTCAGAAAACAACTCCAAGACCATGTGGATTCCTGCAACAGAGAGGAATTGACAAGAGTGTCCCAGCCATGAAGACAGAAGAAAATCAGTCCAGAGAAGGAAGACGCTGACAACGCCTTGCCGTACTAGCAGACAGCAGCTGTGTGGTGCTGAAGGATGCCCGGGACCAAACCAGAGACAGTCAGACCAATATCAACACCATTTGTCAGCCAACCAGATCTGAAATACCATGGCTGACATGTACACATAAGGAACTGTTTGACATTGAAATTGGGACTCAAAAGAACTGTTGGCCCAGAAAGGAACTCACTATAGACTGATTCATTTGCCTCTCAGCATAACCATTATGGCTTGTCTCAGTTTCTGTCCTTATAAGGGAATTCCTTGTATCACATGATCTAACGCATCTAGGGAAATAATGAACATAAATTGGTGAACAGAAACAGACCTGGAGACAGAGAAGCAGCGATCAGACTGTCAAACCTTAGAGGGAAGGTGGGGGCAAAGGGGAGAGATCAACCAAAGAACTTGTGTGCATGCATATAAGCCTAACCAGTGATCATGGACAACAGGAGGTGGGCTTACGTGGGGAGGGGTTAGGAATGGGAATGGGGGGGATGAGAACAATTATGTGATACCATAATCTATAAAGAAATTTTTTTAAAAAAGAATAAATCATTACACAGGATGAGGCAAATGGTGGGTAGTTCACTTATTCAACATACACTAAGCCTTGTCCATTTTATTCAGAAACTAAGCTGGGTCCTGGGGACTCAGAAGTTGAAGACACCAACTCCTCCTTCAGTGAGCTGGAAGGTGACAAGGGCCAGAGGACTAATGTCTGCAGTTGACTCTAATGGACACTCCAAGCCCAGGGTTCTTCTGGGCCACGAGGGCATCAGTACAGTTTGAGGGACATGAATTCTCAGGAGATGCCTTCCCAGAGTAAGGGGCGTTTGAGCTGTATGTGGAAGGAGGTGTGGGAATTAGCCACAGCTGGGCACACCCAGCAGAGGCTAGGAGACGGAGAGGAAAGCTGATCAGGGGTTAGAAAAAGATAAATCGGGCTCAGGGCTGTCCAGAACTATCTGCAATGATGAAAAAGTTCTGTCCAAAACAGTGGCTATTGAACAATCAAGAAACTCTAATCTTAATTTTATTTCATTTTTTAAGTTTAAGTTTAAATAGCCACCATCTGACTACCAGCTACTGTAGTTTTTTTAGACCACATATGATTGACATACAAAAAGCTGTACAAAACTGATGTGTTCAACTTGATAAGTTTGGAGATAAGTATATTACCTGTGAAATAATCACTGCATCTAGGCCATAAACATTTCTATAAAAAGTTTCCTCCTGCCCTCTTTGCTTATGATTATTCTGCATGTGTAAGATCACCTGTGGCTGCTGTATTGCACTGCACAGCTTTAGATGGGATCACTGCTCTAGACGTTTTTCACCAGTGAGTTTTGTTTTCATTTTAAAGGTAAAAAGGAGTGCGTGCAACATTTCAAAACAGAATAATTACATGAGTAAACTTAAAAGAAATATTACTACTTAAAATTTTGGAAGCAAAGTAATCTGGGCAGTTTTTAACATATGTTCACTTTCCCAGACCTTCTTAGAGAAGGTGACGTAAAGCAAACATTGCCATAGAAACCCCTTTGAAAATGACTTGATAGTGGAAATGGCCAACTAGCTAACTACAGACCAATAAGTAAAAGGTACCTATCACAGTAGGAAATTGAGTAATTGGTACTAATGAGCCATTCCCTAGAGCCACACACAAATTGCCAATTAAACACATAAAACAGTGTTCAACTTCCCTACTATTCAAAGAAGTTTCAATGGAAATGAGTTTCCTACTTTTCAGCAGCCTGGTTAGTTTTACTTCCAAGACAGTGTATTGTTGAGGACATACCCGTATTTTCCGGCGTATAAGACGACCCCCTAAATTTACAGTTAAAACATAGGTTTAGGCCTATATTCGCTGTATAAGACTACCCCCCACTTCAAAGAAAAGACTTACTTTGCCGTCAAGATCTGCAGGTAATTTTTGTGCAATTTTGGTTTTTTGCCCCCGATTTTCGTTTGACTTTTTTTCGTTTCAAAAGTCGTCTTATACGCGGGGAAATACGGTAGATAAAGTCACTCTCTTAAGTGTCTTTGGGAAAGTAAATTGGTACTTCTTTTCTGGAGGCCAGTTTGGCAATATTTTAGCAAAAGACTTGAAAATCCTGTCATCCAGCTATTCCATTTCTGGGAATTTGCCATAAAGGAGTAATGGGGGATTCTTGCAAAGATTCTTGCCCAAGGTATTCAAGTCTCTATTACATACAACATAGTTAAAAAAAAGAAAAAAAGAGGAGAGGAAGAAACTTTCTTCTACCCTTCTATTAGATGCTTTCATCAGGTCTAAATAATTAAATCTGCAAGAGACAGAGCAACAAGAGAAAAATAACCAAATGTAATCACATATATAGGTACAGGAACCTCATATACATGAGAGACTCAGAGATCCCACATACATGAGTGGTACAGAGCCAGAAAGGTTGAATGAGGTGTACATGACATTCTGAGCTAAGGGATGAGTTAAAGCACCTGTGGCTTCAGAGGGAACGAGGGTAAGAAGAGCAGATGTTCAGTAATTAGGTGTTTGCCCTGCCATACAGATAAGTCATAAAAAGTTGTCTCTGGTAATAACTCTTACCATGGGCAAGGCCCCTAATTTAAATTCTTCTACGTAGCTGGTGGGGTGGAGGCGGGAGCTTCTCTTGAGCCCACATCCCCATCCCAAAGTGGCACTCTGTTCTGAACACCTTCCGACGACAACCTAACGGTGGTTCCCAACAGATTTATTAAGTAAATTATGATACATCTACACAGCCACCCAGCCATTAAATGTCACATTGAATGTGAATACTTCAATGCATAAAGAAAATATATGTATATTTTGGTGGCAAAAAATCAAATTGCAACTATTAGAATCTTTCAGTGGAATAGTAAAAAAAAGAAAAAAAAATGGAGAAATAGAAAAAAAAAAAAAATACTTGAGGGATATTCACCAAAATGTTAATGGTGGTTATCATTTAGTACTGTGATTTTCTTCTTTATGTTTCTCCGAGTTGTATAATTTTTCACAATGAAGATTCATGACGTTTAAAAGAGAAAAGCATCTTTTTAAGTTGAGTTTGTTAATTATGTCGGTAGTGTTCAACTGTAGCAGCAGTGACTGGAAGTACATAGAAGCACATGATTGCCACACTTCTGCTGCACAATGTATAATAATGAAGGCGGTGGCAGGCAGTTACTAGTCTAGACTGAGGACAGTAGAGCTTTTAAAGAGGCTAAGTGTCTTCGGAGTCCTTTCCAGAAACTCTTCCCTGCTGTTGGAAGCAGCAGAAGTGCTTTCAGGAATCTAGATAAAGTGTTTTCAATCACAGGTAATTATGTATAAGAAGAGGACCTTGCAGCCAGGAGGTGGTTTATATAAACAGGAGGAAGTTTCCCTTTGCTAGGTTCTTCCTAATATTTTAACCCAGATGCATCTGACAAAGAAAAGAGTACAATGGCAAAGAGAGCTCGAACTAGACACCAGACAACCAGAAACTTCAGCTAATCCTAAATTCTGCCTTTGATTCTTAGGAAACAGTTGAAATTTCAAGGAAGTGGCTAAATTAAGAATTGCTAAATAATGATAATTAAAAAAAGAATTGCTGCCCTAACCGGTTTGGCTCAGTGGATAGAGCGTCGGCCTGCGGACTCGGGTCCCAGGTTCGATTCCGGTCAAGGCCATTGTACAGAGCTCTGTTGCAGGGATATCCCCAGTGGAGGGTGTGCAGGAGGCAGCTGATCATTGTTTCTCTCTCATCAATGTTTCTAATTCTCTATCCCTCTCCCTTCCTCTCTGTTAAAAAAACAAAACAAAACAATAAATATATATATATTTTTTAAATAATTGCTCATAACCAACTTTCAGGTATTTTTCAAGGTTTTTACCAACTCAGACTAGTCTGCAGACTTTTACAACAATATATGTAATTTTTTCAATGAAAATAATTTCTAATGGTGAATCCAAAATTCCAAAAGAATTTTTATTATTAAAACAGATTAAAAGATCAACCAGAGGACTTATATTCATGTATACTGGTTTAAGGATAACCAATGGACACAAGCACGAGAAGAGTGAGGGCGTGAGCGGGGGCAGGGGGGATGGGGGATAAGAACACGATAATACCTTAATCAATTGTGAGATCCTCCCTCCCCCCAACTGGTGGGCGGAGTTATGACATTACTGGCATCTGCCACCGAGACATCCCCAAGACATTGTACCACCAATCAGCGCGAGGCGAAGTGCCCTGGAGCTCACCCCTTCCTGTTCCACCCTGGGTCCAACCCTTTCCTGTTCCTCCCCTCAAAAAGCTGCCCCTCCCCTCCACGTGCTGCTCTCCATCTCTGCCTGTGGAGTCAGCCTGGCTTTTAATTCTGATTTCTCTACCTCCGTAATGAGCCCTGCTCATTACTGGGCAATAAACCTTCCTTTAATATGTCTTGGTGGTCTCCGATTCGTTTCCTGCACCTCAAACCTTATATCAATAAAGGAGGGGGGGGGGGGGAGAAAGCAGATTAAAGTATGTTCTATATACTCTACTTACAATAAAGAAGGAAGCGAAGAATAGAGGTGGGGGAACGGGGTGGGGGGGGGTGAAAGAAGGGAAAGAGGGCGGGAGAGTGACTGTGTCCAAAGACACACGTGTCAGCATCAGAGATCTGGCTTCCCATGGTCTGGCACATCTCTGTGCCGTCTGGTCAAAGGTCCAGTACAGTAGTCCCCCCTTATCTGTGGGGAATACACCTCAAGACCCCCAGGGAATGGCTGGAACTGCAGAGAGTACCAAGCCCTACATGCACTGCCGGGGTCTCTCCACAGCTATCTACAAGGGTTCAGGAATCTGGAGAAGGGCTCCGTATAAATTGAATAAAGAGACTAGACATGAAAAATAAATTTGGGAGGCATGAGGGAGCCAGGGGAGGCTCCACTTTCTAGTGAAGTGGGCTCTCCGAATGTCTGGACACATGGCTTTTTATTTGCTGGGAAACATATTGGCCCTTTAGGAATTCAAACAGGTAAAGTTTGATAAACAGGAAAAGATGGTCAGGTTAGGGGGGAAATTCCTTCAGCTATTCCGCCAGCAGCAGGTAAACAGGAAAAGATTATCAAGTTAGGGGAAATACCTATAGCTTGCCAAAACCGGTTTGGCTCAGTGGATAGAGCGTCGGCCTGAGGACTGAAAGGTCCCAGGTTCTATTCCAGTCAAGGGCACATACCTTGGTTGCAGGCACATCCCCAGTAGGGGGTGTGCAAGAGGCAGCTGGTCGATGTTTCTCTCTCATCGATGTTTCTAACTCTCTATCCCTCTAAATTCCTCTCTGTGTAAAATCAATAAAATACATTTTTTTAAAAGAAAAAAAGAAAAAAAAAGAAAGGAAGGAAGGAAGGAAGGAAGGAAGCAAGAAAGAAAGAAATGCCTACAGCAGGTAATAAGATATGCACATTTTCAGCCCTGCTGAAGCCCCAAAGTCCATCAGCCTTCTGATGAAATTCTTACATAATTATGACCTGTTGGAACTAGCCTCTAACAATATACTATGTTTTTTTCCTATACATCTTATGATTGAGTTTAATTTATAAATTAGGCACATTAGGCCTGGCCGGTGTGGCTCAGTTGGATGAGTGCTGTCCCATGCACAGAAAGGAAGGTCGCTGAAGTATGGTAGCGACCATACTTAGGTAAAAACTGCTGTTTGAATTTTAACCCAGCTATTCTGACTTCTGCTCTCACTTGCTTAAACAATAGGGTAGTTGCCTCAGCTTCCAGATTGAGACCTGGAAACTCACAAAGGTAACTTTCCTGTGCCTGTGGACCAGGACCACAGGAGATTGATTCCCACTGGCTCAGTAGCTCCAGGAGTTGAAACTGCAGATAACCTTTAGAGATTAATTTGGCTAAATTCTGCTTCTGTACTATCTGCTATAAGATAGGTCCACATTCCAACGTCCATCAGGATGTTGCTGGTAATGACCCTGCGGGCTGTTCCCAACCTTTAGAGTTTAGAAAACAAAGGAAAATTCTTGTGGTTTAGACCTTTAAAAAGATTGCCTACACCTGGAACGGGGGGGACGTGAGTGCTGCCACCTGCATGTGGTGCTCCAGCCGCGGTCCTGGCCAGTTCAATAAATCCTTGCTTGTTTTTTTAATCAAGCCTCCGGTGGTCTTATTTTTGACTCTAGGGTTCGACCCCACAACAGTCGCCAGTTCAATTCCTAGCCAGACACATGCCCAGGTTGTGAGTTTGAGTACCCAGTTGGGTTGTGTGAAAGAGGCAACTGATGGATGTTTTCTCTCATGTCAATGTGTTTTTCCCTGTCCTTCTCTCTTCCTCTCTCTTTAAAATTAATAAAAACATTTTAAAATAGGTATAGTAAGAAATTAACAACAAGTAATAATAAAATAGAAAATTATAACAACATTTAATCTAATAATAGAGGAATATGCAAATTTGTCCATTACAGCATTCCATCACAGTCAGATCAGCAGGCTCGTCCCTGCTCTCTGCTCAGGCAGCTTCAAGAATAGGATAGGATGCAATAGAAGGGGACAAGAAAGGA
Source organism: Pipistrellus kuhlii (assembly GCF_014108245.1). Lineage (NCBI taxonomy): Eukaryota > Metazoa > Chordata > Mammalia > Chiroptera > Vespertilionidae > Pipistrellus > Pipistrellus kuhlii. Next base: position 131,728,182 of record NW_023425515.1, on the reverse strand, counting down.
GAGGGAGAAGAGGCAGGCCTGCATGCAGACAGGCCAAGAGAAGAAACAGAAATACAGAAAGGGAACAAGAAAAAGACGCAGGAATGGAAAAGGGGAGGAAACTGCACGTGGGAGGGGCAACGCAGCTGTGCCCGGTGAGAGGCAGGGCACAGGCAGCATGGAGTGGGGAGCCCCACCCAGATGCGGGAGGAGGGCAGTGGTGGCCATTAGCGGGAGGCACCTATGGGTCAAGGATGAAATGGAGGATGGTCCCAGGTCTTCTGGGCGGAAGCCTTCCTGCTTCTTGGGGACAGCAGCGGGCCTCAGCCACCCTCGCTGGGCCAGGCATCCTGGGCAAGGAATGAGAGCAGGACAGTGGCAGGGAGGCCAGGGAAGAGGGGGCAGCGAACACCTGGCTGGGGCTGAGCCCTGGGCTGGGGGTTAATGTCACTACCCCCCCCACACACACACACACCCACCCCCGCAACGGAAGCTTTAACAAGGGAAGAGGGAGGGAAGGACTTTATAAAGGAGTAAGTAGAGAGCAGAGTTAAAGAAGAAAAGAGGATGTATGAGTGAATTGTAGGAGCTATAATGAAAATCAAGTATAGTTGTGAACTGGGGACAGATTTTAGAAGTAGGAGTCAGAAAAGAA